>NC_069501.1:264453334-265053334 GCF_027579735.1 Bombina bombina | reverse complement strand
GAACGTACTTCATGCTGTAAGTTTCTTTATTTGTTTGAAGCGTTCGCCGCACTGAGTGCCTCAGGAAGCCCACGGCAGAAAGCTATTTTGTGACTGAAAGTACCTTTTCTTTGTTCCCCTTGTAAATTCTAGCATTTCACAAACGCTAGGATTTACCATCACTTTAAATTTTAATAGTGAATAAAAATGCTTTTTCATGTTTTCAGGTATTTGACTGCAATGGGCTCCAATGCACAAATATATATATATATATGCGAAAAAGGGGGAGGAGAACAGCACCCCTGAGATAGAGCAAAAGCTAGAATAACTTCCATGCCTGTTCATTTATATTGCAACTCAGGGTGCTCGTTCTTTTTGCACACTATGCCCATTCACAGAGAAAAAATATCCTGTAGCATATCAGTCTGATCCTGCCAAGGCCCACAGAAGGCCAAAACGATCGTCTGGGGTTGTTGCTTCCCTTGTTCAAAGAAGAATCGCCTGGTATTTTGGCGCTGGACTGTCACTGGGCAGGATCAGACTGATATGCTACAGGATATTTTTTCTCTGTGAAGGGGCATTGAGATGAATAGAAGCAAAGATGATGCAATCTCAGCCTTTTCACAAATAAGTGTCAAATGACGTTTCAGATCTACATAAGACCTTTCATCAGATCAAACAGTACTGTTTGATCTGAGGAAAGGTCTTATGTAGATCTGAAACGTCATCTAATAAATTTGACACTTATTTGTGAAAAGCCTGAGAGTGCATCATGTTTGCTTATATATATATATATATATATATATATATATATATATATATATATATATATATATATATAGAAGAAGGTGTATCCCACCAGGGGGAAAGAAAATAGGAGACCCGGAGACTGGAAACTTGATGCAAAGGTATATTTATTCAGCCAAATTGCCAATTAACAGGTACAGGTTCAGATGAACACCTGACGCATTTCGCGCATGCGTACATGCGCTTCATCAGAGGCTAAAGAGTCTAGGTAAGTCAGGACCTATATATTTATGTATAGATACAGTGTTTATTTTTGTAAAAGAAAAGGGTGCAGGTACTAAAAAAATAAGATTCCGGTACTCATTGATTTTTGATTGCTTTGATTGCTCAGTAACATTGAGAAAAGCAAAGGGACGAGATTATTTACAATGTTTGATGTATTTTGCAGCTCCCTCTTGTGAAAACTAGAATATTACATGATGATTACAAATATTACCTTATTATTACTTATAAGTTGGCAGAGGTAGAGGTACACAGTACCGTGAGTACCCCCACAAAAAAGCCCTGTATACAGGGAGTGCAGAATTATTAGGCAAATGAGTATTTTGACCACATCATCCTCTTTATGCATGTTGTCTTACTCCAAGCTGTATAGGCTCGAAAGCCTACTACCAATTAAGCATATTAGGTGATGTGCATCTCTGTAATGAGAAGGGGTGTGGTCTAATGACATCAACACCCTATATCAGGTGTGCATAATTATTAGGCAACTTCCTTTCCTTTGGCAAAATGGGTCAAAAGAAGGACTTGACAGGCTCAGAAAAGTCAAAAATAGTGAGATATCTTGCAGAGGGATGCAGCACTCTTAAAATTGCAAAGCTTCTGAAGCGTGATCATCGAACAATCAAGCGTTTCATTCAGAATAGTCAACAGGGTCGCGTGTGGAAAAACCAAGGCGCAAAATAACTGCCCATGAACTGAGAAAAGTCAAGCGTGCAGCTGCCAAGATGCCACTTGCCACCAGTTTGGCCATATTTCAGAGCTGCAACATCACTGGAGTGCCCAAAAGCACAAGGTGTGCAATACTCAGAGACATGGTCAAGATAAGAATGGCTGAAAGACGACCACCACTGAACAAGACACACAAGCTGAAACGTCAAGACTGGGCCAAGAAATATCTCAAGACTGATTTTTCTAAGGTTTTATGGACTGATGAAATGAGAGTGAGTCTTGATGGGCCAGATGGATGGGCCCGTGGCTGGATTGGTAAAGGGCAGAGAGCTCCAGTCCGACTCAGACGCCAGCAAGGTGGAGGTGGAGTACTGGTTTGGGCTGGTATCATCAAAGATGAGCTTGTGGGGCCTTTTCGGGTTGAGGATGGAGTCAAGTTCAACTCCCAGTCCTACTGCCAGTTTCTGGAAGACACCTTCTTCAAGCAGTGGTACAGGAAGAAGTCTGCATCCTTCAAGAAAAACATGATTTTCATGCAGGACAATGCTCCATCACACGCGTCCAAGTACTCCACAGCGTGGCTGGCAAGAAAGGGTATAAAAGAAGAAAATCTAATGACATGGCCTCCTTGTTCACCTGATCTGAACCCCATTGAGAACCTGTGGTCCATCATCAAATGTGAGATTTACAAGGAGGGAAAACAGTACACCTCTCTGAACAGTGTCTGGGAGGCTGTGGTTGCTGCTGCACGCAATGTTGATGGTGAACAGATCAAAACACTGACAGAATCCATGGATGGCAGGCTTTTGAGTGTCCTTGCAAAAAAAGGTGGCTATATTGGTCACTGATTTGTTTTTGTTTTGTTTTTGAATGTCAGAAATGTATATTTGTGAATGTTGAGATGTTATATTGGTTTCACTGGTAAAAATAAATAATTGAAATGGGTATATATTTGTTTTTTGTTAAGTTGCCTAATAATTATGCACAGTAATAGTCACCTGCACACACAGATATCCCCCTAAAATAGCTAAAACTAAAAACTACTTCCACAAATATTCAGCTTTGATATTAATGAGTTTTTTGGGTTCATTGAGAACATGGTTGTTGTTCAATAATAAAATTAATCCTCAAAAATACAACTTGCCTAATAATTCTGCACTCCCTGTATGTATATATATATATATATATATATATATATATATATATATATATATAGATATAGATATAGATATAGATATAGATAGATATATATAAAAATAAATGATGGCTTGCACTCGCTGGTCTTTTGCAAAAAAACCTGCCTTTCATGTAACGTTTCGGGGACCGTATCCCCTTCCTCTGAGGAAGGGTATACGGTCCCCGAAACATTACATGAAAGGCACGTTTTTTGCAAAAGACCAGCGAGTGGAAGCCATCGTTTATTTCTATTTGCTTCCTGTTTGCACCCTGGCACGTTGGCTTGAAGTGAGAGTGCTCTCCATTTGCTTAACTATATATATATATATATATAGATATATATATATATATATATATATATAGCTACGAGCAGTGGTGACATCACTTCCGGTCTCTACGGTCTGGGCTAAATGGACACACGGATACGGAGCTGCCTCTTGCACATCACAACAGGATCCAAAACGGAGCACAGGGAAGTGAACTGATTTACTTTATTTTGTTTATGCTATATGAGAAATTTCTAACAGCCTGCCAGTCCGTATAGAACACTTTGGGTATTCAGCACCACTCCCTCTTATCTATTGTAATAGCCTTAGTACCACAAATACAGGAACTTGAAAAAAACTAACATTACTCCTGCAGTTTTTTGAGCAGCAGAACTTTTAAATTAAGCATTGATACCAATCTATCTTTTGCAAATAAATCTTTATATTTTGCATACTAATAACTGCAATAAGTTTAGTGTATAATAACAATACTCCACTCCACTACATCAACAGTAGATAAAAACACGGAGTAAGGAAAAACATCTTTACCACAGTGTGGAAACATTTCCTACCCATGCAAGTCACTTACCTCATATGATTGAGGTAACACCAGGTGAGCAGTTTTCATACCTAAGCATAAAACGTTTCTGGTTTTAAACATATAACACTACGTCTCCCTTTTTTGTCCCCTCTCTTTTGTTCTTTGCCTCCTCCTTTTGGTTTACTTTGCCTCCTCCTCTTGGACCCCTTCCACTCACTTATTTACCCCACTCATTTAACCCCCTTGAGCTCAGTCCCCAGGCGAATTCGGCCGAATTTCGGCCAATTCAGAGATTCGGATGCATTTGAATTTCCAAATCAGCACATCCCGAAAAATTCCGAAAATGAATAAATTAGTTTCCGAATTTTCGGATCCATTATTTATATTTGAAATTTTTTATTGCTCTGTGTAGTAAACCAAAGTTCCCCGACACTAACTCTAAGTCTCTAAATCATTAAATAAAGCTATTAACCCCTAAACCGCCGTTATGAAACATTGCCGACACAAACTAAACAAATTAACCCCTAAACCGCCATTCCCAAACATCGCCGACACAAACTAAACCTATTAACCTCTAAACTGCACCCCCCATATCGCAAACACTACCTAACCTATTAACCCCTATACCGCACACCCCCACATCGCCAACACTAACTAAACCTATTATCCCCTACACCGCAGTTCCCCGACCTCGCCGACACTAACTAAATCACTAAATAATGCTATTAACCCCTAATCCACCGTTCCCCATAATTGCCGATACTAACTAAACCTATTAACCCCTAAACCACCGTTCCGAAACATCGCTGACACAAACTAAACCTATTAACCCCTAAACCGCTGTTCTCAAACATCCCCAAAATGAACTAAACCTTTTAACCTAAACCGCCATTCCCAAACATCCCCAAAATTAACTAAACCTATTAACCACTAAACCGCTGTTCCCAAACATCGCCAACACTAACTAAACCTATTAACCCCTAAACGACTGTTCAGAAATATGCCAACTCAAACTAAACCTATTAACCCCTAAACCACTGTTCCGAAACATCGCTGACACAAACTAAACCTATTAACCCCTTAACCGCTGTTCTCAAACATCCCCAAAATGAACTAAACCTTTTAACCTAAACCGCCATTCCCAAACATCCCCAAAACAAACTAAACCAATAAACCCCTAAACCGCCGTTCCCAAACATCGCCAACAGTAATTAAACCTATTGACCCCTAAACCGCCAGCCTCCACATTGCAACAACCTAAATTAAACTATATTAACCTCTAAACCTAACACCCCCTAACTTTAACATAATTAAAATACACCTAAATTAAAGTTACTCATTATTAACTAACTACCTATTTAAAACTAAATACAAATTTACCTGTGAAATAAAACCTAAGCTAGCTACAATATAACTAATAGTTATATTGTAGCTAGCTTAGGTTTTATTTTTATTTCACAGGTAAGTTTGTATTTATTTTAACTAGGTAGACTAGTTAGTAAATAGTTATTAACTATTTACTACCTAGTTAAAATAAATGCAATGGGTAGATTAGTTTTTTTTATAGTGTTTCTTTTATTTTGTAGGTTTTGGGGGTGGGGGTTTGTAATGCTAGGGGGTGTTTATTTTTTAGCAAAAGAGCAAAAGAGCTGATTTCTTTAGGGCAATACCCTACAAAAGGTAAAAGGCCCTTTTAATGGCCCTTGGTAGTTTTTTTTATAGATTAAGGTATTTTTATTTTGGGGGGTGTTTTTTTTCTTTTTCCAAACGGGGTATTAGAATAGAAATAATCTTTATTGTTTTGGATAATTTCGTTAGTTATTTTTTGCAATGGTAGTATTTTTTATTTTTTGTAATTTTAGTGTTGATTATTTTTTGTAATGGTAGGTTTTTTTATTTTTGTAATGGTTTTAGTGTAAGGCAGCTTAGGTTTTACTTTTTTATTTTATTTATTTTAACTAGGTAGTTAGTAAATAGTTAATAACTATTTACTAACTAGTCTAGCTAGTTAAATTAAATATAAACTTACCTGTAATATAAAAATAAAACCTAAGCTAGCTACAATATAACTTTTAGTTATATTGTAGCTGGCTTAAGTTTTATTTTTATTTCACAGGTAAGTTTGTATTTAGTTTTAAATAGGTATTACTTAGTTAATAATTGCAACTTTAATTTAGGTCTATTTTAATTATGTTAAAGTTAAGGGGTGTTAGGTTTAGGGTTAAGGTTAGGTTTAGGGGTTAATATAATATATATAATATAAGTTAGGTTGTTGCGATGTTCCCTCGCACCTTTTAAATACCGCTGGTATTTAGAGTTCACAGAATGGCTGCGTTTTCAGTGCGTTAGGCTCCAAAAAGGGAGCGTAGAGCATAATTTAACGCCACTGCAACTCTAAATTCCAGCAGTGCTTACGGACGCGGCCAGCTTTAAAAACGTGCTCGTGCACGATTCCCCCATAGAAAACAATGGGGCCATTTGAGTTGAAAAAAAACCTAACACCTGCAAAAAAGCAGCGTTCAGCTCCTAATGCAGCCCCATTGTTTTCTATGGGGAAACACTTCCTACGTCTGCACCTAACACTCTAACATGTACCCCGAGTCTAAACACCCCTAACCTTACACTTATTAACCCCTATTCTGCCGCCCCCTCTATCGCTGACACCTGCATTTTTTTAACCCCTAATCTGCCGCTCCGTAAACCGCCGCTACCTACATTATCCCTATGTACCCCTAATCTGCTGCCCCTAACACCACCGACCCCTATATTATATTTATTAACCCCTAATCTGCCCCCCACAACGTCGCCTCCACCTACCTACAATAATTAACCCCTAATCTGCCGACCGAACCGCACTGCTACTATAATAAATGTATTAACCCCTAATCCGCCTCACTCCCGCCTCAATAACCCTATAATAAATAGTATTAACCCCTAATCTGCCCTCCCTAACATCGCCGACACCTAACTTCAAACATTAACCCCTAATCTGCTGACCGGAGCTCACCGCTATTCTAATAAATTTTTTAACCCCTAAAGCTAAGTCCAACCCTAACCCTAACACCCCCCTAAGTTAAATATAATTTAAATCTAACGAAATAAATTAACTATTATTAAATAACTTATTCCTATTTAAAGCTAAATACTTACCTGTAAAATAAACCCTAATATAGCTACAATATAACTTATAATTATATTGTAGCTATTTTAGGATAAATATTTATTTTACAGGCAACTTTGTAATTATATTAACCAGGTACAATAGCTATTAAATAGTTAATAACTATTTAATAGTTACCTAGTTAAATTAATTTCAAAATTAACTTTAAAATAAATCCTAACCTAAGTTACAATTAAACCTAACACTAAATAAAATACCTACAATTATCTACAATTAAACCTAACACTACACTACCAATAAATTAATTAAATACAATACCTACAAATAACTACAATTAAATAAACTAACTAAAGTACAAAAAAATAAAAAAGAACGAAGTTACAAAAAATAAAAAAATATTTACAAACATTAGAAAAATATTACAACAATTTTAAACTAATTACACCTACTCTAAGCCCCCTAATAAAATAACAAAGACCCCCAAAATAAAAAAATGCCCTACCCTATTCTAAATTAAAAAAGTTCAAAGCTCTTTTACCTTACCAGCTCTTAAAAGGACCTTTTGTGGGGCATGCCCCAAATAATTCAGCTCTTTTGCCTGTAAAAAAAAACATACAATACCCCCCCCCAACACTACAACCCACCACCCACATACCCCTAATCTAACCCAAACCCCCCTTAAATAAACCTAACACTAAGCCCCTGAAGATCTCCCTACCTTGTCTTCACCTCACCAGGTTCAGCGATCGGTCCAGAAGAGGGTCCGAAGTCTTGATCCAAGCAGCGGCTGAAGAACTCCATCATCGGGCTGAAGTCGGAAGTCCATCATCGGGATGAAGTCTTCTATCAAGCCGCATCTTCAATCTTCTTTCTTCCGGAGCGGAGCGGAGCCATCTTCTTCCCAGCCGACGCGGATCCAACCTCTTCAAGCGATGCCTACTCACCGAATGACGGTTCCTTTAAATGACGTCATCCAAGATAGCGTCCCTCGAATTCCGATTGGCTGATAGGATTCTATCAGCCAATCAGAATTAAGGTAGGAATATTCTGATAATCAGAATCAAGTTCAATCAGATTGGCTGATCCAATCAGCCAATCAGATTGAGCTTGCATTCTATTGGCTGATCGGAACAGCCAATAGAATGCAAGCTCAATCTGATTGGCTGATTGGATCAGCCAATCGGATTGAACTTGAATCTGATTGGCTGATTTCATCAGCCAATCAGAATATTCCTACCTTAATTCCGATTGGCTGATAGAATCCTATCAGCCAATCAGAATTTGAGGGACGCCATCTTGGATGACGTCATTTAAAGGAACCGTCATTCGGCGAGTAGGCGTCGCTTGAAGAGGTTGGATCCGTGTCGGCTGGGAAGAAGATGGCTCCGCTCCGGAAGAAAGAAGATTGAAGATGCGGCTTAATAGAAGACTTCATCCCGATGATGGACTTCCGACTTCAGCCCGATGATGGAGTTCTTCAGCCGCTGCTTGGATCAAGACTTTGGACCCTCTTCTGGACCGATCGCTGAACCCGGTGAGGTGAAGACAAGGTAGGGAGATCTTCAGGGGCTTAGTGTTAGGTTTATTTAAGGGGGGTTTGGGTTAGATTAGGGGTATGTGGATGGTGGGTTGTAATGTTGGGGGGGGTATTGTATGTTTTTTTTTACAGGCAAAAGAGCTGAATTCTTTGGGGCATGCCCCGCAAAGGGCCCTTTTCAAGGCTGGTAAGGTAAAAGAGCTTTGAACTTTTTTAATTTAGAATAGGGTAGGGCATTTTTTATTTTGGGGGTCTTTGTTATTTTATTAGGGGGCTTAGAGTAGGTGTAATTAGTTTAAAATTGTTGTAATATTTTTCTAATGTTTGTAAATATTTTTTTATTTTTTGTAACTTAGTTCTTTTTTATTTTTTGTACTTTAGTTAGTTTATTTAATTGTATTTATTTGTAGGTATTGTATTTAATTAAATTATTGATAGTGTAGTGTTAGGTTTAATTGTAGATAATTGTAGGTATTTTATTTAATTAATTTATTGATAGTGTAGTGTTAGGTTTAATTGTAGATAATTGTAGGTATTTTATTTAATTTATTTATTGCTAGTATAGTGTTAGGTTTAATTGTAACTTAGGTTAGGATTTATTTTACAGGTAATTTTGTAATTATTTTAACTAGGTAACTATTAAATAGTTATGAACTATTTAATAGCTATTGTACCTGGTTAAAATAATTACAAAGTTGCCTGTAAAATAAATATTAATCCTAAAATAGCTACAATATAATTATAATTTATATTGTAGCTATATTCGGGTTTATTTTATAGGTAAGTATTTAGTTTTAAAAAGGATTAATTTATTTAATAATAGTTAATTTATTTTGTTAGATAAAAATTATATTTAACTTAGGGGGCTGTTAGTGTTAGGGTTAGATTAAGCTTTAGGGGTTAAAAAATATATTAGAATAGCGGTGAGCTCCGGTCGGCAGATTAGGGGTTAATGTTTGAAGTTAGGTGTCGGCGATGTTATGGAGGGCAGATTAGGGGTTGATACTATTTATTATAGGGTTATTGAGGCGGGAGTGAGGCGGATTAGGGGTTAATACATTTATTATAGTAGCGGTGCGGTTCGGTCGGCAGATTAGGGGTTAATAAGTGTAGGTAAGGTAGCGGCGACGTTGGGGGGGCAGATTAGGGGTTAATAAATATTATGTAGGTGTCGGCGATGTTAGGGGCAGCAGATTAGGGGTACATAGGGATAATGTAGCTGGCGGCGGTGTACGGAGCGGCAGATTAGGGGTTAAAAATTTTGTATAGAGTGGCGGCGGTGGGGGGGGGGGCTCGGTTTAGGGGTACATAGGTAGTTTATGGGTGTTAGTGTACTTTAGAGCACAGTAATTAAGAGCTTTATAAACCGGCGTTAGCCCAGAAAGCTCTTAACTACTGACTTTTTTCTGTTGCTGGAGTTTTGTCGTTAGATTTCTAACGCTCACTTCAGCCACGACTCTAAATACCGGCGTTAGAAAGATCCCATTGAAAAGATAGGATAAGCAAATGGCGTAGGGGGATCTGCGGTATGGAAAAGTTGCGGCTGTAAAGTGAGCGTTAGACCCTTTCCTGACTGACTCCAAATACCAGAGGGCGGTAAAAACCAGCGTTAGGAGCCTCTAACGCTGGTTTTCATGGCTACCGCCCAACTCTAAATCTAGCCGTTAGTGATTTAGTTTGTGTTGCCGATGTTTGGGAATGTCGGTTTAGGTGTTAATAGGTTTAGGTAGTGTTGGCGATGTGGAGGTGTGTAGTTTAGGGGTTAATAGGTTTAGTTAGTGTTGTCGATGCGGGGCATGCGGTTTAGGGGTTAATAGGTTTAGTTAGTGTTGGTGATGTGAAGGGGGTGCGGTTTAGAGGTTAATAGGTTTAGTAAGTGTTGACGATGTCAGGGAATGGCGGTTTAGGGGTTAATAACTTTATTTATTCATTTAGTTAGTCAGTGAGGTGGGGGTGGCAGTTTAGGAGTTAATAGGTTCAGGTAGTGTTAGTAAAGTGGGGGGGACGGTGGTTTAGGGGTTAATAGCTTTATTTAGTGGCGGCTTGGGTGGCGGCGGTGGCGGTGGTTTTACATAATTTTGTTTCGGCAATCGCCAGCACATTAGTTACGTTACATTTTTGTTTTTTTCGGATCTATTCTTTCAAATGCATTATTCTATAACTTTAGAATAGAATAATTGATATGAAATAAGAATGGATCTGAAAAAACGAACGGATCCGAAACCATGTTAACGTAACCTAACTAATATGCCGAAACAAATTTTTTTTTTAAACTTAACTAAACTAATTTTTCGAATTTTTTTTTTTAACTAATTGAAAATTAAATGAATCAAACCCAATTTTTTAGCAGATAAAAAAGGGTATTGAAAATGTTGCTATGTCCACTTCAATAACAATCTTAACCGGTTCCTTCAAATGAGGCAAATGGGGGGAGGGGGGATGTAAAAGGGACATGAAACCCTTTTTTTCAGGATTTAGATACAATGTACAACTTTCCTATTTATTTCTTTAATCAAATTGACTTTGCTCTCCTGGCAGGTATGTAGGCTTCTGAGTGTGCATGTATCTGGAGCACTCTATGGTAGCAGTTTCACTGGAATGTTTATTTTTTTAACAATGTTATAGATTGTGCAAACACTTCTGCCATCTATTATTAAAAGCTTATAACATTGTAAAAAGTCATACAGTGCTCCAGACATGGGGGCTGATTTATGAAAGTGCGAGCGGACATGATACGATGTAGTGTATCATGTTCGCCGTACATCGATAAATTATTATTGCATAAGCAGTTCTTGTGAACTGCTTGTGCAATGCTGCCCCCTGCAGATTCATGGCCGATTGGCCGCTACCGGGGGTGTCAATCAGCCCGATCGTATAGGATCAAGCGGATTGATGTCCGCAGCCTCAGGGCAGGCTGACAAGTTATGGAGCAGCATTTGAATCGCAGAAACAAGGGCATCTGGGGCCATCCCATTTGAAGCTTGATAATTTGGCCCCATGGTATGGTCTTCAAACAAATAATCAAAGAATACCATGAGAACCAAATTAGCAGTCAATCACAATCCATTAGGAAAGAAGACCATATGATTTATTTACAAAAATCCCTATAGACATTAATTTGGAATTTTGTAGAAAAAAATATTAGAACGTTTCTAAAGGCTTGTGATCAACTCTTACATTTCATATACAAATTTCAATGTGTTTTCTATCCTTTTAATTCACTATTATTTTGCATTAAGAAAAATCGACAGCCATATTAAAAACCATCAGAAAACACCTACAAGTACATTTTCATAATATTTTTTTAATGTTTAATAATGCAACAGCTAGAAATATCTTAATGCCTATTTTGAAACTGAATATCTTGGTTGTCCGCGTTTCCCGGTTCATAGGTTAATGAACATTACTCATTTCTGGTTTAATAAAAAATTGAATAAAAACAGATCACAGCACATTCTTAAACTACAGAACTTAAACATGGGCAGCATTTATGATTGCAATGTAGTGTTTGGACATTTAAATAAAAATGTCAATAATAAAATGGCTTATGAATGATATGTCAAATGCAAACTTGCTTGAAGTGATCTTATAAGAGAAAACATTTATTACTTCTACATGTGACTCTTCTATTGGAGATTTCTAATGGCTTAGAAAAATCACTAACAAAAAAATCAGAAAAATGCCAAACCACGTTTTTACACAAAAAAATATGGTGGACTTGAATTCAGCCAATGGCCTAGACTCTAGGAAACTAATGTGAGATTCAGAGATATTTGTAACTGCCACTTTTCAGAGTAGCGAGTGGCAATATCAGCTTCAATCAAATCATTTTATTTATATTTTATTAACATTAGTCATTAAGAAAAATCATGGCACACCAAGTACCAGACGACAAGTGGTGCGTTAATGATAGCAAGAGTCGTGATAAGCCGTATCACTGGACTGCACCAACATTAGCGCACAAATAGATATTACAAGTCCAAGGTAAATCCTATTTGCTAGAGATGGGATACCGCAGCCGACCTCATTCCACTGCAACCTATACTTTCAATGGGAAACATGACCATGCTAAATAGAGCTGGTATTACAAGTTTATAGTTATAGTTTGCACTCGAGATAAAGCCGAGACTGCATTAGAATATTTAGCGTGGCTTGAGACCTAAAGTAAGGTGTAAGACACTCAAATATACCCTTTATGTATTTTTGTTTTTTTTACATATCGTTTAAATATTAATACAAAGTTTTTTAGAGGGTTAAAAAGGGTAATGGTATATGGCAGAGTGTGTGTGAATGTATACACGTCTATATATGTGTATACATGTGTATTAATATGTTTATAGGTGTAAATATGTATATACACACATATATACATATATACACATTAAACACACACACACACACACACACACACATATATATATATATATATATATATATACATACACTTTTGTTCCCTTCCCAGTCAAATATCTTGCATGCAATTTAATTTTTATTCATTTTTTTAAAAATTAATGTGTTTTGAATAGAAATACTTTAAATTCCAATGTTTTTCACATATAAAAAGTGTTCTTTTTATTTTAAAATAAATATTTCTATATTTATCTGTATACACTCTGAGGCCGATTTATCATTGTGTGGGCAGACATGACCAACTGTAGCGTATCATGTCCGCCGCACATCGATAAATGCTGACAGCATACGCTGTCGGCATTTATCATTGCACAAGTATTTCTTGTGAAATGCTTGTGCAATACTGCCCCCTGCACATTCATGGCCAATCGGCCGCTAGCAGGGGGGTGTCAATCATCCTGATCGTATCCAATCGAGATGATTGCTGCCCGCCACCTCAGAGGTGGCGGATGAGTTAAAGACCAGCGGTCATAAGTCTTAAGGGAAACCTTAAACTACAGGGGTAGATTGCAGCATCCGTTGCTTGATAAATCTACCCCAATATTTATTTATGTATATATATGTATATATTCATATAGATATATACTGGATATACATTTTAAAATAAAAAGAACATTTTTTTTTCTATGTGAAGAACATAGGAATTTACAGTATTCCTAATGCCCCTTCAGCTTTTTCGCAGTTGGTCTAGCAAAGTGTCAGATTAGAGCGCAATCGATAACTATTTTTTTTGTGCCCCATAGAAGTTTATGGGGAGATGAAGTTAGCGTGGTTGCGATATCCAAAGCCTGAGTCTTTCACTCTTGTGCTAACTTTTTACTTTCAACTTGTAATACACACACTATCCAGCCACACCAGGATTTAAACTTGAGCGCAGATAGCGCACAAGCTAAAAAGAAATTTAGCATACCACTTGTAATCTGGCCCCAAGTTATGACATACAGATTGCTTCCAGGTTTTATTTTAATCATATTTTTCTGTCCATATTATGGTCATTTAGACACAAAATATCTTGTTCAATAAACATTTTGTAAGATTAGCTGCTATTTCCCTAAAATAATTTACTTTATTACGATCCCTTCTAAAATAAAACAGAGGCCGTATACAGACAATAGATAATAAAAGTAAATTGGAAAGCTGTTCATGAAAGAAAAAATTTGGGTTTCACGTCCATTTTAATTTAAAGGGCTTAAAGGTATACTAAACACTTGTTATTCATATAAAATGCTTAATTATTGGTTTTAAAAAAAAACACCTTGCATTATTTTCTAATTATTTATTTTGTTCTTTTCATGTATTTTAATTCTGAAAATAATGGGCTTTCCAATTCCTGTTAGAAGTGGATGTGTAGAATCAATACTGCAATATTCTACATTATCAATGGCTGCACAATCTAGTGACCCATTTATAACTGTGTTTAGTTGGCTTAAAAAAACATGGGTAACGCCCATTGATTTATGGACATTAAATTATACACTTATATTATTTCAATATCTAAACAACTAATATGGGGGTCAATCCCTTTTGAATGCATTCAAGTGACATGATTCATCATTCATCTAAAACATATAACTTTAAAACATTTCCAATCTACTTCTATTAGTGAATTTAAGGAATGATCACAATCTTCTGCACCATTAAAGTTTATGGAGATTTCTGTAGATAAATCATTTGATATGCTTTTCTAAAGGATTGAGATCGACTTCATAATTTATTTTAAAAAAAACAACCCATCATATTATACTCAAACTGATCTTAATACATCATTCTATTTAGCATTTATTTAGTATTTATTGTACCTTTAAAAAACAATGTTTAAGTGAGGGTAAGGGGGAAAGACTTGCACAAGTGTTTGCCCGTGCATTGTTAAATATGGGTAACAAATGCGCCCCACAATCTGCGATCATATGCGGACAGGCTTACAACATGTGAATCCTGTACCCTCGCAGATTGGTAAATCTTGCCCTAAGTCCACTTTTCCGATTTACTCCTCTTTTAAGCTCTTCACATTTCTTTCCATCTAGTATCCTCCCTCTCTCTACATGCCTTAATCTTTATTAACTTTAGTCTTTCATCTACCTCCTCACTTGCAATTCATCTTGCAGCCATAATGTAAGCAGGATTTATATGATGACTGATGACTGAATTGAGTAACTATTTGATGGTTGCTTTAGGTTGCTGACATGGATGATCTATGTGCAATCTTTAATTCATAAATAAAAATGCATTTAAATATAATACATATTGTATTATACCATTTACAACAAACATGACAATTAAGTAATTTCACATTAAGTAATTCATTGTACAATAAGTGAACCTACTAATGTTATGGCACAAGTCATCATTCTGTTTCACTTTTACTGGTAATAGAGGTATTAACATAATTAATGTACTCAGAAATAGTGAATAATGTTTAAAATATTGTCCAAGCATAATGTTAAGTATAAAGTGTTTTTCATGTCCAGTTATCAGCTGCTAAACCTCAAATTTATTGCCAGGTGGTGGTGGGGCACCTCAAATTCAGGGCCTGATTATCTGAAATTTTCTGGATGGGATGTGAAAGACCTTTATTATGCTCAAAGAGGCTGCCCAAGGAAATTCTTTAAAAAAGGAATCTGTCCATACGAGTCTCAGGATTTATTAAGTAGTGAAGTTTAAAAGAAAGGGAAACAACAATAACGAGCATTGAAGTGATCGGAACAGCGAATAGAATGCGAGCTCAATCTGATTGGCTGATTGGAAATCGGATTGAATTTGAATCTGATTGGTTGATTCAATCAGCCAATCAGATTTGTCCTACCTTAATTCCGATTAACTGATAGAATCCTATCAGCCAAACGGAATTCGAGGGACGCCATCTTGGATGACGTCCCTTAAAGGAACCGTCATTCGTCGTCTAGTCGTCGGGGAAGGAGGATGTTCCGCGCCGGAGGTCTTGAAGATGGAGCCACTCCTCGTTGGATGGATGAAGATAGAAATTGCCGCTTGGATGAAGATGTCTGCCGGTCCAGATGTCCTCTTCTGCCCGGATAGGATGAAGACTTCTGCCGCTCCGGATGTCCTCTTTTGGTCCATCGGTGCCCAGCTGGGTGAACACGGCTCAAGGTAGGGAGATCTTCAGGGGGTTAGTGTTAGGTTTATTTAAGGGGGGTTTGGGTTAGAGTACTGGTATGTGGGTGGTGGGTTTTAATGTTGGGGGGGTTGTATTTTTTTTTACAGGCAAAAGAGCTGTTGACTTTGGGGCATACCCCGCAAAAAGCCCTTTTAAGGGCTGGTAAAAGAGCTGGTTACTTTTTAATTTAGAATAAGGTAGGGACCTTTATTATTTTGGGGGGCTTTTTTATTTTATTAGGGGGCTTAGAGTAGGTGTAATTAGTTTAAAATTCTTGTAATATTTTTCTATTTTTTGTAATTTAGTGTTTTGTTTTTTTTTGTAATTTAGTTTAGTGTATTTAATTGTATGTAATTGTAGGTAATTTATTTAATAAATTTATTGATAGTGTAGTGTTAGGTTTAATTGTAACTTAGGTTAGGATTTATTTTACAGGTAATTTTGTAATTATTTTAACTAGGTAGCTATTAAATAGTAAATAACTATTTAATAGCTATTGTACCTAGTTAAAATAAATAGAAAGTTGCCTGTAAAATAAATATAAATCCTAAAATAGCTACAATATAATTATTTGTTATATTGTAGCTATATTAGGGCTTATTTTACAGGTAAGTATTTAGTTTTAAATATGAATACTTTAGTTAATAAGATTTAATTTATTTAGTTAGATTAAAATTATATTTAATTTAGGTGGGTGTTAGGGTTAGGGTTAGACTTAGCTTTAGGGGTTAATACATTTATTATAGTAGCGGCGAGGTCCGGTCGGCAGATTAGGGGCTAATACTTGAAGTTAGGTTGCGGCGATGTTAGGGAGGGCAGATTAGGGGTTAATACTATTTATTATAGTGTTTGCGAGGCGGGAGTGCGGCGGTTTAGGGGTTAATAACTTCATTAGAGTAGCGGCGAGGTCCGGTCGGCAGATTAGGGGTTAATAAGTGTAGGTAGGTAGCGGCGATGTTGGGGGGGGCAGATTAGGGGTTAATAAATATTTAGGTGTCAGCGATGTTAGGGGCAGCAGATTAGGGATTCATAGGGATAATGTAGGTGGCGGCGGTGTGCGGTCGGCAGATTAGGGGTTAAATTTTTTATTATAGTGGCAGCGATGTGGGGGGACCTTGGTTTAGGGGTACATAGGTAGTTTATGGGTGTTAGTGTACTTTATAGCACAGTAGTTAAGAGCTTTATAAACCGGCGTTAGCCCAGAAAGCTCTTAACTACTGAGTTTTTTCTGCGGCTGGAGTCTTGTCAGTAGAGGGTCTACTGCTCACTTCAGCCAAGACTCTAAATACTGGCATTAGGAAGATCCCATTGAAAAGATAGAATACGCAATTGGCGTAAGGGGATCTGCAGTATGGAAAAGTCGTGGCTTGAAAGTGAGCATTAGACCCTTTCCTGGCTGACTCTAAATACCAGCAGGCGGCCAAAAGCAGCATTAGGACCCCTTAACGCTGCTTTTGACGGCTAACGCAGAACTCTAAATCTAGGTGATTGAGTTTCTGTCTCCTTTAGAGATAAGCAATTTTGTTATTGACAGTTATTTAATGATACTTGAGCTTATGGGCATTATTTATGAAGCTGGAAATGCAGCTTTGGAGCCAGAGCGATGCAGGCTGGTGCAAGCAGGCCTTAAAGATGCTAGATAAGCAGTGGTCTTAAGACCTCCTCAAGGGTGGCAGAGTTAAATCATCCTGGTCAGGTCAGACCGAGATGATTGACAAACCCTGCTCTCAAGCAACTGCAATGGGCATGACTGCATGAGAAATTGTTTCTGCACTGTAAACTGCGGGCAGCAGACAATGCCCACTTATTGTATGTCCAGATGGACAATGTTCCCAGATTGGAACCTTGTCCGGCCAGTTTTTGATAATTATGGCCCTGCAACTTCATGAAAGAAGGTTAAAACCATCCATGCATGAAATACTATACCTTTATTATCTAGCTGAATAGGGTTTGAATGCAAGCTCTGTAATATCAATGCAGCCATATTGTACAATAAATACATACATAAAGAGAATAGCTCTCTCAGGAACGGGCGTCTGGGGTTGCCATTTCCCTTTTTCAGAGGAGAATTACCTGATATTTCAGGGCTGGACTGATCTTGTTAGGCTGAATCAGGCTGATCTACTCCAGGAAAGTTTTCTCTGTAAAAAGAACGATTTAGCTAATAGAAGCTACTCTTGGTGTTAACCGGGCCATAAAACAAGCCACTGCACTGTTTTTTATTTTTTCCTGGTACACTGCTTCTCTTCTATATGTATTTGTGTTATGACCTTTGGGAAACCAGACATGGATCCCATGCACAATGTGCTTAAAGGGACATAATACTCATATGCTAAATCACTTGAAACTAATGCAGTATAACTGTAAAAAGCTGACAGGAAAATATCACCTGAGCATCTCTATGTAAAAAAGGAAGATATTTTACCTCACAATCTCCTCAGCTCAGCAGAGTAAGTTCTGTGTAAAAAGTTATACTCAACTGCTCCCAGCTGCAGGTAAAAAAATTAATAAAAATGAAGAAATGAACAGCAGCCAATCAGCATCAGCAGTGCTGAGGTCATGAACTTTTACTGTGATCTCATGAGATTTGACTCTCATGAGATTTCATTGTAAACTTCCTTTACCTGATTGGTGAAATAAGATGAGAGTGCACGATGCTCATCCCTTCAGATGTCCCAGGACAGACACACTAAAATGTTGCTTAGAAATCCTTTACAATGGGAGGTGGCTACTGAGGAACTTTTGAGGTAAAATATCTTTCTTTTTTACATAGAGATGTTCAGGAGATATTTTCTAGTCAGCTTTTTACAGCTATGCTGCATCACTTTCAAGTGTTTAAACATTTGGGTATTATGGCCCTTTAAAGGAATATGGCTGCAGCTGCACCTCACTGACAATGCCCAAAGTGGGCTGAAATGATTGTCTGTGGTTGCCATTTCTCTTGCTCAGTGAAGAACTGCCTTGTATTTTGGGGCTGGAGTGACCTTTGCTAGGTGGGATCAGGTTGATATACTTCAGTTCTCCTCTTTAAAAATCATAATTGGGCTAAAAGAAGCTACTTCCAGGTGGTTACTGGGCCATAGAAAAAGCCACTGAGCTGTTTCATTCCTAACAGACTGTTTCTCTTTCTGTATGATATTGTTCAATAAACATTGCTGAAGTGGAATTAGGATGTGTAGAAAGTGCATCACTACATGAATGAACACAAGAATCAGAAAGAAGCAATATACAGAAATAAAAGGATTGCATAGAAATCATGACAAAAACAAATTCTGAAAACCTGTGTTAGTCTAACAATTTTCCCCTTTTCAAGCAAAATTAATTTATTGAGTCATTACCCTGTTTTTGATGTGTTGTAGTTTATAAGATATTCTGATCTCTATTATAAATCTGCAAAAAAAAATTAAATACACATTTTGTGCTGCAGGGCAATAAAATCAACTTATTTGTAAGAAAATGTTTAATATGAAAATACAATATAGACAGACAAATATTCAGCATTATTAGCCTAGTCTCTAATAAACACAATATCAATAAATAAAAACATAAATAAATAAGCAAACTGCATATTTTAGCCACTGGCATGTTGCTATTTGTTTGATCGATAACTTCCTTTAGTGAAAGTAATAACTGCATAAACATTAGCTGGTTGGGAGGTTTACACTGCACATAATAACCATTCACTTTATCCACAATACAGTTGTTCTGTAATGGTCCCTATTTCATTTTTACGTCTTCATACACATTGAAAAGAACAACATCACTGTGTAATGTAGTAAAGATAAAGATATTATTATCAACCTAATCTTACATGTGAGATTACACAAATCAGTATATTTTTTTTTTTCTTGCTGGGTATTGCTAAAGTTCTATATCCATCTTAGTCAAAAACAATCTCCTAGTTAATCCGTCAAGATAAAGAAGTAAACAGACTTGCCATGGATAAAATAAAAAAAACATGAAAGAACAGATATCTGCCTCCTTCCATTTTCAGTACATTATACCAGCAATCCAGGACTGTATTAAAAGTCTTGTCTGTGCAAGCCCAAATCTCATTAAACAAGACTGCTCTTGGCAGGGAGTATTGCAACAGCTTTGGAGTGAGTGTATATTTAGTTATCAATGCAGTCAGTATTAGCATTTGCAGTGAACATCTTACTTTTGCTATTCAAACATTTTATCTAAAACACACACAGAGTGGCAAACACTGTGTCACAAGACAAACCAAGTAAGAATTTATAAAACTAATAATTGTATCTTGTGTTTCGGCCAAAAAACATGTTTGTGCCAAGGGACAAGTTTTCTTTCTGAAATTGTGATTTTTAATCAAGGTGTCAGGGTGCCTCTGGGTATTACATAGATTAGGGGTGAAGGTGAAAGATCACAAAATACTAATGGCATGTTTATTTTCTTTCCATGTAATCTTGTTTGTTATTGGTTTTATATTTCCTATATAAAATTGATGGTATTTTTATATTATTTAGTTAATAGACATCTGAATGCAAAAGAGGTGGTGAATACTATGAGAGAACAATGCAAGAACTGACTGTTGATGAAACTACAGTCTTCCATGCCGAGTAGCTGAAAAAAATTGAGTTTTTATTAAAGGGACATTAAAATCAAAACTAAACTTTCATAATTCAGATAGAGCATGCGGGTTTAACCAACTTTTGCACTCACTTTATCCAATTTGCTTTGTTCTCTTGGCATCCTTTTGTGACTGGCTTACCAGACCTGTTAGCAACCTGAAACTGTGACTGCCCTTTAACAAAGGATGCCAAAAGAAACAAAACAAATGTAATACAAGTGAGTAATTAAAATCTATGAAATTTTTTACTTGTTTCTTTATTTCTTTATTGCGTGAAAAGGATGTTCCTGCACTTTTTATATATATATATATATATATATATATATATATATCTCAATGTAAATATTTGCATAGGAAATTAGCACATCTAGGCAAGTATCCCCGCTTGCTTTTCCTCAGAAATAACTCATATACAATGTTACCAATGCACAAGAGAATTCTGCGTACATTATGCAAATTAGATATGCAAATTCTCAGTTTTTTTGCATCAAAATAATAATTTTTTAACACAGCTATCCTTTTAACAGGATTATTACAATTGCTTTGCTGTAATAATCCTGTTAAAAGGATAGCTGTGTTAAAACAGTATTATTTTGAAGCAAAAAACTGAGAATTTGAATATCTAATTTGCATAACTTACCCAGAATTCTCTTGTGCATTGGTAACATTGTATATGAGTTATTTCTGGGGAAAAGCAAGCGGAGATACTTGACTAGATGTGCTAATTTCCAATGCAAATATTTACATTGATTTAATTTTGAGACATGGAGGATTTTAATTTTAGTTTTTTATCCCCCCCCCCCATAATTTTAATGAATTTTATAGATACAGGGAGTGCAGAATTATTACGCAAATTAGTATTTTGACCACATCATCCTCTTTATGCATGTTGTCTTACTCCAAGCTGTATAGGCTCAAAAGCCTACTACCAATTAAGCATATTAGGTGATGTGCATCTCTGTAATGAGAAGGGGTGTGGTCTAATGACATCAACACCCTATATCAGGTGTGCATAATTATTAGGCAACTTCCTTTCCTTTGGCAAAATGGGTCAAAAGAAGGACTTGACAGGCTCAGAAAAGTCAAAAATAGTGAGATATCTTGCAGAGGGATGCAGCACTCTTAAAATTGCAAAGCTTCTGAAGCGTGATCATCGAACAATCAAGCGTTTCATTCAAAATAGTCAACAGGGTCGCAAGAAGTGTGTGGAAAAACCAAGGCGCAAAATAACTGCCCATGAACTGAGAAAAGTCAAGCGTGCAGCTGCCAAGATGCCACTTGCCACCAGTTTGGCCATATTTCAGAGCTGCAACATCACTGGAGTGCCCAAAAGCACAAGGTGTGCAATACTCAGAGACATGGCCAAGGTAAGAAAGGCTGAAAGACGACCACCACTGAACAAGACACACAAGCTGAAATGTCAAGACTGGGCCAAGAAATATCTCAAGACTGATTTTTCTAAGGTTTTATGGACTGATGACATGAGAGTGAGTCTTGATGGGCCAGATGGATGGGCCCGTGGCTGGATTGGTAAAGGGCAGAGAGCTCCAGTCCGACTCAGGCGCCAGCAAGGTGGAGGTGGAGTACTGGTTTGGGCTGGTATCATCAAAGATGAGCTTGTGGGGCCTTTTCGGGTTGAGGATAGAGTCAAGCTCAACTCCCAGTCCTACTGCCAGTTTCTGGAAGACACCTTCTTCAAGCAGTGGTACAGGAAGAAGTCTGCATCCTTCAAGAAAAACATGATTTTCATGCAGGACAATGCTCCATCACACGCGTCCAAGTACTCCACAGCGTGGCTGGCAAGAAAGGGTATAAAAGAAGAAAATCTAATGACATGGCCTCCTTGTTCACCTGATCTGAACCCCATTGAGAACCTGTGGTCCATCATCAAATGTGAGATTTACAAGGAGGGAAAACAGTACACCTCTCTGAACAGTGTCTGGGAGGCTGTGGTTGCTGCTGCACGCAATGTTGATGGTGAACAGATTAAAACACTGACAGAATCCATGGTTGGCAGGCTTTTGAGTGTCCTTGCAAAGAAAGGTGGCTATATTGGTCACTGATTTGTTTTTGTTTTGTTTTTGAATGTCAGAAATGTATATTTGTGAATGTTGAGATGTTATATTGGTTTCACTGGTAAAAATAAATAATTGAAATGGGTATATATTTGTTTTTTGTTAAGTTGCCTAATAATTATGCACAGTAATAGTCACCTGCACACACAGATATCCCCCTAAAATAGCTATAACTAAAAACAAACTAAAAACTACTTCCAAAACTATTCAGCTTTGATATTAATGAGTTTTTTGGGTTCATTGAGAACATGATTGTTGTTCAATAATAAAATTAATCCTCAAAAATACAACTTGCCTAATAATTCTGCACTCCCTGTATATACATACATATTTTGGTAACACAAATTGCTAATCAGCCAATCACATGGCCGAAACTCAATGCATTTTGGCATCTAGACGATGTGAAGACCACTTGCTGAAGTTCAAACTGAGCATCAGAATGGGGAAACAAGGAGATTTAGGTGACTTTGAATGTGGCATGGTTGTTGGTGACTGGTCTGTGTATTTCAAAAACTGCTGATCTACTGGGATTTTCAGACACAACCATCTCTAGGGTTTACAGAGAATGGTCCGAAAAAGAGAAAATATCCAGTGAGCGGCAGTTGTGTGGACGACAAATCCTTTGTTGATGTCAGAGGTCAGAGGAGAATGGGCAGACTGGTTCGTGATGATAGAAAGGCAACAGTAACTCAAATAACCACTTGTTAAAACCAAGGTATGCAAAATACCATCTCTGAATGCACATGTCGAACCTTGAAGCAGATGGGCTACCGCAGCAGAAGACCACACCGGGTGCCACTCCTGTCAGCTAAGAACAGGAAACTGAGGCTACAATTTGAACAGGCTCACCAAAATTGGACAATAGAATATAGGTAAAACGCTGCCTGGTCTGATGAGTTTCGATTTCAGCTGTGACATTCAGATGGTAGGGTCCCTTGCATTGGAGCTTCAATTTACGGTGGCGACCGTAAGAAGAGAAGCTATGCGTCGGATGTCTTCAGGATGGACCCGCTCCACACCGGCTGGATGAAGATAGAAGAGGCCGTCTGGATTAAGGCTTCACTGACTGGATGAAGATAGAAGAGGCTGTCTGGATGAAGACTTCGCCAGCTGGATGAAGATAGAAGAGGACGTCTGGATGAAGACTTCTTGCTGCATGGATGATGACTTCGCCGGCTGGATGGATCCTTCAAGCAAGAACTGCAAGTGGATCATTGGGGGTTAGTGTAAAAGACATCAATGCCCTTTTAAGGTCAATGCCCATACAAATGCCCTTTTCAGGGCAATGGGTAGCTTAGGTTTTTTTTACAGTTAGGGTTTTTATTTGGGGGTTTGGTTGAGTGGTGGGTTTTACTGTTGGGGGGTGTATGTATTTTTTTTTTACAGGTAAAAGAGCTGATATCTTTGAGGCAATGCCCCACAAAAGGCCCTTTTAAGGGCCATTGGTAGTTTATTGTAGGCTAGGGTGTTTTTATTTTGCGGGGCTTTTTTATTTTGATAGTGCTATTATATTAGGTGTAAAAATAAATAAATTATAATTTGGTTTGTTATTTTTCGTAATTTAGTGTTTGTTTTTTTTTGTAACTTAGTGTTTTTTTGTAATTTAGTACTTTTAATAAGGTTTAATTGTATATTTAAATAATTTTAGTAGGGTTAGGTTTTTTAAATATGTAATTTAGTTTATTTAATTGGTAGTTTAATTTAATTTTAGTATAATAGTTAGGGTAGGTTAATTAATAGTTTAAAATTAGTTTATTTTAATTCTACAGGTAAGTTTTAATTTATATTAAGATAGGGATCTTGTAATTTTAATTTAAAGTGGGGGGCTGACGGTTTAGGGGATAATAGGTTTAGTTAGTGGGGGTGATGTGGGAGGCCAGAGGTTTAGGGGTAAATAAGTTTATTAGTAGCGGCGGTGGCAGGGAGCGCCAGGATAGGGGTTAATAACTTTATTTAGGTTGTGGCGGTGTCGGGAGCCGTGGGATAGAGGTTAATAACTTTATTTCGGTTGCAGTGGTGGTGGGATAGGGGTTAAACATTTTAGTATAGTGGCAGTGTTTAGTGAAATTTTAAAGTTGGGAAAACATGAATGGCAGCGTCATCAATGACTGTTAGTTAACAACAGTCCAATGCTCATCGCCCCGTAATTGGTGCGCATGTTTTTGACGGCTTTTTAAAAAATATAGAGAACGTATTCAGATCTGCGGCTGCGATGTTTGGTGCTGTTAGGCGAGCGTATTGATGCCGGTGAATGCAACATAGTTGACGCTTTGATAAATATCCCCCTAAGACTAAATTTTCAGTCCGAATATTTAGGGAAATTAGTTTCCCCAAATATTCGTTATCTGCACTATTTAGTATTTATTTAGTTTAAAATGAAAGAATACTGAATTTTCATTAAACATTTACATTTGTTTTCATTAAACGAATGTAAATGTTCCAAAGCTACAGGTGAAAAGTTTACTTACCTTATGTGATCTCCATAGCACAGTGAGTGAGCCAAGGTAAGTATTAAACCCTAATACAGTAGATGTGCATAATTAACAAGTGAATAGAAAAAAGACAATGCAATAACACTTATTTTGAATTTCACAAAAGCAGTAGATTTTTTTTCTGCCAAATGAATTTTTTCTCCCATTTGCCAGCCCCCTGTACCATGTGACAGACATCAACCAATCAAAGACTAATATACGTGTACCTTGTGAATTTGTGCACATGTTCAGTAGGAGCTGGTGCCTCAAAAAAAATGCATATAAAAAAATTGTAAAAAAATTGATAATGGAAGTAAATGTGAAAAATTCTTAAAATTGTGTGCTATTTCTGAATCATGAAAATTTAATTTTGACTTGAGTGTTCCTTTAAAAAAATAAAAGTAAAAGAACGAATACTGTTGATTTTCGTCAGTATTTTTTCATTGTCTTTACTTTTCGTGGGTGCATTCTTTGGATATTCATTTAGTTAAAATGAAACGAAAATCCCATTTTTGTGACATGCATTTGTCCGAAAACTAATGCACATCTCTAGTAATTGACACCTTAGTTATCTGTTGCTAACTGGCTGATAAGGAAATGTCCCAGAGAAAAAGCTAGATATGTGCATGGCGAAAAAATTTGGTTTGGTTCGGATCGATTCGGATTTTTTCGAATTTCGGTTCGAATCTATTCAAATTCGAAAAAATTTGAATCAATGCGGTTCGGATTCGTTTCGGATTCCTTCGGATTCGAATAAATTTGGCTGTATTCAGTTCGATTCAGTTCGGAAATTCGGAATTTCGGTAAGTGTTAGGTGGGATTAGACTAGTATTATGTACTGTATATTAGGTGTAACCCATAGCAGAGTGATATAACCTTATATACTGTACAATACTAGTGTAATCCATGGCCATCCGAATCTACCGAATAAATCTGAACTAATTCGGATTTATTTTCGGTAGATTCGGCACTATTTTAATTCGGAAATTCAGATCGATTCGAATCCCGAATTTTACGAATTCGGACGAATTTCTGAATCAATCCGAAACTAATCTCACATGTCTAGAAAAAGCTAATTTACGGCTAGATTACGAGTTTTGCGTTAGGCTGAAAAAGCACCATTAATAGGTCCTAACGCTGCTTTTTAACTACCACTGGTATTACGAGTCTTACAGGTTTAAGGTCCGCGCACACTTTTTGGGCCTTACCGCAAAAAAGTGAGCAGTACACCCTACCCCATCAAGAGTCCTACCGCATTTAAAAGTCAGCAGTTTTGAGTTTTATGGTACAACGTCGTAGCATAAAACTCATAACTAAAGTGCTAAAAAGTACACTAACAGCCATAAACTACCTATTAACCCCTAAACTGAGGCCCTCCCGCATCGCAAACACTAAAATAAAATTATTAACCCCTAATCTGCCACTCTGGACATCGCCACCACTATAATAAACATATTAACCCCTAAATCGCCGCACTCAAGCCTCGCAAACACTAGTTAAATATTATTAACCACTAATCTACTGTCCCTAAACTCGCCACCACCTACATTATACTTATTAACCCCTAATCTGTCGCTTCGGACATTGCCGCAACCTACATTATACTTATTAACTCCTAATCTGCTGCCTCCAACATCTCCGACACCTACATTATTTTTATTAACCCCTAATCTGCCACCCCCAATGTCGCCGCAACCTACCTACACTTATTAAACCTTAATCTGCCGCCCCCAATGTCGTCGCCACTATTCTAAATGTATTAACCCCTAAACCTAAGTCTAACCCTAACCCTAACACCCCTTAACTTAAATATAATTACCATAAATCTAAATAAAAAATAATATTATTACTTAAATAATTACTATTTAAAACTAAATACTTACCTATAAAAAAAAACCTAAGCAAGCTACAATATAACTAATAGTTACATTGTATCTAGCTAAGGGTTTATTTTTATTTTACAGGCAAGTTTGTATTTATTTTAGCTAGGTAGAATAGTTATTAAATAGTTATTAACTATTTAATAACTACCTAGCTAAAATAAATACAAATTTACCTGTGAAATAAAACCTAACCTAAGTTACACTAACACCTAACACTACACTACAATTAAATAAATTAAGTAATATAAAAACAATTAAATACATTAAATTAAAT
Organism: Bombina bombina; assembly: GCF_027579735.1. Taxonomy (NCBI): domain Eukaryota; kingdom Metazoa; phylum Chordata; class Amphibia; order Anura; family Bombinatoridae; genus Bombina; species Bombina bombina. Next base: position 265,026,200 of record NC_069501.1, on the reverse strand, counting down.
TAGCTAAATCACAAAAAATAACAAACACTAAATTACAGAAAATAAAAAACAAATTACAGATCTTTAAACTAATTACACCTAATCTAATATCCCGATCAAAATAAAAAAAGCCCCCCCCAAAATAAAAAAAAAACCCCTAGCCTAAACTAAACTATCAATAGCCCTTAAAAGGGCCTTTTGCAGGGCATTGCCCCAAAGAAATCAGCTCTTTTACCTGTAAAAAGAAAATACAAACAACCCCCCCCAACAGTAAAACCCACCACCCACACAACCAACCCCCCAAATAAAATACTAACTAAAAAAACCTAAGCCTGAAAAAAACCTGAAAAGGGCATTTGGATGGGCATTGCCCTTAAAAGGGCAGTTAGCTCTTTTGCGGCCCAAAGCCCTAACCTAAAAATAAAACCCACCCAATACACCCTTAAAAAAAAAACTAACACTAACCTCCTGAAGATCGACTTACTGTTCTGAAGACCGGACATCCATCCTCAAGGAAGCGGCAGAAGTCTTCATCCAACCGGGCTGAAAGGCCAGGAGAAGTCTTCATCCAAGCCGGGCGAAGTGGTCCTCCAGACGGGCAGAAGTCTTCATCCAGTCTTCATCTTCTATCTTCATCCATCCGACGCGTAGCGGCTCCATCTTCAAGACATCCGACGTGGAGCATCCTCTTCATCCGGAGTCTTCTTACTGAATGACGGTTCCTTTAAGTGATGTCATCCAAGATGGCGTCCCTTAGATTCCGATTTGCTGATAGAATCAGAATTAAGGTAGAAAAAATCCTATTGGCTGATCCAATCAGCCAATAGGATTGAGCTTGCATTCTATTAGCTGTTCCAATCAACCAATAGAATGCGATCTCAATCCTATTGGCTGATTGCATCAGCCAATAGGATTGAACTTCAATCCTATTGGCTGATTGCATCAGCCAATAGGATTTTTTCTACCTTAATTCAGAGTGGCTGATAGAATTCTATCAGCCAATTGGAATCTAAGGGATGCCATCTTGGATGACGTCACTTAAAGGAACCGTCATTCAGTAAGAAGACTCCGGATAAAGAGGATGCTCCATGTCGGATGTCTTGAAGATGGAGCTGCTCCCCGTTGGATGGATGAAGATAGAAGATGCCGTCTGGATGAAGACTTCTGCCCGTCTGGATGACCACTTCACCCCGCTTGGATGAAGACTACCGGCTTCGTTGAGGACTTTGGCCCAGTTGGATGAAGACTTCTGCCGCTTCTTTGAGGATGGCTGTCCGGTCTTTAGAACAGTAAGTCGATCTTCAGGGGGTTAGTGTTAGGTTTTTTTTAAGGGTGTATTGGGTGGGTTTTATTTTTAGGTTAGGGCTTTGGGCCGCAAAAGAGCTAACTGCCCTTTTAAGAGCAATGCCCATCCAAATGCCCTTTTCAGGGCAATGGGGAGCTTAGGTTTTTTTTAGTTAGTATTTTATTTGGGGGGCTGGTTTTACTGTTGGGGGGCTGTTTGTATTTTCTTTTTACTGGTAAAAGAGCTTATTACTTTGGGGCAATGCCCCGCAAAAGGCTCTTTTAAGGGCTATTGATAGTATAGTTTAGGCAAGTGGTTTTTTTATTTTGGGGGGGGCTTTTTTATTTCTATATGGATATTAGATTAGGTGTAATTAGTTTAAAGATCTCTAATTTGTTTTTTATTTTCTGTAATTTAGTGTTTGTTTTTTTGTGATTTAGCTAATTTAATTTAATTTATTTAATTGTTTTTAATTTAGTTAATTTATTTAATTGTAGTGTAGTGTTAAGTGTTAGTGTAACTTAGGTTAGGTTTTATTTTACAGGTAAATTTGTATTTATTTTAGCTAGGTAGTTATTAAATAGTTAATGACTATTTAATAACTATTCTGCCTATTTAAAATAAAACCCACCCAATACACCCTTAAAAAAAAAACTAACACTAACCTCCTGAAGATCGACTTACTGTTCTGAAGACCGGACATCCATCCTCAAGGAAGCGGCAGAAGTCTTCATCCAACCGGGCTGAAAGGCTGGGAGAAGTCTTCATCCAAGCCGGGCGAAGTGGTCCTCCAGACGGGCAGAAGTCTTCATCCAGACGGCATCTTCTATCTTCATCTATCCGATGCGTAGCGGCTCCATCTTCAAGACATCCGACGCGGAGCATCCTCTTCATCTGGAGTCTTCTTACTGAATGACGGTTCCTTTAAGTGACGTCATCCAAGATGGCGTCCCTTAGATTTCGATTTGCTTATAGAATCAGAATTAAGGTAGAAAAAATCATATTGGCTGATCCAATCAGCCAATAGGATTGAGCTTGCATTCTATTGGCTGTTCCAATCAACCAATAGAATGCAATCTCAATCCTATTGGCTGATTGGATCAGCCAATAGGAATGAACTTCAATCCTATTGGCTGATTGCATCAGCCAATAGGATTTTTTTCTACCTTAATTCCGATTGGCTGATAGAATTCTATCAGCCAATTGGAATCTAAGGGATGCCATCTTGGATGATGTCACTTAAAGGAACCGTCATTCAGTAAGAAGACTCCGGATGAAGAGGATGCTCCGTGTCGGATGTCTTGAAGATGGAGCTGCTCCCCGTTGGATGGATGAAGATAGAAGATGCTGTCTGGATGAAGACTTCTGCCCGTCTGGATGACCACTTCACCCCGCTTGGATGAAGACTTCTCCCGGCTTTGTTGAGGACTTTGGCCCAGTTGGATGAAGACTTCTGCCGCTTCTTTGAGGATGGATGTCCAGTCTTCAGAACAGTAAGTCGATCTTCAAGGGGTTAGTGTTAGGTTTTTTTAAGGGTGTATTGGGTGGGTTTTATTTTTAGGTTAGGGCTTTGGGCCGCAAAAGAGCTAACTGCCCTTTTAAGGGCAATGCAGATCCAAATGCCCTTTTCAGGGCAATGGGGAGCTTAGGTTTTTTTTAGTTAGTATTTTATTTGGGGGGCTAGTTTTACTGTTGGGGGGCTGTTTGTATTTTCTTTTTACAGGTAAAAGAGCTGATTACTTTGGGGCAATGCCCAACAAAATGCTCTTTTAAGGGCTATTGATAGTATAGTTTAGGCTAGTGGTTTTTTTATTTTTTATTTTTTTTTATTTTTATATGGATATTAGATTAGGTGTAATTAGTTTAAAGATCTCTAATTTGTTTTTTATTTTCTGTAATTTAGTGTTTGTTTTTTTGTGATTTAGCTAATTTAATTTAATTTATTTAATTGTTTTTAATTTAGTTAATGTATTTAATTGTAGTGTAGTGTTAGGTGTTAGTGTAACTTAAGTTAGGTTTTATTTTACAGGTAAATTTGTATTTATATTAGCTAGGTAGTTATTAAATAGTTAATAACTATTTAATAACTATTCTGCCTATTTAAAATAAATACAAACTTGCCTGTAAAATAAAAAATAAACCCTAAGCTAGATACAATGTAACTATTAGTTATATTGTAGCTAGCTTAGGGTTTATTTTACAGGTAAGTATTTAGTTTTAAATAGGAATTATTTAGGTAATAATATTAATTTTATTTAGATTTATGGTAATTATATTTGTTAGGGGGTGTTAGGGTTAGGGTTAGACTTAGGTTTAGGGGTTAGTACATTTAGTATAGTGGCGGCGACGTTGGGGACGGCAGATTAGGGGTTAATAAAAATAAAGTAGGTGTTGGCGATGTTGGGGGCAGCAGATTGTATTTATATTAGCTAGGTAGTTATTAAATAGTTAATAACTATTTAATAACTATTCTGCCTATTTAAAATAAATACAAACTTGCCTGTAAAATAAAAAATAAACCCTAAGCTAGATACAATGTAACTATTAGTTATATTGTAGCTAGCTTAGGGTTTATTTTACAGGTAAGTATTTAGTTTTAAATAGGAATTATTTAGGTAAAATATTAATTTTATTTAGATTTATGGTAATTATATTTGTTAGGGGGTGTTAGGGTTAGGGTTAGACTTAGGTTTAGGGGTTAGTACATTTAGTATAGTGGCGGCGACGTTGGGGACGGCAGATTAGGGGTTAATAAAAATAAAGTAGGTGTTGGCGATGTTGGGGGCAGCAGATTGTATTTATATTAGCTAGGTAGTTATTAAATAGTTAATAACTATTTAATAACTATTCTGCCTAATTAAAATAAATACAAACTTGCCTGTAAAATAAAAAATAAACCCTAAGCTAGATACAATGTAACTATTAGTTATATTGTAGCTAGCTTAGGGTTTATTTTACAGGTAAGTATTTAGTTTTAAATAGGAATTATTTAGGTAATAATATTAATTTTATTTAGATTTATGGTAATTATATTTGTTAGGGGGTGTTAGGGTTAGGGTTAGACTTAGGTTTAGGGGTTAGTACATTTAGTATAGTGGCGGCGACGTTGGGGACGGCAGATTAGGGGTTAATAAAAATAAAGTAGGTGTTGGCGATGTTGGGGGCAGCAGATTAGGGGTTAATAAGTATAATGTAGGTGGCGGCGGTGTCTGGAGCAGCAGACTAGGGGTTAATAAGTATAATGCAGGTGTCGGCGATGTCGGGGGTGGCTGATTAGGAGTTAATAAGTGTAAAATTAGGGGTGTTTAGACTCTGGGTTCATGTTAGGGTGTAAACATAAATTTAATTTCCCCATAGGAATCATTGGGGCTGTGTTACTGAGTTTTATGCTGCTTTTACTCAGCCGGCTCTTCCCGTTGACTCCTATGGGGAAATCGTGCACGAGCACGTACGACCAGCTCACCGCTGACTTAAGCAGCGCTGGTATTGAAGTGAAGTGTGGAGCAAAATTTTGCTCTACGCTCACTTTTTGTCTTTTAACGCCCGGTTTGTAAAACCCGTAATACCAGCGCTGTATGTAAGTGAGCGGTGAGAGAAAACTGCTCGTTAGCACTGCATAGCCTCTAACGCAAAACTCGTAATCTCGCTGTTATTTAGTAAAGAAATATATATTTAAAACCAATAAAAACAAAGCACATTAACACTGCATTTTAGATGAAAATTAGAAAAAAATCAGCCAGTGAAAATGAACAATCATTTCTGAAGGCCCCATTGCACACAGAAATTCATTGGTAGCTTCAAATTAAAAATCGTTATAATAAAATGTTTTTCATACAAAAAATATATATATACCGTATTTAGTTTTACCATATTTAAATAGTGCTCTTTCATATACATGATAGAAATGTTTACAGAGTTTTTTATAATTTAATATCCATTTAATCAGGCATGGAAGGCTAAACAGACAGACAGATACCAATTGTTTCACTTGGTAATATTTGCCAAATTTAGGGTCATACTACAACCTTTGCAAAAAGCTTTTTTTCCTGATTATCAACTAAACTAACGTATCCTGCTGCAAATCACAAGCTGTATACATTCTGAATAATGCAAGCTACCAATGTTTGGCAGGCAGAACCATCCATCTGCAGCAGGATTAATGTTTTCTAGAAATATGCTTTGAAAATTGTTCTATAGGTGGGTTAAGCAGAAAGTTAAATATATTAGGAGAAAAACAGCGACACAAGTAGCACATATCTGCTCAGAGATTTCTCTTGTAATGAATGGCCCGTCTTTTACTGTGGCTTATTTGATAAATTACTTGAATCAGCCCTATTTAGAATGCTGACGTCTGTATGAAAGTGATAAAGCCTTAAAATCAATGACTTAGAATGGAGCATAAGGAAGGCAGGTGCCGAGGACAACAGATGGCCAGAGACCCATGGGATAGGTAAGTCTGTCTGCAATTAATCCCATCCCCTAAATGTAAGGCACTATGTACATTGCTGTTTTTGCTATTTTGTTCTGGGGCCATCTGGCAGGCTTAGCATGTTTTCAACAGACTTCCCCAGTTGGAACTGCCAATATTTCCTGTTCCTGACCCGCAGCATTCCCACGGTTCCCGTCCTGTGAGATATCAACCTGATGCCAAATTTCTAATGCCGACAAATGGCCAAAATATATAATGAGATATGCAGAATATGGAATCAATTCTATGAATGATAACCAGCCATGGCTGGTATTGAACAATGAATTGGGTAAATAAACTATTCATTTTAATTTGCATCTTTCAATTACTCCAGCACACTATAGTAGTGTTTTTATTAGTTTAGTTGACATATTTTCTAAATGTAAATTAAAGGGACGTTTAGCTAAAAATTGATCCCCATGAAATGTTGAATTAATGAAAATAAAAAAATTGCAATATACACTTATTATTTGTTTTGATTGTGTTTGCTGTAAATTCACAGGTAGCAGGCTGCCTTAGAGATCAGATCATATAAATGTATCATATAAATAAAAGCATATTAATGTGCATAGAAAAAATATATATTCACAATTAGAGTGTAAATTTGAAATTAAATTGAGTCTGGTTTTTAAAATAATATGTGTTTAATAAAGTATAATTAATCAAGTAATGCTAAACCACATAAGAGGAACAAAACATAGAAGAATTGCCTTTCACTTTGCTCTACTGCTTATATGTGAGCAACAATGCATGCTCATGCCACATACGTATTTAAAAGTTTGAGATTGGTTGCCAAAGATCCTTTTTTCTAAGGGAAAGGGAAATGATTAAATAGGAAAACATACCGATATACATGTCAAAATAAGATTATAATCTCCATAGGTCTCAACATATGGTTTTATATGTTTGCATATGAATTGATATTTCATGATATTCCACAACCAATTATATTCAAACAAAGAGACCACTTTGTTAGATTTTTCAATTTTATTTTATTTTTGTCATGATGATTTGTGGGCTCTGGTGTCTGTTACACAGATATTATGCACAAGATTTTTTAAAATACTATATATGCATTATAAATTCTTGCAGTTGCGCAAATCTAATGTCTGATACAATGTAAACAATTGCATGTGATCGATACAATGTATTCGATTGGTTATTTTAAAAAGTACAACTTCCGGTCTTAATGATACATATGTATTTAAAGACACTGATTACCATTGTTTTTATCCGTTTTTACTTGCCTGAGGAAATGACCAGTGTGTGGTCGAGAAACACGTTGCTGTCAACAATAAAGGATTGTTTTTAACTTTTTACACTTGGAAGTTGTCTTTTACTGGTTTGGTCCAGTTCTGGTTTCCAGATCCGTCTCGATTTTACACATTGCTGATCGCTGGGAGAGTGTTTAAGCCACCCAAGGGTGAGCGCTGGGAACACACAGAGAGATACATTCTGTCTACTAAAACAAGCCTGTTGCCAGTGAGCCAGCCGCTGATAAGAGCCAGCCTGCCTTCTAGCACCAGTCATTGTACGGTGCCACCAATCTTGTGAGTTTATTTTCACTTACCTTATATACAAGTAATCTGAAATACACTATGAGGCGCTCTTTTCTTTTTTTCTAATTCATCATAGGTCACCTTGCACATTGGGTTTCTTAAGTGGAGCAGCCTACTGACACACAGTGATCCATTCTACAACCGAATCCCAGAATTTTTTCCTTTCAACATCTTGCATGGAACTTTCCAATATATGAAAAACTGGTATTTCCGTTCACACTATTATAGACTTATCACAAACGCTTTATTTGATTTTATTATTGTTATTTTTATAATACAGTACTTGCCATTTTTTGGTAAACTGATTGCAGTTTTACTCGCTTTCAGTTGCATTCTATTATATTATATTGGCACTCTTAACCTTCTCACTCCCTATCTGGGAATTTTGGTGTGCCCCCTATAGGATATCTATATATGATGTTTTGGGGTCAGAATAGGGGGCGATAGTAAGCGCTGAATAGCTTAAAAGGCTGGAAACTAAATTCTGGCGAATAATTTATTCCATATACATTCAAATTAAAATCACAGATAAAATGTTAAAACACAATGTTCATATATAAATACAGTAAAATTCTGTTCATGGATCCATGAAATATTCCAGGAGTTTTGTACCTGGCTACTTTAGTTATACAAAACCTTGAATGTAGCTATCTCCAAAGTTCTTATGTGTGTTTAGGATAGATTAATAAGTCGGTTACCTGACTTTGGCGTTCTAGTTATGATTCTATTGTCAGTGGATGAAAAAAATGTGTGGACTGTGGTTCAGATCAGACCAATGTGATGTGTAACAATAAACAATAAACAATATATCAACTTTCAAATAAACATTAAAATCTCAGCACATGATGGTGTAAAAACATTCGTTCAAACTTCAATACAAAATTCAAAAAATAATGCAATAATCAAAGGCGTGTGAGATCCGTTACCGGACCAAGTGGAGGAGGGGCTGTGAAAGAACGTGACGTTGATGCAAAAAGTAGGTGTTTAACCCCAGAGAAATGTGAATCCACACTAGCGCTAGTGAAAAAAATTTCAAAAAGAAAAAAATATATAAAAAATATATATAAAAAAAAAGAAATATAGAAAAATATATATATAGTTCAATGAGGATAAATCTTGAACAGATGAAAAAATGTGAGACAGATGAAAATAATGTGCATCTTCAAAAATAAATGAATAATCCCCTTGAAAAATAAAACAAAATTATCCGCAATCCAAAAGTGTAAAATTACGTAAAACAAATATAAATTTTGATGGGCAAAAGTCTTAATTGGCAGAGATTCTATATAGGTGCTCCTAAACACAGAGCCACTTCAGCACCCTAGGTGCCAGATCCGGAGGTGGTAGTTACCAACTGGTAAGTGATATTGTTAGTGTCTATGATGGAAGTCCATATAGTATATATAGAAATGTTGTTCATAAAGTCAATATCACAAAAATGTAAAAATATAAAAAGATGAAAAGCCTGAAAGAGAAAAAAAGAAACAATAGTGCAACACTGTATATAAGGGACAATAGTGGTATAAGAATCAAGCTCACCAGTATGTCTGTCAACGCATTTCGGCCACGATTTGGCCTTTCTCAAGACTATACTGAATTTGTGTGGACTGGGAGCTTATAAAGCCTAGATGTGGGATTGTTTGTGGGCGGTTTTGGCGCCAAATTTTGAGAGAGTAATCCCCTTCCTGTTTGCCTCTAAGCATCTCTGGGAAATTTTGAGAGGGTAATCCCCTTCCTGTTTGCCTCAAAGCATCTCTGGGAAATGTACAAATATTATCTTAGTCTAATTTTCATCATAGTTTTCTATCTTCTTATATCAGTATTGGTTATATGATATAGTGCAAATTATCAGAATTTTTTTTTTAAAAAAAATGTGTCCCGGATCTATAACATACGTAATGCCGTTAGGGCTCTAAGTTAACCTTCTACCGTATTATGAAGTATAAATCTTTCTCTAGTATGTTACATCTTACAGTGTATTCCTTTCTTCGGAATAAGGAGTGTGGGGGCTAGTATTTGGATTTCGATCGCTTAGTTTATTTTTATTGGGAGAAAATTGATATTTCAGAACCAGATGTGATGGCTCCCGTGTTGTTGTCTGCTGTATGTAATTCTATCATGGGCTTCCGGTTTGTTGTTCTATTACTGCTACTACTATGTGTAGCTTACGGATGTTATAAATTCTGACTAAATCTACTTGTTTGTGTGAGGGGATATAGTGGCTGATACTTGGATTTTGATAACATAGTTCATTATTGTTAAAAAAAGGGGGTTTCAGAACCGCATATGACGGCTCCCATGGTGCTATCTGGTATATGTAGTCTAATGTGGATTTCCGGTTTTACCCATTGCTCCATTAATGTTACTGCTGTGTGCTGCTCACAAATGTTGAATCTACTCTCCTGTGTGAGCTTTCTCTCCTATGTAAACCTCAAAAATATTTAAAATATTTAAAACATTTAAAATATTTAAAAATATTTGTTTATTTATATATTTAGTTTCTCCGTTTTTATTCAGTAATTATATAAATGGGTATCTTCTTATGTTTGTATGTTAACTCGTAAGTGAGTTAGTCTCTCTGATAATTAGGATGTACCCATGTGGTTCCTCAGCTATGTGTGAGCTCATTGTCAACTCAGTTACATTAATGTCACTAGTTTGGAGTTATGAGGATAGTGTTTTTAGAATAAATATCTATGTGGTTGTGTCTGAATCTAGGATACGCCCAGTTTGGGTCTCTGTATACAACATTAGTCTAATGTTAGTTTTGGCAGCTACGTTTATAGTGGATAAAGTCCCTATTGGCTTTATTGAGATGTACCTTAGTTTTTTCTTTATATGACATACCTGATTGTTACATTACTTAATAGTCGTGGTGTGTGTGATAAGTCCGATCTTGACACCACTTAGCGATCGTGATATGTATCCGGGTATAGTCCCAACCTTAAGTGTGTGTGTTAGCTTCTATAATTTGTTCTTAACAGAGGGCTGATACTGTGCTAGGGATAGATGATTCTGATATTCGGAATAATTCTTTTGAGTATATTTGAACTGTATGACTGGGACGTGTTTGTGAAAACTTATGTGGACCCATACGTACATAAGTGAATAAATGGGTCTTCATGTTCATATCGACTCTAAAAGGTTTCCATCTATGGGGAATAATTTGGATATATTCTCTAAATGTATCGCCATGATTGGTTTTATTTTATTTTAGTTTATTTTTTGTTATTTCATAATCCTATTTTCCGGATTATGAGCTATATGTATGGATCTGTTATCAATCGTGTAGTCAGAGGCCCACTGGCTTTCACTACTAAATCTCTAGATGGAAAGGCTATCTGGCTTTTGGTTCTTGGTAACTGATCTAGGGGATACTCTTACGCAGTTAGTTTTATGATTCTCTTCTTTTGTAGAAGGGAACTCTCTGTTGTTTGGATCTGCCTGAGGATCTTGGCTAGTGCAGAGTAAGAAGATGAGCAAGGTCTTCCTTGTGATTGAGACCTTTGGGAAAAAGGCAGTCCTGCATAAATATCCATTTGGATTCATTATATAAAAGTTTCTGCTCATGGTTCCCTCCCCGCCAGTTTCTTCTGACTTTCTGTATTCCAAAGAAACTAAAATCCTTCATATTCCCCTTGTGGATGGTAGCAAAATGTTTGTATAGTGGGGTATCTACTTTTCCCTTTTCTATACAGAGGATATGCTCCCTCATCCTGTCCTTAAGGGCTCTTGATGTTTGCCCTATGTATTGGAGACCACAGGAGCAAGAGATTAGATATATGACGTTCTTGTCGCTGCATCTGATCAGGTCTCTGATCTTATATTTCTCATTTCTGTGATGTGAAGAAAACGTCTCAGTTTTTTGCCCATTTTTGCATGCCTTACAGCTCGGGCATGGGAAGAATCCTCTGATGTTTTTGCCACGATGGTCAGTGGTAGAGTTGGTGTTCCCTTTTCTTGGGATACTAGGTGCTATCATACATTTTAGATTTTTCGTTTTTCTGTAGATAAATTTGGGGTTGGGAACTAGCTTTTCCCCAATTATGTCGTCTTCTTTTAGTATCGCCCAATGTCTCCTGATGATATTTTCTAGAATATGTCTATTCTCGCAAAACTCGGTTATCATCGGTATGTCAATTACATTATCGTTCCACATTATTCCTGGTTTTGTTTTATAACCTAGAAGGTTCTTCCTGTTGACCTTGGTAACTTCCTTGATCTTTTCATCTAGGGTGTCTTTGTTGTATCCTCTCTCGAGGAATCGTTGTTTCAGTATTTGTGACTGCTTGGTCCATTGCTCTGTGGTAGAGCAATTTTTCTTTACCCTTAGGAATTGCCCTTTAGGTATGTTGGACTTCCAGGTGGGGTGATGACAGCTCTTATTATGGACATAATTGTTACAATCAACCTCCTTGAGGAAGGTTGATGTCTCAATCAGTCCATCTTTTATTTCTATTCTTAGGTCCAGGAAATCTAATCTTTCTTGGCTATATTGATATGTAAACTTCAGGTTCATCTCGTTTTGGTTCATTACTTTTAAAGTGTGTAGCAAGTCTTCCAATGTTCCACTCCAGATCAGAAAGATGTCATCTATGTATCTGGAGTATAGAACCAGGTCTGCACCAGCTGGGCATGAGTCCCAAAATATGTTCTCCCATTGTCCCATATACAGGTTCGCGTAGCTTGGCGCGAACCTGGTCCCCATGGCTGTTCCACACTTTTGTTTGTAAAACTTGTTGTTGTTGCAGAAGTAGTTATGGTTCAATATAAAATCAATGCTGTCCAAAACAAATTTCCTTTGTTCATCTGGTATGTCCTGATCTTTCATTAGAAATGTATTGACTGCCTTTAATCCCAAGTCATGTGGGATGCTCGTGTAGAGTGACGTCACGTCACATGTGGCCATTATGTAGTTCTTCTTCCAGGTGATGTCATTCAGTAGTGCCAGAATTTGGGTCGAGTCTCTCAGGTATGATGGTAATGCAATAACATGTTTCTGTAAAATTTTATCAACATATTCTGATAGATTACATGTTAGAGACCCTATCCCAGATATAATCGGCCTACCTGGTGGATTATCTAGGGATTTGTGGACTTTCGGTAGTTGGTAAAAGACCGGAGTTCTTGGATGTGTTATTTTTATATAATCATATTCCTTCTCACTTAGTACACCTTGGGTTTTTGTTTCTCCAAGTAGGGCATCCAACTCCCTCTTAAATCTTATTACTGGATCACTGCAGAGTTTATGGTATGTTTTATCATCACCTAAAATCCTCATACACTCATCCTCATACTTTATCTTGTCCATGATGACTATTCCGCCACCCTTGTCGGCCGGTTTAATTATCAGGTCGTTGTTCTTCTCTAGACGTTTGATCGTCTCCAATTGCGGTCTTGTGAGATTATGTTTTATTTTATTACATTTCGATAGTTTGAGGTCTCTAATATCTTCGCAGACATTCATTTCGAATGTTTCTATACAGCTCCCCTTGCTCATTATAGGATAGAAGGTTGATTTTACTTTGAGATCAGTGTGTGTAAATCTGTCATTAGCTCCACCATCCGTCCGTATTGGATATGGATCGATGGGTGATTTGAGGAAATGCCTCTTTAGGGTCAGTTTTCTTACTAGTTCCTTAGCATTAATGAATGTTTGGAATTTATCCATTTTCTTCGATGGAGCAAAACTCAATCCGTAGGAGAGTACATCTTTTTCTTTGTCCGTCAATGTTTTGGAACTGAGGTTAAACAGTCCTCTGTTGCTTCTGTCGGTATCCGCTTCTGTTGGGTTATCCGTTCTAGGTGTTACTGTTAGATGTTTTCCGGATTTATGTTTCTTTACTCTATTGCGCCCTCTCGATCCTCTCGAGGTTTTCTTTTGTGTATGGAACTCGATGGTTCTTCCATGTCTGTATTTTTTCTTTTCAGTGTTAGTTTGCTCTTCTCTTTCTCTCTGGGTGGAAGGGGACTCTCCCCTAAAAAAACTTAGTCACTAGTTTGGCCGTTATCGTGCCCCACCTTGGTTTTTTGGTTTTGCGGGGTCTGTTTTGGTTGGCCCATCTCCAGATTGTGGTGATGTCGTTGGTCACTCAACAACCTCACATGCTTTGATGTGTTCTGATTGTATGGAGGATATTCCCTCCAGCTCTGTTTCCTATAACCATTATATGTGTAATGATTATATTCTCTGTGGTTAGTGGGGGGGCGAGTATTTCCCATATAGGTGGGACGGTCTCGACCTTGCTCCACTGGTGGTAGATCCCTTCCATAAGTTGCCCTCGGTGGGGGTGGTGATCTTCTGTAGTCCTGGTAATAGTATGGTTGTCTATAATTGTAGGTCTGTGGGCGAGGTTGTCCGTAGTTTGACCTGTTGTTACCATAACGTGGTTCGTTCTCTCGATAGGGGTAATCATGTTGTCTTCTATTGTGGTATCGTGGTTTTCTTTCATGATATCCATGGTTGTCATAATCTCTGTAGGGCCTCTGGTCTATCTCATATTGAGTGTGTCCATAATTCCTGTTATATGAGAAATTTCTTCTATGAGGGTAGTGGCTGTTACTCGGCCTCCTTTGCGAATAATTCTGTGGCCTCTGTGTTCTGTAGTGTTCATTCATCGGTTTATAGTGGTCTTCCTGTCTCTTCTTTTTCTTGTGATTTACCTCAATCCAAGCTCCATTTGTGTCCTCATCACCATCGTTTGGCCTCTTGTCTGTTGTATGTTGTATAATTTCTACCTCCTCTTTGTCTGGGGAGTCAATGGCCTGGGCAATGTTATCATCTATGGATTTCTTTAGATCTAATTCCCTATTTAATTTCTTCATTTTCTTCTGAATAACATCTTCTCTGGTTTTGGTTACCCGTTTAATAAGTGTGTCTCTTCTCTCAGTTATCTCCTTGGATTCTGATTCTGTGCTATCCAAATTGGTTAGCAATACCTCGTCATCTTTAATTTCGTCATCCAGTTTTGCAATCAGGGATGTCTTGAACTCGATAATGAGTCTCATTAGCTGTCTAGATGTCTCTAATAGGATATTTGTTTTGGGGTCACACTTGACTTAGATCTTTCTTTCACTTCTCACATTAAGTCTTTGGCTAATTCCTGCCACTTCCACCTTAAAAACATCTCTAAAATTCGACATTTCCTTACACAAGACAAAACTAAGATTTTAATCCACTCGCTCATCCTTTCCTGCCTTGACTACTGCAACTCCCCTCACTCTGGTCTCCCTAGCTGCCGTCTAGCTCCTTTAAAATCCATAATGAATGCCTCTGCCAGATTCGTCTTCCTTATACTTCACTCTTCATCAGCTGCACCTCTATGCCAATGCCTTCACAGGCTTCCTCTAGCATTCAGAATTAAACAAAAAAATCTGACTCTGACATACAAGGCCCTTAATAGCACTGCTCGCCCCTATATATCAGTCTCCAGATACTCTCCCTTGAGTTCCCTTTGCTCTGTTCATGACCTCCTTCTCTCGTCATCTCTTGTAACCTCCTCACATTCCCATCTACAGGACTTCTCCAGACTGGTCTCTATCTTGTGGAACTCTCTGCCTTTCTCCACAAGACTCTCCCCTAGTTTTTAAAGTTTAAAACGCTTCCTAAAAACTCTACTGTTCAGGGATGCATACAACCTACACTAACTAAACCCATTTCCTCTCCTATTTTGTTATCCCAAATGAAGCAAGCTGCCGGGCATCACACAAAGGTAGAGTAGCAAAAAGATGGATGCAGGGGTAGTTTCGTAAAAAACATACAAACTTTATTGTGAGAAACAGTTTAAAAACAAATAGGGCTTGCAGCCCATAATGTCAAAAAAGGGTTCAGTGAAGAAACAAACGAGCAGACATGTTTCGTGTGGGGCTACCACACTTGCTCACTGCTTACTGGAGTCTTCACTGAAGTCTCTATTTAAAGAGACAGACATTAATTAATTACCTAAATTGATAAAATATCCATATTAGAGTTACTTAATTAATGAATTAACCCTTGTCTAACCTTACACTTGTATACATTAGTTTGTGTGTGGTGTCCAGAAAATGGCTTGAATAGACCCTATCATATACAATTAAATTAAATACACAATACTCAATATCTTACTTAATTCATCATAGACATATAAAAGTAAGTGCAATAATTTCATTCATATACAATTATAGAACAATAAGGTCAGATTACTACAAATATCAGACAAGAAAAGGGGACAAATTTTGTCAATTAACTATATCAGAATTAAATGAACAAATTCACATCACTTTCCATATGTATCCCCCATGGATGCCTGGTATTTAAGTAAAATATCCATTTGGCTTCAGTGTAATTTAAACGATAATCCCGGTCCCCACCTATGGGCTGGGACATGGTCAATGGCCTGTACAGAGAGTAATGAGGCATCTCCTGAGTGCTTGCTCTTAAAATGTCTGGCCACAGGAGTGAATATTTTTGGATCATCTATGTCCCTAATATGTTTGAGTGCCCTATCCTTTAGAAATTGTGTGGTTTTGCCAACATACTGAATTTGGCACCCCCTACAGGTCAACAAATAATCTAAATGTTTGGATTTGCAATTTAATTTGTACCTAATTTCATAGGATCTATTTGTTACCGTCGAGACAAAATGAGTACCCTCATTTACATACGTGCATGCCTTATAACGTGCAGCTTTGCATTTATAGAAACCTAGTCTGTTAGGGAGCCATGTTCTCTTATTCTTACTCCTCAAATCTGAGGGTGCTAGCAAATTCCCCAAGGTTTTCCCTTTCTTAGCTACACACTTACAGCCTCCTGAGGCTAAGCCTTCTAGTCTCGGGTCACCCGCCAGAATGGGAAGATTCTGTTTAATGATACTACAAACCTTCTTGAACTCAAGACTATATGGGGTACTAAAAATAATCTTATTCCCCACACTTGTTTGTATTCCCTTTTTGTTTTTATATTGCAAAAGTTTGTCTCTGTCTAGTTGGTCTACCTCTTTTTTGACATTACTTAACAGTTTTTGTGGGTAACCTCTACTTTGTAATCTGTTGTCAAGTATGTCACATTGTTCTTTATAAATCATGTCATCCAAGCAAATCCGTTTAGTATGAATATATTGTCCCTTTGGGATTGCCTTTTTCACGTGCCCTGGATGGCATGATTTATAATTGAGGATAGTATTCCCATCTGACGGTTTACTGAACACACTGGAACCAATACACCCAGTACAAATATCTGCTTTTAGTTCTACATCAAGAAATTTTATTGTAGTATATTGTTCTGCAGTAAATCTTAGACCTACAGTATTAGTATTGAGAGTGTCTATAAATTCCTGTGTGGACTCAGTACTTCCATCCCACACCACCAGGAGGTCATCAATATACCGGCCAAAATAAACCAACCCATAAAAAGGTTGGCATAGGAGGGGGCAAATTTTGCCCCCATGGCCGTCCCATGCCTCTGGAGGTAGCAACAACTCTCAAAAAGAAAAAAATTATGTGTCAACAAGAACTCTATGGCTGTTAACAAAAATGTTTCAAATCAGAGCCATAATTAGAATGATTATCCAAAAAGTAGGAAATTTCAATTAACCCCTGATGGTGCAGGATGGAAGTATACAAAGATACCACATCGATTGTCATAAATCTATATCCCGTTTGCCATGTGAGATTTTTTATCACATTCAGAACCTGAGTAGAGTCTCTAATGTAACTCATAAGCTCTGTTACCAAGGGTTGCAGATAGGAATCCACCAGTTCAGAGATTGGTTCCAAAAGGGATTCCACCCCAGATATGATGATGGGCCTACCTGGAGGGTGTGTACTATCTTTGTGCAGTTTGGGTAAAAATAGAAGATAGGGGTGTAAGGTTTACTAGGAAGATGTAGAACTAAAAGCAGATATTTGTACTGGGTGTATTGGTTCCAGTGTGTTCAGGAAACCGTCAGGTGGGAATACTGTCCTCAATTATAAATCATGCCATCCTGGGCACGTGAAAAAGGCAATCCCAAAGGGACAATATATTCGTTCTAAACGGATTTGCTTGGATGACATGATTTATAAAGAACAATGTGACATACTTGACAACAGATTACAAAGTAGAGGTTACCCACAAAAACTGTTAAGTAATCTCAAAAAAGAGGTAAACCAACTAGACAGGGAGGAACTTTTGCCATATAAAAACAAAAAGGGAATACAAACAAGTGTGGGGAATAAGATTATTTTGTGTACCCCATATAGTCTTGAGTTCAAGAAGGTTTGTAGTATCATTATACAGAATCTTCCCATTCTGGCGGGTGACCTGAGCCTAGAAGGCTTAGCCTAAGGAGGCTGTAAGTGTGAAGCTAAGAAAGGGAAAACCTTGGGGAATTTGCTAGCACCCTCCGATTTGAAGAGTAAGAGTAACAGAACATGGCTCCCTAACAGACTAGGTTTCTATAAATGCAAAGCCGCACGTTGTAAGGCATGCACGTATGTAAATGAGGGTACTCATTTTGTCTCTACGGTAACAAATAGATCCTATGAAATTAGGTACAAATTAAATTGCAAATCCAAACATGTAGTTTATTTGTTGACCTGTAGAGGGTGCAAAATTCAGTATGTTGTTAAAACCACACGATTTCTAAAGGATAGGGCACTCGAACATATTCGGGACATAGAGGATCCAAAAATATTCACTCCTGTGGCCAGACATTTTAAGAGCAAGCACTCAGGAGATGCCTCATTACTCTCTGTACAGGCCATTGACCATGTCCCAGCCCATAAGAGAGGTGGGGACTGGGATTATCGCTTAAATTAAACTGAAGCCAAATGGATATTTTACTTAAATACCAGGCATCCATGGGGGATAAATATGGAAAGTGATCTGAATTTGTTCATTTAATTCTGATATAGTTAATTGACAAAATTTATCCCCTTTTCTTGTCTGATATTTGTAGTAATCTGACCTTATTGTTCTATAATTGTATATGAATTAAATTATGGCCCTTATGTTTATATGTCTATGATGAATTAAGTAAGATATTGAGTATTATGTATTTAATTTCATTGTATATGATAGGGTCTATTCAAGCCATTTTCTGGACACCACACAAAAACTAATGTATACAAGTGTAAGGTTAGACAAGGGTTAATTCATTAATTAAGTAACTCTAATATGGATATGTTATCAATTTAGGTAATTAATTAATGTCTGTCTCTTTAAATAGAGACTTCAGTGAAGACTCCAGTAAGCAGTGAGCAAGTGTGGTAGCCCCACACGAAGCATGTCTGCTCGTTTGTTTCTTCACTGAACCCTTTTTTGACATTATGGACTGCGAGCCCTATTTGTTTTTAAACTGTTTCTGACAATAAATTTTGTATGTTTTTTTTACGAAACTACCTCTGCATCCATCTTTTTGCTACTCTACCTCCGTGTGATGCCCGGCAGCTTATTTCATTTGTTGTTACTTGTGACGTCGTGATGTTGACGTCTGAAGGCCTGAGGCTCCTGGGAAATGAGTAGGAGGAGTGTGAAGAGAGGGACGACCGGTGTTCCGATGAAGACACGCTGCCCTGAAGACAGGTCTCCTGGAGACTGGTAAGCGCCACGGTGTTTGCTGTTGTTTTACTGTACTTTGTTATCCCCTTGCATCCCCTTAGCATGAAAGTCTATGAGCCCAGCTGTTTGCAGATCACCTTCATAAGAGCTGACTACAACAGTGCAACTTTCAACAGGATGCTCTACCCACTTGATCCCTATAAATGTTACCTTGTATACCATGACTTTATTTATAGCATTGCGGAATCTGTTGGTGCTCTACAAATAACTGATAATAACAATAAAAAGTAATGTGACCGGTGCTTCATAAAAATGTCACATGGAAGCCGTGGATGATGCGCATGCGTTGTGGACAATAAGGACTGCACATGTGATCGGAAGTGTACCTGCATATACAAAATATGCAAATACTTCATTATACATTGTGCAGCAATTGATGCTATTCAAATTTGCAAGCACTATGTCATGCCCACATTTTACAAAGGATGTTTTTGGTTGCTGTGAAAAGAAATGATCAAAGTAAGTTTATTTTCATAATTATGCATTATTTGGAAAAAATATATATTGATGCATACTGTGTGTTAAAACATTGACAACTGAAACAAAGTTAACTGGTCATTTAAGGCTGTTTATTTTGATTTTACAGAAAATAGTTCACCAATAAAACATCATCATTAAAATAATTACATAAATATTTGTAATTATGCTTTAATGTGCCATCTTTTAGATGTATTGCCTACTCAAAAGGCCCATCTCTCGCTGAAGCACCAATGATCAAAAGTGTTGTGAGGTGGCAATATATTCAAAGGTATCTGAGGCGATGTCGAGAATGCCAACAAAATGTTCAAAAGTGCCGACATTTCTGTTTAAAGGCAGCATCGATGAGAGGCGTTTTACTATACCTTGCAATTGGTGGTGAAATATTCCAAGCAGCATCGGCACCAATATTGGTGATGTAAAGTAAAGGATCCTTTTTAAATATATAACACCAAACCTAATAAATATATACATATATCCCCCTAAACCGACATTGCCCACCACCGAAAACTAACCCTACACCAATTAACGCCTAAACAACCAATATCCCACCACAATAAACCTACTAACCTATTAACCCCTATACCAACAATAGCCCAATGCAATAAACTTCCTAACCTATTAACCCCTAAACCACCACAACCTCCTAATACAAACACCACCTAACCTATTAACCACTAAACCACTACAACCCCAAGGCAAACACCCCCTAACTTATTAACCCCTAATCCTCCACAACCCCCAACGCAAACACCCCCTAACCTATTAATCCCTAAACCACCACAACCCCTAGCGCAAACATTTCCTAACCTACTAACCCCTAAACTCCCACAACCCCCAACACAAACTACCCTACACTACTTAAAGGGACCTATAACACCTTCTAAAAATTGTTTGAACTAACATACTTACTAATAATAACAAACTAAGCATTAACCCCTATCCTTGATGCTCAGTTTACCCCAAACAGTTCAAGAAGAGCATCTTCAATCAGACTGCTGATCCGGTGCTTGGTAATGCTATGTATGCTGCCATGTTGTAATGCATGTTGCTCACGGGAACAGCAGTCAGGTGATGTGCATGGCAGATAATTGTATAAATAAAGTTAAGAGGATTATCAGAATGCTCCCTCACTGTGGTGCTAACTGAGTGCTGTATAAACATCATATGTGCCTCATATTTATATATTTTTGAAAAGCATAGGTTAAAAAATGATTTATACCTTTTTATAAATTATATTCCATCATGTGACAAAAACTCAAGACAACAGTCGTCCATATTAATGAGATGGAAGAAATAAAGTTTCACTTGTTTATTTCTTTTTATGTACACCTGTTGAAATGGAATGTTTTTTTTAATGTTTTTATGTATTCATTGAACAGTACAGTTTCAGTACAATTTTCTGAAATAATATTTTTCTTAAAATTCACAAGATTTCAGTGTATTTCCCTTTATATTTTTGTGCTGCCACTTCATAATTATGTATATTGTGTCATTTAGCAAATTGCCATATATACTATTAAATGAAATGAAATACAAATCAATATTAGTTTAACACATACTATCAACAGGATTTTCCTTAAAGCTATATTTGCTATTTCACACTAGAAATATTTGTCATTAGTTATTCAGAGACACTTTGAATATATTGGCAGATAATTGTATAAATCAAGTTCAGAATGCTACCTCACTGTGGTGCTGAGTGCTGTATAAACATCATATGTGCCTCATATTTATATAAATAAACATTCAGTTTGTTCATTCATTGTTTTAAAATCAAAGCAATCAAAACTTTCTGCGTTAGAAATACTTCTGCACTATTGAGTGCACAGCTAGAGGAATGTTTGTTTTAGCTAATAGCAGGCTACACCGGGAGGAGGAAGGAGGGGGAGGGGAATGCTCCGTGTGAAGAAGGAAGGCAGCTGAAAAACTTACATTTTAATTGCTAGAAGATTTATGCACTTAGTGCAATAGCAGGCTACACCGGGAGGAGTGGGGAAGAGGAAGGAGGGGCATGCTCCGTGGGGAGAAGGCAGGCAGCTGAATAACCCTGTATTTACATTTTACTAGAACATTTATGCACTGTGTAAGCATCTTTTTAATGTCTAGTCCATAAAATGGCTTATTGTCTTTTGAAGTAAAATGTAAATACAGGGTTATTCAGCTGCCTGCCTTCTCCCCACGGAGCATTCCCCTCCTTCCTCTTCCCCACTCCTCCGGGTGTAGCCTGCTATTGCACTAAGTGCATAAATCTTCTAGTAATTAAAATGTAAGTTTTTCAGCTGCCTGCCTTCTTCACATGGAGCATTCCCCTCCTTCCTCTTCCCCACTCCTCCCGGTGTAGCCTGCTATTAGCTAAAACAAACATTCCTCTAGCTGTGAACTCAATAGTGCAGAAGTATTTCTAACGCAGAAAGTTTTGATTGCTTTGATTATAAAACAATGAATGAACAAACTGAATGTTTATTTATATAAATATGAGGCACATACGATGTTTATACAGCACTCAGTTAGCACCACAGTGAGGGAGCATTCTGATTATCCTCTTAACTTTATTTATACAATTATCTGCCATGCACATCACCTGACTGCTGTGCCTGTTAGCAACGTGCGTTACAACATGGCAGCACACATAGAAGCATTGAGCTCAGAATCACCATTCTGTTTGACAACACTCTTCTTGAATATACTGGGGGTAAGCTTCACAGACTGCCTAAAAATCCTTTTTTACTAGATTTAGAGTACATTTATGAATTAAAAGCAGAAGTTAGTTTGCAGAATTTGCAGCAGGTGTTTAGTGTCCCTTTAACTACCTAACAGCTAACCCCTCCAAGATTCTTTTTTTTTTTTTTTTTAAATATTTTATTTTCATTTTTCAACATAAACAAAATCCATAACAAACAAAAGATTACATATTTTGCATCCCTGCATTACATTTCAATTGTCTCATATTGCTAATACCCTTCCCAGAGGAGGAGGGGCATTTTAAGATATGATTCTTACACATACGTCCTGGTAATATTGAATAACACATATTAGTTATTACCCTAGGTTAAGCAAATCCCACCCGAACCAGAATTGCCCGAGCCAGGATCATAACCCAACCTTCTATACATGAGCCGCATATGCACAAGTCCAATGTTGAGGTTGTATTTGCCTCAGCTACACGTCCAATGAGGTTTTACATAGCAAAGTAAGGGAGCATTCATGCAACAAAATAAAATAAAATACAATACAAACAGACAAGACATACAAGAAGTCTATAAGTCTCCGAAAATTATCTTATGAGTGTGGGCGAATCACAAATGTTGTACTACGAACCATATAAAAGGACCTTACAGCTTCCAGGACATGCCCCAGGGATAAAAAACCAGACTGGATGGGGTTGGCCAGGCTTATGATCTTGATACCGTGAATCTATTAGAGTTCACTTCCTGCTTCTATATTTGTATGAATCCCAGAGGAACAATATGTCTTCGTATAGATCTAATTTTCCCTCCCGAAGGAAATAAAATCTCACAAGGAGAAGGTCAGAATCCACCTGACCCTTCCACTACTCTATACTGGGGATGGTGGATGATTTCCAATGTCTAGGTATATTTTGCTTTGCTACATTTATCATTATTAAAAATAATTGCCTTCTAATCTTGCATGGGATTTGTGGGGTTTGAGATAAAAGAATTAGCTCTAGGCTAGGTGCTAATTGTGTGTGCAGTATCGAGTTTATTTCCTCGAATATATTCCTCCAAAAATCATTGATTGGGTTGCAGTCCCACCAAATGTGCCTCATGTTACCAATTTGGCCCCCACATCTCCAACATGTGTTAGAGCATTTTTTGAATATATATTTAAGTTTTGCTGGTGTTAAATACCATCGCATAAATATTTTAATGTTCGTTTCTTTGGCCTTTGCGGAGTTGGCTGATTTTGACAAATTTTTAAACCTATTGCTCCATTCCTTGGGAGGTGTATTATCTATTAATTCCCTGTCCCAGCTCTTAGTGTATGTTGGGAGGTCCGGAAATCTGTTATCCAAGACTAATTTGTACAATGTTGAAATAGATCTTTGGGATTTCCTACCATGTATGCAAGCTTGTTCAAATTGAGTTGGTGTCCTTGTTAGGTCTGATTTGCATCTATGGGAGTAAATGAAGTGTCTGATTTGATGGTAACCCTCCAAGATTCTTAATCTAACACCCCCTAAGTTACTCAAAATAACAAACACTAAAATTACTGAAAATAAAAAAACAAATTACCAAAAAATAAATAAACAATACAAAAAATAAAAAAAACTTTTATGTCTATCCTAAAACTAAAGTCCCCTTTAAAAAAAAAAACACCCCAACATAAAAACCCTGTACTAACACAAAAAGTTACAATAGCAATATCCCTTAGAAGGGCTTTTTAGGGCATTGCTTTAAAGTGATTAAGCTTTTTTTTCTCAAAAAAATAAATACAACCCCATTCTATAATAAAAGTAACCTTTCAAAAAAAAAAAAACATATCTAAAAATTGCCTTGAAAAGGGCATTTGTTAGGGCATTGCCCCAAATAAATTTCACCTTTCAACCCCTATTAATAAAACCCTATTCTTAAAAAAACTATCCTAAAAAAATCTTGAGAAGGGCATTTTGTTGGGCATTGTCCCTAGAAGGGCATTTGGTAGGGTAGTGCCCAAAAATGATCATAGCTCTTTTGCCCGATAAAAAACAAATCCTACATTTAAAAAAAAAATATTTTATAAAAAAAACCCTGTTAGAATAAAACCCTATCCTAAAAAAGATGCCCTGAAAAGAGCATTTTGTTGGGCTTTGTCCTAAAGTCTATCAGCTCTTTGGGAAATAAATGTGATAACAAAAATCATAAAAGGAAAACCAAATAAAGTTCTGAATCAAGGATATGTCTGTGTCCTCTGGATGAGTTTTTCAGCTTGTTAGCATTCCTCAGTGAGATCCCATAAAAAAGGAAACAGAAAATTGCAACATAGTGTGAATCTGTAATGGCACTTTGAGGAAGTAGTTGTTTTGTAACAAATGACTACTCACATTTGTTGGAGCTTTCCACTAAGCTCAAGGATATGCGCACTCCCACTTTATACTGATGGGAAAACAGTACACTAGGCAAAACTTGGATACAAATTTATTTTAAAATATATAAAAGCGTCACATAAGCCTTGATAACACCACAATGTAAGGGTACAAAAGCAGATATGCTGTAACAAATGCTTCAAATCGCCAAACTTGCAAAGAGGTAAATGGATCAGCAGGAGTGTGACCGCTGAAACCAAAACCTTTTTAGTAGCAAGACAATAGCGCTAAGCCCCCAGGTGTCCTGGCTAGTGTAGAGATGCAATAAAACTCAATATAGAACAGTTCAGTTCCGACGTACGTTTCGCTGGTATGCTTTGTCAAGGAATGTTAGTGCGCATGTCCAAGAGTCCTTTTAAACAATCCATTGATGAGTTTCTGCCAGGTTTGTGGTTACATCCTCCATTTTGGAAGTTGGCATTTAGGTAATTTGTCATTAAACAACTAGTATGTTTTTCAAATTCTTTCAGTTTTATACATTTTGTTGATATATGCATAGATGTTAAGATGGATAACCAGAATTGGTAAATTATGCATTATAATGTTATAGCATTATACATATATGCAAAACTTCAAAAAGCATAATCACATTGTGCCTGCAATTAGTGTCTATACTGATGACAGATGACATATGTAGGTATTTGTTTTCTTTAACCCCTTAATGTGAAGGTATTAGTTATATTTTTTTTTTTTTGTGATGTTACTGACTATATGTCCTACGGACCATAATTAAACTACTAGCCTTATCATAAACCTAGTTGTGTCGCAATGTTTTTTAAAAAAAAAAAAAATTAAAAATTAAAAAAATTAAAAAA
Source organism: Bombina bombina (assembly GCF_027579735.1). Classification (NCBI taxonomy): domain Eukaryota; kingdom Metazoa; phylum Chordata; class Amphibia; order Anura; family Bombinatoridae; genus Bombina; species Bombina bombina. The sequence goes on along the minus strand of NC_069501.1, from coordinate 265,000,953 downwards.
ATTAAAAAAATTAATTAAAAAAAAAAAAATTAAAAAAAAATTTAAGAAAAATTAAAACAAAAAAAAAAAAAAAATTTTTTTTTATTTTTTTTATTAAAATTAAAAAAAAAAAAAATTATTAAAAAAATAAATAAATAAATAAAAAATGAAAAAAGACATATATAGATTTTATAGCCTTCGTAGCTGTACTTATAAATAACTTTCACAAAAAGTGATGGATTTCAAAATCTTTATTAAGACCATTGGGTATGAAGCTATCCATAATATGGATCCACTTCATTTCCAATTGTCCCAATCTATTCTGTGTGTCTCCTCCCTTCCAATTCTGTTCTAATTTCCTAATGCCCAGAAATTCCAAATCCTTTACATTTCTATTGTGCTTTTTATCAAAGTGAGACGATACTGTATGATTAGCATAACCCTTTTCAATATTGTAAATATGCTCATTCATCCTAATTTTTAGAAGTCTAGAGGTACGCCATATATAGATTAAATTGCATGAGCATCGTAACATGTAAATTACGTTTTTGCTATTGCAAGTAATAAATTGATCTATACTGTACTCCCTTTTGTTATCTCCAGAAAAAATTTTTTTACAGAATTTTGGAGTTTTTTTCATAAATTTGCAAGCATTGCAGAATTGACACTTTCTAAAACCCATTTCAGATGGTAGCAACCAATTTTTTACTTTGTTGTTGTCTACTTCTTTAATACATTGGGATAGTTGAAACTTAAGATTGGGAACCTTTCTAAAAATTATGTTAGGTCCATCGCCTAAAAAATCATTTAATGCTGCATCTCTTGTGAGAATTCCCCAGTGTTTTTGTATGATGTTCCTAAGTTCTCCACTCTGCGTGCTATGTTGGAAGATAAGTCTATTTGCTAGTTTATCATCAGTGAATTTCTTATTTTTGATTTTATATTTTAATAAATCTGACCTGTCCATGTTGGTTACTTCTTCTATTTTTTCATCTAGAAAATTAGCTGGATAATTTTTCTCTAAAAAACGTTTTTTTAGGATTTGAGATTGAACCTTATACATATCTTGTTCTTTACAATTACGTCTCAGTCGAACGAATTGACCTTTGGGGACATTTTTAAGCCAATGTTTTTGATGACAACTTTCGAGGCTTACGTAATTGTTTACGTCTATGCTTTTAAAAAAGTTTTTCGACTTTAACATTTCATTCTCAATGTATATTTCAAGGTCTAAAAATTCTACCTTGGTTTGACTATAATTCCAAGTTAGAGCTACTTTGAACTCATTTGTTTTCAAATATTCCATGAATTCAAGTAATTGGTTCTCACTTCCTGACCATATGAAGAAAAGGTCATCTATGTAGCGATGATAAGACACCATATATTGTGCCCAGCTAGAGTTGTAAATATATTGATTTTCCCAATTGGCCATATATAAATTGGCATAGCTGGGCGCAAATCTGGTGCCCATCGCTGTGCCTCCTACTTGCAAATAGTATTGGTGGTTGAACCAAAAGTAGTTGGTTTCTAGAATTATAGCTATGCTGTCTAATATAAACTCAAGTTGTTTTTTATCCAAAGAGTCATCTTTTTCTAGGATGTTTTTTACTGAAGCTATGCCAAGATTTTTGTCTATTATGGTATAAAGTGACGTGACATCACTAGTCACCAACCACCAATTTGGATTCCACTCGAGTTTTTCTAAATGGTTAAGGATACTTAAGGTATCTTTCAGATATGATTTTGTCTTTACGACATAAGTCTGTAAAAATTGGTCTATATATGCCGATAAGTTGCTTGTGAGGGAATTAACCCCTGACACTATGGGTCTACCCGGGGGGTTAGATGGATCCTTGTGTATTTTCGGCAGTATATAAAAAGTGGGAGTTTTTGGAAATTGGTTGTATATATATTGATATTCTTTTTTATTCACAATGCCTGTTTTTAAGCCTTTTTCCAAGTGAAGCTCAAGTCTTTTTTTAAATTTTATTATTGGATTACTATCAAGTTCGATATATACCTCAGTGTTTTTAAGTTGTCTAAGACATTCCTCATTGTATTTAGTTTTATCCATGATAACTGTCCCTCCGCCCTTGTCCGCGGGCTTTATGACTATCTCATCATTCATTTTTAAATCTGCCAAGGCTGTTTGTTCTAGTTTAGTGAGATTGGAACCATAATTAATTTTCATATTTTTAATATCCCTATGTACTAGTTCTAAGAATGTCTCCATAGGTGCTGATTTGCACTGTGTGGGATTAAAGGAGGACTTTTTATGTACCTCTATATGTTTATATTTATTTATTTCTATAGAACTGTTACTGATTATGGGATTGTTAGTAAAAAACTTTTTTATGCATAGATTTCTAATAAACTTCTGAATTCCTATAAAGGCTTCAAATTTATTCATTCTGTAACTGGGAGCAAAATTTAGCCCTTTGTTTAAGACAGAGGTTTGGGCTTCTGATAGTGTGGTACTCGACAGATTGAAAATACCATTATCTTTTTATTGTGTTTATTACTTAGTAATCCGTTCTGTCCATGTTTTTGCGTCTTTTGTTGAACAGATCTGAATCCGTTCTTGTGTATTTTCTTTTTCCAGCCTCTATAAAAACCTCCTCCTCTTCTGAGTTATATCTTGCTAAAGCTCCAAATCTATTTTGGGTGGTGGTTTCTTTTGGATATTGTTCTTTATGATTTTTAAAAGGATTTCTAGGTTGTTGCCAATTATTTTCTTCTCTTTCCCACTGTTCAGATCTATCCTGATTGTTCCTATAATTCATATTTTTATTATAAGTCATATCATAATTTTTCTGTGGATATCTGTGATCTGCGTAGGAAATATCTTCCTTTCTTTTATTATAGTAGCTCTCTCTTTCTCTATGTGCTAAAGAATTATGTTGGCGTTGATTTGATGTATTGCCATAATAATTATTTCTATGTGTGTATCTAAAGTCTTGATCTTTATATTGTAAACGCTTCTTGTTGGAATTACTAGTATTTTGAATATGTGTTCTTCTATTTTTAGCTCTATAATTTCTTTCTTTCCTTTCTTTATAATCCTCATAGTCTCTAAAGTATTTCTTTCTCTTAGTGTCTTTGATCTCTTTTTTTAAACAATCTAAATTTTCTGCCACTTTTTGTGGCTCTTTGGGCCAATAAAAAATAATCTTGTTCTAAAAAAATCCTAATCTAAAAAAAAAAAAATCATTATCCTAAAATTGATTGCCTTAAGAAGGACATTTTTTGTATGGCATTGCTTTAAAGTTATTTCAGCTCTTTTGGGCTAAAAAAAACAAAAAAACCTATTCTAGAAAAAAAACACTCCAAAAAAAATCCTTATTCTAAACCCCAAAGTTTCTTATAACCCAACGTAACCCTACGTGCTCAGTTCCAGCGGTGCTCCTCTTCATTCTTCATGTCAGCGGTGTGCTGGGACAGTCCTCTTCATCATCATAAAGGTGGTTCACTTCTTCCATCTTTCATATTCTTCCATCTTCCATTGGATGCTTCTTTTCTTCTTATCGCATGGAAGACGTTCATTTTATGCAGTCACAGCCACACTCTGGAGCTTGAATGCGAGGTCCCTCGTTATATATGGGTGCCCTTGCATTTCTATTGGTTTATTTTTTAATTCTTAGTCCAATCAACGAATAGAATGATAACTTTTTCTATTGGTTGATTGGACTAAGAATTAAAAAATCAACCAATAGAAATGCAAGGGCACCCCTCTATAAGGAGGAACCTTACATTCAAGCTTCAGTGTGCAGAACCAGAGCTAGGTTGGGTGAGATGAAACTTTGGGTTTAAGAGTCACGATTTTTTTAGGATGGAATTTGTATTTTAGAATAGTAGGTTTTTTTTTATTTCTTGCTTTTTTTTAAGCCCAAAAGAACTTAGATAACTTTAGGGCAATGCCCTATAAACTGCCCTTCTCATGCAATCTCTTTTTAGATTTTTTTTTTTTTTTTAATGCTAGCATAAAGAACACAGCTAGCTTTTTCTTCTCCAGAAGCAAGCCTGCTTTGGTTTCTGCAAATAAGGAAAGTGGTGGGGGAAGTTTGGCTATTGAAAAGAAAACCCCCAGAAAACAAGATGTTAATTTTTTATAAAATTGTTTAGACTTGGCTGAAATACTATTCTTTGTAACCATGTGAGTCACTAACTAAGCAGATCACAAAGGTGAAAAGTTAGGGGTCTATGAAACAATAACCACAGATTGTGAAAAATGTTAATTTAAAGGGATATGAAACCCACATTTTTTCTTTCATAATTCAGATAGAGCATGCAATTTTAAAGAGACAGAGGCCTATGTATCAAAGGTCTTGCGGATCTGATCTGACAGTGTAGATCAGGTCCACAAGACCGCGCTGAATGTGGAGAGCAATACGATCTCCATTTTCAGCATTGCACCAGCAGCTCTTGTGAGCTGCTGGTGCAACGCCGCCCCCTGCAGACTCGCGGCCAATTGACCACGAGCAGGGGTGTGTCAATAAACTCGATCGTACTCAATTGGGTTGAATTGTGGTGATTCCTGTCCACCTGCTCATAGCAGGCGGCAGGGTTATGGAGCAGCGGTCTTTAGACCGCTGCTTCATAACTGCTGTTTCTGGCGAGCAGTTCATAACTGCTGTTTCATACGGAGCTTGATAAATGGGCCTCACAGTCTACACCAGAAATGTTATTGTTTTAAAAGATAGATAATCCCTTTATTATCCATTCCCCAGTTTTGCATAACCAACACAGTTATATAAATATACGTTTTACCTCTGTGATTACCTTGTATCTAAGCCTCTTCTGACAGCCCCCTGATCACATGACTTTTTATTTATTATCTATTGACTTGCATTTTACCCAATTAGTGCTGTGCTGTGTTGTGCTGACTCTTAAATAACTCAAGGGGCATGAGCACAATGTTATCTATATGTCCCACACAGTCTCCTGTTGTGAAAAGCAAATAAAAAAGCATGTGATAAGAGGCTGTGTGTAGTGGCTTAGATAGAGGCAGAAATTTAGAGGTTTAAATGTTGTATATTATCATAACAATGTTGGTTGTGCAAAGCTGTGCAATGGGTAGAAAAGGCATTGTCTATCTTTTTTAACAATAACAATTTTAGTGTTGACTGTCCCTTTGAGCAACTTTCTAATTTACTCATATTATAACATTTCCTTCATTCTCTGGCCCATATTTGGTTCAGCACCCTGGATAGCGCTTGCTGATTGGTGGATACATTTACCCACCAATCAGCAAGCGCTATCCAGGGTGCTGAACCAAAAATGGGCCGGCTCCTAAGCTTACATTTCTACTTTTCAAATGAAGATACCAAGAGATTGAAGAAAAATTGATAACAGGAGTAAATTAGAATGTTTCTTAAATTGCATGCTCTATCTGACTCAAAAAAACAATTGTTTTTCATATCCCTTTAACACAGGGAACAAATTAATTAGTCTACAATGTAAAGCCCACACAAATTGAAAGAGGTCGATGAGGGAACCAAAATCCATTTACAGTTAAGATGGCCATGACATTTGGCAACATTTGTTTCTGTTACATTTCATGTTTCTGATCAGACATAGTTGTAAATGAGTTGAATCACTTTAGGAAGTGACACGATGCACCTTTTGAAAATGCTGAGCAGAATGAATCCTACGAACACGGTATTTTCTCTGCAAATGCCTTTTGAATTTCAGAGCTGTATAATTCAGTATTCTGAATGAGTCAAAGCTACTGTTGAAAATAATTATGTGTCAGTGACGACTGGCAAGGGGCATGAGCAATGTCTTTTGACATAGAAGTAACTGATATATTCAAACACTTCACGTCTATGAATAGTCTATAAGTATACAATGGCCTCAGTTACTGGTTGCTGTAGGATTTTAGCAAACAATAATAAGCTAACACATTAAAAAAACACAGATGCGAAATGTATATTCACAGGACATTCATAGTGCTTAAATAAAGTTATATTTAGAAACCATTATGCTACGTCTTGAAGCCTCCAATTAATGAGCATAGCCTTTATACGCTCTTTTTTCTGTTCGTTTTGTATCCTGTTTGCCATATTTAGTGTATTGTTAAGATTCTGCTTCAGATGGGAAGGATGACTGCTAAAAAACACGCTTGTTAATAAAGAACATCTCTGTGTAGCCAATCAAATGTAAGCCAATATGAATTCAGTTAGGGCTCCTATCATTTTATTAAGAATAAATAACAGTCAGTGAGCAAGGTATCCTTGTTTTAGGTTAAAAAAATAAAAAGGGTTAAATATGAATAAAAGCTTTGGATTCAATGCCCAATTTAGTTCACACATTGAATTTGCTCATGAAACCTAAATATTTTTTATATTTAGACCAGCTCACTTATCATATAGGGACAGTATTAAATTGCTTGGTAACTACAGGTGATACAATCAATGTAAAATAATTTGAAAACGTGAAGCATGTTTAGAGAAAGAACAGTGAATTAAATTCCCCCCACAGTTCTCAATTCTGGTGATTTTTATTTATTTATTTTTTGCTTTGTTTTTGGAGCCATTCTGATTTAAAATAGCTGCTTTTTGAATCAGAACAGAACACCAAAATTAGAAATAGATCTAGAAAAAAATAAAGGTAAATGCATGTATTTTACTAAATGGGTCACCTTTTAAATGGGATTCAGCTCAATTGGAGCTTTAATTGTAAATCAAGTAAGATCTGTAAACGATGAACTTGATGGACTTTTGTTTTTTTTCAACCTCATCTACTTTGTTACATCAAAGTAAAATATATACTCTCAAAGAAATCCAAAGAGCCCTTTACGATTAGTATAACAAAATGTGAATCACTTTTAAAACATGTAAAACACACACATATTTATTAAAAATATGTATACTTTTTTTTTTTTTTTTTTAAGGTTAAAGGAACATGTAGCATACAATATTGCGTCCGCACAGGTTAAATACATAATACAATGCAACAATAAAATTTTAAAACATTAGATAAAAATTGTCTCAATCAAATACAGGAGTTAAATAATACTATGGAGATAATTATAACATTGAAAAGGAACCTGTGCGAAGGAGTGAGAGACCTCTTTTTCTATAAACCAAGCACTACGAGGTATAGCACAGCATGTTATGAAATAAGTATAAGGATTTGAAAGGCCTATTGCTGAGGTGTATAGAGTGTGGAAGGTTCAGAGATTGAAAGAGGTCAGTCACCTCTGATGAGAAAGAATCTGAGGTTTAACTATACATCAAATATATCTATATGTGTAGATGGGTAGTGGTATGGTTTTTTTCTTTTTTTTTGGGGGGGGGGGGGACTCAGTGGGCCAGAGCCACTTTTAATTTGAGGGGGAGTTTGGGGGGGGGACGGGCCAGTGTGATTATAGAGGATGAGAGCGTATATATCTTATGGACTGGGGGTGGTAGGAAACTAAACTAATGGGTGTCTCAGAGAGTTGTTTGCTAAGTTGTGCGCTCAAGTTCTCCCTCAGTTGGATAGGGTATAAGAAACTACATAAAGAGGAGCTGTATGCAGATAGTGAGCCGCTGAGTCCTAAACAAGTAGGGAAGTGAAAAAATTATCATTTGATATAGCAATGATATAGGGACATTCATACTCCTTATCTAATTTTGGGTCTGTAAATAGGTGGGATATGTGCCAATTATGCCTCCAAGTGTATGTAATTAAAAATAAAAGCTAGGGAGTAGATAGTCACTTACAAACTGTATAATACTTAAATAGGGGATTGTGACTAAGTAATTTTGTCATAGACTCTATAGGCAACGAGAGGCTGTGAGGATACCTGATATTAACTGTTATTATTTAAGCTTAAGGGGTTGGCAATGCAATCCATAGCTATCCTATAACCCTATGCAATATAACGGGTAATATGACCTATGTATTGACAAGTAGTCTGAGCTAATGGGCACCTAATATGGTTTACCTTTCCCTAGATATAGTATTGGAGACTTTATAATGCTAAGTATCCGCTCTCAGATTTTGGTATTAGATAATAGTAAGATAAACAGACATATAGAACCTTAGCATAATGTATATAATAAGACCTCAATCTGTGTCCGAAGTATATGATATATAATCTCAGTGTATGTGTGGGTATACAGGCACATACTGTATATACAAATATAACAAGGACTTAAATTATAGCCCAGAGATATAGGAACAGAGGAAATAGACCTGGAGCTGGATAGCGTTGCTCAAACATTCAACAGTAATCATACATAGTACTTTGAAAACAATGTATACGTAGAAAAAACTTTTCTGCAAAACATTATGCTACATAAGCGGTTAAACATTATATAAATTGTTAGGTGATATCTAAAGTGTTGTATTATACAATATGTACGTAGTACAACATCCCTCCACGAGCACCACGTGCAAGTAAAATATATGAGCGTGTTACAGTAGTCCTGAAGTGGGAACCTTTATACGATAAGCAGTAGCCGACCCATGTAAATAGCATATTAACTCCATCACATTAGCTCTCTTACCTAACACATATAGTTAGCTAGGTTTCTTTTATACCACATAACAACCGAAGCAAGATTAAATCTGTTCAATTTATGTGAAGAAAACTGCGACTCTAGTCTCATCTACAGCATTTTGTTGTGTATTCTTGTGGGATGTAGAAGTAAATTTCAAAAGGGGAGAAAATACCCTCTGCATCTATCTAGGGAACTACTCTATGCTCATAGTTAATGTGGAATCCATACAGGACCTGGTAGGGTGTAAGTCTATAAAATATCTATAGAACAAAGCAGAATGAGGGGTCTCAACATAGAGGTGCATAAGCACAGCTCTTATCTAAAAGGGATAGTAAATGTAGGGCATATATGTGAGGGTACATAACAACCCCTGAAAAGACATTGAATATCACCAGTTATGAGAACTATACAAGAGGTTATTAGGTTTGGAGACAGTTGGGTAGTTAGTTACACAGCAACCGATCTGCCAGGCTAGGTGTCAATAGTAGGTGAAAAATATAGTTAGCTCAATCTTCAGCATAGTGCGTCATATGTCTACTACAGTAAAAGTCACCAAAAAGAATAAGTCTTTGGTAATAGAAAAGGGAACCTAGCCCACACCTCTCTTCTGCCGTCTGCCCAATCTGACATCTACGATCTTTGCCAGGACCATGGTAAAGCTGTGTCTCGCCAATTTCCCTGATGAAGCAGTGTCATCTACTGGTTTATGATAGCTGTGGCCTGATAGTAGGTGGAGGGGGCTGGAATTAAGCTCCGTAATAGAGAGAGCGGCCTCGAGTGCTCTAGAAGACAGCAGGACAGTTCCGCTTCTGTCCGACCTCGGTATGATGGCTTTTGTAGGCAGGATCTCAGAGTTTTCCCCCAGCTTAGAGTGGCCGGTCTCCACTTTACTTGACAGTGGGAGTTGATCACAAAGTATGCCGGCACTGGTAACAGCTAAGCCATACCTGTTGCTCTCGGTTGAAGAGTAAGTGGGATGAGGGGTGTCAATAGATCTCTGTGTGTAAATGAGATCGGCATTCTTTTGAGCTCTGGTCACTGGCTTCACAATGTCATGTCCCCGAGCTTGATTGTGTTCAGTGTTCATCTCTGAAATGGTGAGGCTCTGTTGAACATCCAGCAATACCATAGAGAGGCACTGTCTAAGCTCCGAAAAATGGCGGTGGAACGACTGGAGGATAGATTCCTCCCATCTCTCTATCATATCCATTCTTCTGTCGTATGTGAAGGAAAAAATAAAATGAAAAGAGGGCTGTGGAATTTTCCAATGTAAATAGTCGACTTGACTCAGTATCTACAGGGGAGTTTAAGCGGCAGTCCTGTAGCTGTTATGTATTAGGTAGAGGGAAGCCTCTAAGGAGTACAGTAATGGCCTTCACCGCATGTTAAGGTATAGGCTGTTAGTTTATCTCCAAGATGAGTACTCGATCTGTCCTGGACATTATGTGGATGTAAAATATCCTGGGTCTTTTAATCAGGTTTTTTGAGGAGGTATATGTAGATTAATCCTCAAAAGTTAGATCATGAGGCCAGGAGCTATGTAGAAACACGTCCGGCCATTTCGGTAGTTGGCTCCGCCCCCCCCCAAAAAATATGTATACTTAAGAATTATTGTGACTGTGATATTACATACATACAGGATGCATGTGAAATATGTGGCTTGATTCATGCACCCTTCACAAAGATAAACCTGACTTATTCCAGTCTTGCTAAAGCACCCCAAGATCAGCACCGATCCTTCACCAAATTTCAAAGTGGGTGCAAAACACTGTGGCTTGTAGACCTCTCCAGGTCTCAGTCTAACCTTTAGACTACCAGGTGTTGGGCAAAGCTGAAAATTTGATTAATCAGAGAAGATGACCTGGAATCGGGCAGATTTATATTTGTAAAGGACGCATGAATCAAGCCATGTACAAGGCTATCCTGGAAGAAAACGTTCTTCCTTCTGCTCTGAAAAAGTTCCCCCACTCTCAGAATTGTTTTATTCAGCAGAACAATGATCCATGCCACACAGTCAGGTTACCAGATCAAGACCCTGTCATGGCCACCCCAATCTACAGAGCTAAACCCCCATTGAAAACCTCTGGAATGTGAGCAAGAGGAAGAGGCATGGTCACAAGTCATCAAACAAAGCTGAGTTGCTTGAAATTTTTTGCCAGTAGTGGCATAAAATCACCCAAGAGCAATGTGAAATACTCATAGAGAGCATGCCAAGACCATGAAAGGTATGATTGAAAATCAGGGTTACTCCAACAAATATTGGCTTCTGAACTTTTGAATTGCTTTGTTTAAAAATAAATATGAATTAGTTTTTTTATTTATTGCATTATTCAAGGTCTGAATATACTACATCTTTTTTGTTATTTTGAACATTTGTCATTTTGTGCAAATGAATGCTCTAAATAGGCCAGATTACGCTATTTATTGCTCCACTCTAGCACTAACTCCGCTAAAAGTAAGCTTTTTGCATTCACTGGGTAGCACTTGTGTTACAAGTTGAAAGTAAAAAAGTGTTCGCTCATGTGCTAACCTTTAAATATTGCAATTGTGTTAACGTATTTCCCTTTAGAAGTCAATGGAGCAAAAAAAGTGGGAAAATAAACTAAATCCCTACTCGCTCACGAATCCGATCGCATTTTCTAAAATGCACTAACCTGACATGAAAATATGAATATTTTAAATTGTGTAGTGTTAGGTTTAATTGTAGATGATTGTAGATATTGTATTTAATTAATTTATTGATAGTGTAGTGTTAGGTTTAATTGTAACTTAGGTTAGGATTTATTTTACAGGTAATTTTGTAATTATTTTAACTATTTTAGCTATTAAATAGTTCTTAACAATTTAATAGCTATTGTACCTGGTTAAAATAAATACAAAGTTGCCTGTAAAATAAATATTAATCCTAAAATAGCTATAATATAATTATAATTTATATTGTAGCTATATTAGGGTTTATTTTACAGGTAAGTATTTAGATTTAAATAGGAATAATTTATTTAATAAGAGTTAATTTATTTCGTTAGAATAAAATTATATTTAACTTAGGGGGGTGTTAGGGTTAGGGTTAATATTAGCTTTAGGGGTTAAAACATTTATTAGAGTAGCGGTGAGCTCCGATCAGCAGATTAGGGGTTAATACTTGAAGTTAGGTGTCGGTGATGTTAGGGAGGGCAGATTAGGGGTTAAAACTATTTATTATAGGGTTATTGAGGTGGGAGTGAGGCGGATTAGGGGTTAATAACTTTATTATAATAGCGGTGCGGTCTGCTCGGCAGATTAGGGGTTAATAAGTGTAGGCAGGTGGAGGCGACGTTGTGGGGGGCAGATTAGGGGTTACTAAATATAATATAGGGGTAGGCGGTGTTAGGGGCAGCAGATTAGGGGTACATAGCTATAATGTAGCTGGCGGCGGCGTGCGGACGGCAGATTAGGGGTTAATAAGTGTAGGCAGGTGGAGGCGATGTTGTGGGGGGCAGATTAGGGGTTAATAAATATAATATAGGGGTCGGCGGTGTTAGTGGCAGCAGATTAGGGGTACATAAGTATAACGTAGGTGGCGGTCGGCAGATTAGGGGTTAAAAAAATTTAATCGAGTGGGGGCGATGTGGGGGGACCTCGATTTAGGGGTACATAGGTCGTTTATGGGTGTTAGTGTACTTTAGAGCACAGTAGTTAAGAGCTTTATAAACTGGCGTTAGCCCAGAAAGCTCTTAACTACTGACTTTTTTCTGCGGCTGGAGTTTTGACGTTAGATTTCTAACGCTCACTTCAGACACAACTCTAAATACCGGAGTTAGAAAGATCCCATTGAAAAGATAGGATACGCAATTGACATAAGGGAATCTGCGGTATCGAAAAGTCGCGGCTGGAAAGTGAGCGTTAGACCCATTCCTGACTGACTCCAAATACCAGCGGTAGCCCTAAACCAGCGTTAGGAGCCTCTAACGCTGGTTTTCACGGCTACCGCCCAACTCTAAATCTAGGCCATAATCTGGACAAATATTTTAATTTTGGAGAAAAGTGGTCAGTAGTTTATAGAATAAAACAAAAATGATAATTTTAATCAAAACCATACCTATAAATAATAAAGATTAATTTTATTATTGAACAACAACCATGTTCTCAATGAACCCAAAAAACTCATTAATATCAAAGCTGAATAGTTTTGGAAGTAGTTTTTAGTTTGTTTTTAGTTATAGCTATTTTAGGGGGATATCTGTGTGTGCAGGTGACTATTACTTTGCATAATTATTAGGCAACTTAACAAAAAACAAATATATACCCATTTCAATTATTTATTTTTACCAGTGAAACCAATATAACATCTCAACATTCACAAATATACATTTCTGACATTCAAAAACAAAACAAAAAGAAATCAGTGACCAATATAGCCACCTTTCTTTGCAAGGACACTCAAAAGCCTGCCATCCATCGATTCTGTTAGTGTTTTGATCTGTTCACCATCAACATTGCGTGCAGCAGCAACCACAGCCTCCCAGACACTGTTCAGAGAGGTGTACTGTTTTCCCTCCTTGTAAATCTCACATTTGATGATGGACCACAGGTTCTCAATGGGGTTCAGATCAGGTGAACAAGGAGGCCATGTCATTAGATTTTCTTCTTTTATACCCTTTCTTGCCAGCCACGCTGTGGAGTACTTGGACGCGTGTGATGGAGCATTGTCCTGCATGAAAATCATGTTTTTCTTGAAGGATGCAAACTTCTTCCTGTACCACTGCTTGAAGAAGGTGTCTTCCAGAAACTGGCAGTAGGACTGGGAGTTGAGCTTGACTCCATCCTCAACCCGAAAAGGCCCCACAAGCTCATCTTTGATGATACCAGCCCAAACCAGTACTCCACCTCCACCTTGCTGGTGTCTGAGTCGGACTGGAGCTCTCTGCCCTTTACCAATCCAGCCACGGGCCCATCCATCTGGCCCATCAAGACTCACTCTCATTTCATCAGTCCATAAAACCTTAGAAAAATCAGTCTTGAGATATTTCTTGGCCCAGTCTTGACGTTTCAGCTTGTGTGTCTTGTTCAGTGGTGGTCGTCTTTCAGCCTTTCTTACCTTGGCCATGTCTCTGAGTATTGCACACCTTGTGCTTTTGGGCACTCCAGTGATGTTGCAGCTCTGAAATATGGCCAAACTGGTGGCAAGTGGCATCTTGGCAGCTGCACGCTTGACTTTTCTCAGTTCATGGGCAGTTATTTTGCGCCTTGGTTTTTCCACACGCTTCTTGCGACCCTGTTGACTATTTTGAATGAAACGCTTGATTGTTCAATGATCACGCTTCAGAAGCTTTGCAATTTTAAGAGTGCTGCATCCCTCTGCAAGATATCTCACTATTTTTGACTTTTCTGAGCCTGTCAAGTCCTTCTTTTGACCCATTTTGCCAAAGGAAAGGAAGTTGCCTAATAATTATGCACACCTGATATAGGGTGTTGATGTCATTAGACCACACCCCTTCTCATTACAGAGATGCACATCACCTAATATGCTTAATTGGTAGTAGCCTATACAGCTTGGAGTAAGACAACATGCATAAAGAGGATGATGTGGTCAAAATACTCATTTGCCTAATAATTCTGCACTCCCTGTATATATATATATATATATATATATATATATATATCCAACCAATTTCAAGTTCAGCCCACCAAGAGATAATAGCCTGGGTGCAAATTTACGGCTAGATTTAGAGTTTTGTCGGTAACGACCCGCGTAGCTAACGCTGGCTTTTTTCTGGCCGCATCTTTAAAATAACTCTGGTATTGAGAGTCCACAGAATGGCTGCGTTAGGCTCCAAAAAAGGAGCGTAGAGCATATTTAACGCAACTTCAACTCTCGATACCAGAGTTGCTTACGGACGCGGCCAGCCTCAAAAACGTGCTCGTGCACGATTCCCCCATAGTAAACAATGGGGCTGTTTGAGCTGAAAAAAAAACCTAACACCTGCAAAAAAGCCGCGTTCAGCTCCTAACTCAGCCCCATTGTTGTCTATGGGGAAACACTTCCTACGTCTGCACCTAACACCCTAACATGTACCCCGAGTCTAAACACCCCTAACCTGACACTTATTAACCCCTATTCTGCCGCCCCCGCTATCGCTGACCACTGCATATTATTTTTAACCCCTAATCTGCCGCTCCGTAAACCGCCGCTACTTACATTATCCCTATGTACCCCTAATCTGCTGCCCCTAACAACGCCGACCCCTATATTATATTTATTAACCCCTAATCTGCCCCCCACAACGTCGCCTCCACCTAACTACACTTATTAACCCCTAATCTGCCGACCGGACCGCACCGCTATTATAATAAAGTTATTAACCCCTAATCCGCCTCACTAACCCTATAATAAATAGTATTAACCCCTAATCTGCCCTCCCTAACATCGCCGACACCTAACTTCAAACATTAACCCCTAATCTGCCGACTGGAGCTCACCGCTATTCTAATAAATTTATTAACCCCTAAAGCTAACGAAATAAATTAACTCTTATTAAATGAATTATTCCTATTTAAAGCTAAATACTTACCTGTAAAATAAATCCTAATATAGCTACAATATAAATTATAATTATATTATAGCTATTTTAGGATTTATATTTATTTTACAGGTAACTTTGTATTTATTTTAACCAGGTACACTAGCTATTAAATAGTTAAGAACTATTTAATAGCTAAAATAGTTAAAATAATTACAAAATTACCTGTAAAATAAATCCTAACTTAAGTTACAATTAAACCTAACACTACACTATCAATAAATTAATTAAATACAATATCTACAAATAAATACAATGAAATAAACTAACTAAAGTACAAAAAATAAAAAAGAACTAAGTTACAAAAAATAAAAAATATTTACAAACATCAGAAAAATATTACAACAATTTTAAACTAATAACACCTACTCTAAGCCCCCTAATAAAATAACAAAGACCCTCAAAATAAAAAAATGCCCTACCCTATTCAAAGCTATTTTACCTTACCAGCCCTGAACAGGGCCCTTTGCGGGGCATGCCCCAAAGAATTCAGCTCTTTTGCCTGTAAAATCCGATCAGCCAATAGAATGCGAGCTCAATCTGATTGGCTGATCGGATCGGCCAATCGGATTGAACTTGATTCTGATTGGCTGATTCCATCAGCCAATCAGAATTTTCCTACCTTAATTCCGATTGGCTGATAGAATCCTATCAGCCAATCGGAATTCGAGGGACGCCATCTTGGATGACGTCCCTTAAAGGAGCCTTCATTCGTCGGTAGTCCGTCGGGCCAGCAGGATGTTCCGCGTTGGAGGTCTGCAAGATGGATCCGGAAGAAAGAAGATTGAAGATGCCGTTGATAGAAGACTTCAGCCGGATCATGGACCTCTTCAGCTCCCGCTTGGATGATGTCTTCAGCCGGATCATGGACCTCTTCAGCTCCCGCTTGGATGATGACTTCAGCCGGATCATGGATATCTTCAGCCCCCTGCTTGGGCTTGGATCAGGACATCGGAGGAGCTCTTCTGGATCGATCGGTGAACCTTGTATGATGATGATAAGGTAGGAAGATCTTCAGGGGCTTAGTGTTAGGTTTATTTAAGGGGGGTTTGGGTTAGATTAGGGGTATGTGGGTGGTGGGTTGTAATGTTGGGGGGGGTATTGTATGTGTTTTTTTTACAGGCAAAAGAGCTGAATTCTTTGGGGCATGCCCTGCAAAGGGCCCTGTTCAGGGCTGGTAAGGTAAAAGAGCTTTGAACTTTAGTAATTTAGAATAGGGTAGGGCATTTTTTTATTTTGGGGGTCTTTGTTATTTTATTAGGGGCTTAGAGTAGGTGTAATTAGTTTAAAATTGTTGTAATATTTTTCTAATGTTTGTAAATATTTTTTTATTTTTTGTAACTTAGTTCTTTATTATTTTTGTACTTTAGTTAGTTTATTTCATTGTATTTATTTGTAGATATTGTATTTAATTAATTTATTGATAGTGTAGTTTTAGGTTTAATTGTAGGTAATTGTAGGTATTTTATTTAATTAATTTATTGATAGTGTAGTGTTAGGTTTAATTGTAACTTAGGTTAGGATTTATTTTACAGGTAATTTTGTAATTATTTTAACTATTTTAGCTATTAAATAGTTCTTAACTATTTAATAGCTATTGTACCTGGTTAAAATAAATACAAAGTTACCTGTAAAATAAATATAAATCCTAAAATAGCTATAATATAATTATAATTTATATTGTAGCTATATTAGGGTTTATTTTACAGGTAAGTATTTAGCTTTAAATAGGAATAATTTATTTAATAAGAGTTAATTAATTTCGTTAGACTTAAATTATATTTAACTTAGGGGGGTGTTAGTGTTAGGGTTAGACTTATCTTTAGGGGTTAATAAATTTATTAGAATAGCGGTGAGCTCCAGTCGGCAGATTAGGGGTTAATACTTGAAGTTAGGTGTTGGCGATGTTAGGGAGGGCAGATTAGGGGTTAATACTATTTATTATAGGGTTAGTGAGGCGGATTAGGGGTTAATAACTTTATTATAATAGCGGTGCGGTCCGCTCGGCAGATTAGGGGTTAATAAGTGTAGGCAGGTGGAGGCGACGTTGTGGGTGGCAGATTAGGGGTTAATAAATATAATATAGGGGTCAGCGGTGTTAGGGGCAGCAGATTAGGGGAACATAAGGATAACGTAAGTAGCGGCGCTTTGCGGTCGGCAGATTAGGGGTTAATAAGTGTAGGCAGGTGGAGGCGACGTTGTGGGGGGCAGGTTAGGGGTTAATAAATATAATACAGGGGTCGGCGGTGTTAGGGGCAGCAGATTAGGGGTACATAAGGATAACATAGGTGGCGGTCGGCAGATTAGGGGTTAAAAATATTTAATCGAGTGGCGGTGATGTGGGGGGACCTCGGTTTAGGGGTACATAGGTCGTTTATGGGTGTTAGTGTACTTTAGAGCACAGTAGTTAAGAGCTTTATAAACCGGCATTAGCCCAGAAAGCTCTTAACTCCTGACTTTTTTCTGCGGCTGGAGTTTTGTCGTTAGATTTCTAATGTTCACTTCAGACACGACTCTAAATACTGGAGTTAGGAAGATCCCATTGAAAAGATAGGATACGCAATTGACGTAAGGGGATCTGCGGTATGGAAAAGTCGCGGCTGAAAAGTGACCGTTAGACCCTTTCCTGACTGACTCCAAATACCGGCGGTAGCCTAAAACCAGCGTTAGGAGCCTCTAACGCTGGTTTTCACGGCTAACGCCAAACTCCAAATCTAGGCCATAGGAAGCATATAAGACAAATGTAAATGCACTCTCAGGACTTTCACAAACTTCTTTATTGGAACGTTTTCGGGGTTCACAAATGCTGATGAAGGGGTTGTGAACCCCGAAAACGTTCCAATAAAGAAGTTTGTGAAAGTCCTGAGAGTGCATTTACATTTGTCTTATATATATATATATATATATATATATATATATACAGGGAGTGCAGAATTATTAGGCAAATGAGTATTTTGACCACATCATCCTCTTTATGCATGTTGTCTTACTCCAAGCTGTATAGGCTCGAAAGCCTACTACCAATTAAGCATATTAGGTGATGTGCATCTCTGTATTGAGAAGGGGTGGACATCAACACCCTATATCAGGTGTGCATAATTATTAGGCAACTTCCTTTCCTTTGGCAAAATGGGTCAAAAGAAGGACTTGACAGGCTCAGAAAAGTCAAAAATAGTGAGATATCTTGCAGAGGGATGCAGCACTCTTAAAATTGCAAAGCTTCTGAAGCGTGATCATCAAACAAACAAGCGTTTCATTCAAAATAGTCAACAGGGTCGCAAGAAGAGTGTGGAAAAACCAAGGTGCAAAATAACTGCCCATGAACTGAGAAAAGTCAAGCGTGCAGCTGCCAAGATTCCACTTCCCACCAGTTTGGCCATATTTCAGAGCTGCAACATCACTGGAGTGCTCAAAGGCACAAGGTGTGCAATACTCAGAGACATGGCCAAGGTAAGAAAGGCTGAAAGACGACCACCACTGAACAAGACACACAAGCTGAAACGTCAAGACTGGGCCAAGAAATATCTCAAGACTGATTTTTCTAAGGTTTTATGGACTGATGAAATGAGAGTGAGTCTTGATGGGCCAGATGGATGGGCCCGTGGCTGGATTGGTAAAGGGCAGAGAGCTCCAGTCCGACTCAGACACCAGCAAGGTGGAGGTGGAGTACTGGTTTGGGCTGGTATCATCAAAGATGAGCTTGTGGGGCCTTTTTGGGTTGAGGATGGAGTCAAGCTCAACTCCCAGTCCTACTGCCAGTTTCTGGAAAACACCTTCTTCAAGGAGTGGTACAGAAAGAAGTCTGCATCCTTCAAGAAAAACATGATTTTCATGCAGGACAATGCTTCATCACACGTGTCCAAGTACTCCACAGCGTGGCTGGCAAGAAAGGGTATAAAAGAAGAAAATCTAATGACATGGCCTCCTTGTTCACCTGATCTGAACCCCATTGAGAACCTGTGGTCCATCATCAAATGTGAGATTTACAAGGAGGGAAAACAGTACACCTCTCTGAACAGTGTCTGGGAGGCTGTGGTTGCTGCTGCACGCAATGTTGATGGTGAACAGATCAAAACACTGACAGAATCCATGGATGGCAGGCTTTTGAGTGTCCTTGCAAAGAAAGGTGGCTATATTGGTCACTGATTTGTTTTTGTTTTGTTTTTGAATGTCAGAAATGTATATTTGTGAATGTTAAGATGTTATATTGGTTTTACTGGTAAACATACTGTGTATATATATATATATATATATATATACATATATATATATATATATATATATATATATATATATATATTTATATACGTATCACACACAGGTTTAAAACCTTTAATCCAAACTACTTGGGAGTTGGGATAGGAAGAGGTTTGGATTTCGGAAGAGATTGGATTTTGGAATATTTGCGTCTTTAAAATTGGCAGTTTGGAGACAGGGTGGCACCAAGTGTAAACAATACCTTATGTCATTTAGGCAAAATTTACTTAATAATATAGATTATACCTAAATGTAGTTTTAAATAATTTGCAATACTTTTGTACATATATTACCCTAAGAAAGAGTACAGTAATCAGAAAGGTAATATTTGTTGTTTTAAATAAATATAGACTAGTATTTGCATTTTAGAAAACACAAAACAAAAACAAACCAAGACAGAGGCAAGAAGACTTAAAGTGACTTAAAGGTGAGAAAAATAGTCGGCTAGATTACAAGTTTTTGTCGGTAAGGCTTGCGGTGTTAACGAGCAGTTTCAGCTCACCGCTCACCTACAGACAATGCTGGTATTACAGGTTTTTTTAAACCCGGCGTTAGCTGCAAAAAAGTGAGCGGAGAGCAAAATTTAGCTCCACATCTCACCTCAATACCAGCGTTGCTTACAGTAGCGGTGAGCTTGTAAAACGTGCTCGTGCAAGATTTCCCCATAGGAATCAATGGGGGAGAATCAGCTGAAAAAAAACCTGCAAAAAATTAGCATTCAGCTTCTAATGCAGCCCTTTGATTCCTATAGGAAAATACATTTTATGTCTACACCTAACACCCTAACATGAACCCCGAGTCTAAACACCCCTAATCTTACACTTATTAATCCTTAATCTGCCACCCCCGACATCGCCGATACCTGCATTTTATTATTAACCCCCAATCTGCCGCTCTTGGCACCGCCGCCACCTACATTATCCCTATGAACCCCTAATCTGCTGCCCCCAACATCACCAACACCTACTTTTTATTTATTAACCCCTACTCTGCCGACCCAAATGTCGCCATCACCTCACTACACTTATTAACCCCTAATCTGCAGTCGCCAACGTCGCCGCCACTATAATAAAGTTATTAACCCCTAAATCTAAGTCTAACCCTAACACCCCCCTAACTTAAATATAATTTAAATACATCTAAATAAAATTACTATCATTAACTAAATTATTCATATTTAAAACGAAATACTTACCTATAAAATAAACCCTAAGCTAGCTACAATATAAATAATAGTTATATTGTAGCTATCTTAGGTTTTTATTTTATTTTACAGGCAACTTTGTATTTATTTTAACTAGGTACAATAGTTATTAAAAAGTTATTAACTATTTAATAACTTACTAGTTAAAATAAATACAAATATACCTGTAAATTAAATCCTAGCCTAAGTTTCAATTACACCTAACACTACACTATAATTAATTACCTAAACTAACTACAATTAATTACAATTAAATTAAATAAACTAAAGTAGGAAAAAAAACCCCACTAAATTACAGAAAATAATAAAATAATTACAGTTTGTTTAAACTAATTACACCTAATCTAATCCCCCTAATAAAATAAAAAAGCCCCCCAAAATAATAAAAATCCCTACCCTATACTAAATTACAAATAGCCCTTAAAAGAGCCTTTTGCAGGGCATTGCCCAAAAGTAAACAGCTCTTTTACCTGTAAAAAAAATACAATACCCCCCCCAACATTAAAACCCACCACACACACACCCAACCCTACTCTAAAACCCATCCAATACCCCCTTAATAGAATCTAACACTATCCCCTTGAAGATCACCCTACCTTGTGACGTCTTTACCCAACCGCGCAGAAGTGGTCCTCCAGACGGCCAGAAGTCTTCATCCGATCCGGGCAGAAGAGGACCTCCAGACAGGCAGAAGTCTTCATCCAGGCGGCATCTTCTATCTTCATCCATCCGGAGCGGAGCAGGTCCATCTTCAAGCCATCCGACGCGGAGCATTCTCTTCCATCCGACTAAACAATCTTCAAGGGGTTAGTGTTAAGTTTTATTAAGGGGTATTGGGTGGGTTTTAGAGTAGGGTTGGTTGTGTGGGTGGTGGGTTTTAATGTTGGGGGAGTATTGTATTTTTTTTACAGATAAAAGAGCTGATTATTTTGGGGCAATGCCCCGCAAAAGGCCCTTTTATAGGCTATTTGTAATTTAGTGTAGGGTAGGGATTTTTATTATTTTGGGGGGGGGGGGTTATTTTATTAGGGGGATTAGATTAGGTGTAATTAGTTTAAAATTCTTGTAATTTAGTGTTTGTTTGTTTTTGTACTTTAGTTTATTTAATTTAATTGTAATTAATTGTAGTTAATTTAGATAATTTATTTAATTATAGTGTAGTGTTAGGTGTAATTGTAACATAGGTTAGGGTTTATTTTACAGGTAAATTTGTATTTATTTTTACTAGGAAGTTATTAAATAGTTAATAACTATATAATAACTATTGTACCTAGTTAAAATAAATACAAAGTTGCCTGTAAAATAAAAATAAACCCTGAGATAGCTACAATGTAACTATTAGTTATATTGTAGCTATCTTAGGGTTTATTTTATAGGTAAGCATTTAGTTTTAAATAGGAATAATTTATTTAATTGTAGTAACTCTTTTTGGATTATTTTAAATTATATTTAAGTTAGGGGGGGTTAGGGTTAGGGTTAGACTTAGGTTTAGGGGTTAATACATTTAATGTAGTGGCGGCGACATTGGGGGAAGCAGATTAGGGGTTAATAAATGTAGGTATGTTTCGGCGATGTTAGGGACGGCAGATTATGGGTTAAAAAATGTATTTAAGTGTTTGCAATGTGCGGGGGGGGCCTCGGTTTAGGGGTTAATAGGTAGTTTATGGGTGTTAGTGTACTTTTTAGCACTTTAGTTAAGACTTTTATGTTACGGCGTTAGCCCATAAAACTCCTAACTACTGACTTTTAAATGCGGTACCAGTCTTGACAGGAGAGGCTGTACCGCTCACTTCTTCTAAGACTCGTAATACCGGCGTTAGGCAAATCCCATTGAAAAGATAGGATACGCAATTGATGTAAGGGGATTTGCGGTATGCTCGAGTCACAGAAAAAAAGTGAGCGGTACACCTGTACCTGCCAGACTCGTAATACCAGCGGGCATTAAAAAGCAGCGTTGGGACCTCTCAACGCTGCTTTTTAAGGCTAACGCAAGACTCATAATCTAGGCGAGTATTTCTTGCTATTTTTATTTGAATTAAAAAGTTTGGATTTCGGAATCATTTTTGATTTTGGAAATCTGTATTTGGGGATTTGTACCTCTGTAAATATGTGTGTGAGACATTTTGTTATTTTTTTTATATATATATGATTCAGTTAAAGCATACTATTTTAAACAACTTTCCAATTTATTTCTACTGTCAAATTTGCTTGGTTCTACTGTTATACTGTTTTAAAAAGCATACTTATGTATGCTGAGAAGCAGTAATGCATAACAAGGAGCTAGCTGTTTTTGGCATTGGCTTACCAGATGTGTTCCGCTAACTCCCAGTAATGCGCTACTGCTCTTTCAAAGGCTATTAATAATATAATGAAGCAAATTAGAACAGAAATAAATTGTAAAGTTGTTTAAAAATGTATGTTCTATCTGAATCATAAAAGAAAATGTTTGCGTTTCATGTTCCTTTAATACCTGGGGAATGAGTAAGTATCTAAACCTGGTGAAAAACAGAAGCAGAATACACCTTGGGCAAGATTAAAAGTAGCGCATTATGAGTTTTCAGCGTGCCATGTGGTGTTTTCCGAATCAATTTCCATTGCACAGTTATTACGAGACTCGAAAAATCAATATTGCGTGCATTCGCCTTTTACGCAACAATCCTTGTTCCGTGTTCGAAGAGCTGTAGTTAACAGTTTTGCGCAACATAAAAGTTTTAAAGAACACTTCAAAAATGCATTACAGAATTGAGTTACACTCATATTAACACTATCTAATAAAAATGATTTAAAAAAATATATTGCACAAAAAATATCTAGACATTTATATATTCATATACATATCTCGCTAAAAATAGATATATCAGTCCAAAAATCATCACATATATAGAGAAATATTTATTTAGAAATAAAAAGAACATATTCCGTTGCGAAAACATTTTCGAAATATGAAATATTCGCATTTTCATGTACACTTTTCAAGGAGAATACCTCATGGGCTTTGCGCAACATATTAGGGTCTTAGTGTGTTTTTTTTCTATTTGTCTTCTCCATTGACTACTATGGGTAATACATGAACGTGCACTTGACTTGGCTGTTTGCATTACACGGCTTAACACGTGTGCAGTGTTTTTGCAACTGATTTGCCATGCAATTTATAATCTTGCCCTTTAAATTTGTAATCACTTTGTGGTTCAGTTTTTGCACCAGCAATGTAAGCTCAGCGTACAATTTATAAACAGGTGAATTGAGCATGCACAAGAACTTTAATAGTAAAAAATAAAAAAATTAAACAAAACAATGTAATCAGTCAAGAAATGACAAGAGAAATAGACAAATGGGTTTTAGACAGGACCAAAATCCAGAATGTAAAAGTCTGAATATCATTATTGTTTTACAACTTCTCTATTCCAAAGAAAGGTGAGTTATATCTCTAGACAGGACTGGATCTCATAAATAAAACTAGCCATACACTATAATATAGAAAACAAATGTAAAAAAATACATTTATTCTAAGCTCATGGGCAAATTCCATGTTTCAGTACATATTTTAAATCTTTTTAAGATATTCTCTTGCTATTGAAAAGTGACATAGCCTCCAATACATTTTAAAATATGTTGTTGGCACATACGTTAACATATATACAATATAAATACACATAATACCATGAAACCCACTTCCACTTTCCTATAACTCTTACATTCCACTCTTTCCTTTAACAGAATTATTTAACAAAACAGAAATAAATGAATGAATTAATTAAAGAACACGTTCATGAACAATTAGATTTTTTTTTCTTTCAGCAGGTAAAATAAAGGGTCAGCTATCTTCTTTACTCCACTCCCCACTACTAGGGTACTTGGGAGAACAGCAAACAGAATGTCCCTGAAAGACAATGCCATGTGCTTTGAATGCACATACAAATATTTTAATCATAAAAATCATACTTTAAGCCAAAACAGTTATTATAGGAATCTGTATTATCTCATACCCAGTTTTTGTTTTGCAGCTTAACCCTGTCTACAAGTTCACTTGATTGCTGATAAACAGGACTATTGTGCTATACAAAGCTCTTAAAGAGGTACCAGTGTTATGGCAAATTCCTATTAGAAAATACAGCACTTAAAATAAATGCTTTAAAAGCCCAAATGCATTTACAGTGATGGATCTTTCAGTGAAGTGAAATATTATCCATAGAGATGATGCTAATTATAATTTTAATGCAGTGATCCTTTCAGAAGTAATGTCAGCATATGTGCTTACCCTAGAGTTAATGGATGACTATGGAGATATGAGCAGAGTGTATGTTTATAAAATATCTGTATTTATACCAAAGCCCTTGAATGTAAGAGGGTGACTTACAGTTCACTGCGTACTTGTATTACCTTGTTCTTGCATTTCATTGGCATCTATCTTAAATCATAGCATAGAGGCTAAGATATGGCTAACAGCTACAGACCGGTAGTGCAGTAATATGATGGTACTATTCTTTCCTTGATTATAATTCAGCAGAGCTATGTTGTGCATGTTGCATTAAAGTTATAAAAAAAATAAAGTAAATGGGTACTGCAGATATAATGATGATTTACTTCTAGCCTGATAACTAGAAGCAAAAAATAAAAGTAAAAAACGCCTTTTTTTTCTTTGTAGCCTCCATATTAAAGAGACAGAAATAGAAGTGTTTAAATAATAAGTTCTGTTTAATAACATATAAAGGTGAGTTTTCTCTCTGTTTTCTAAAATCATCAGAATATGTTTTATATTACTTAGAAACCTGTGATTCCAACAACTACATGGGTCAAGATTTATGACGAGGCAAATGCCCAGATCAGTTGCAGGCTCGCTCATTTGAGCCTGCAGCTTATATTTATGAAGCAGTTGTTTAAACCACTACTTCATAAACTCATTTGACTGGGGTGATTAACAAGCCCTGCTCTCACGCAATTGGTTGTGTGAGGATAGGGAGCGCTATTGAAATAGGGAACACTGATAAATATGGGGAACATATCCGTGTCACAATTTTTAGCATTTTTGCTATCAATCCATTTAAACAGAAAGCCTTGTTTTTTATTTTTTTTTATTTACCTGTCAAAACTAAATATATTTTTCAAGTAGACAACCCAAGATATTGATCTAGGCCCATTTTGGTATATTTCATGCCACCATTTCACCACCAAATAAAAAAAAATGTTGATATTTTCACAAACTTTGGTTTTCTCACTATTTACATACTGCTGGTGCAATCATGGCACAAATGATTGTAAAAGATTCTCTGGGATCCTCTTTGTTCACACCACACTTTAATTATTCACAGTAGTGAAGGGGTTTATTAGGTAGCTTAAAAGGTTAATTTTAGCTTTAGTGTAGAGATTACCCTCCCACCTGACACTTCCCAACACCTGATCCCTACCTGAACCCTCCGAAACTGCTCTTTTCCCTCCCACAACCCCCACTGGTCACCCCCATTTTAGGTACTGGCAGACAGTCTGCCAGTATGAAAATATAAGGCTTTTTATTAATAAAATATATATTTTTTTTTTATTTTGATGTTTTCTGCAGTTTAGGATCCTCCCTTACCCCCCAAACTCCCTGATCCCCCCAAACAGCTCTCTAAACCTCCCCCCTCTAACTATTAGCCACCATCATAGGTAATGGCAGCTGTCTGCCAGTAACTATAAACCATTTTTTGTTTTTTATTTTTTCCCCTTTTTTTCTTATTTATTTTCTTATTTTCTGTAGCGTAGTGCCCCCCCCCCCCCACCTCCTGTGATCATAAGTTAGGGCAACCCACACCCTCACATCCCTTTTTCTGTAGTGTAGCTGCCCCATATCTCCATGTCCCTTTATTTTTTTTTGTAGCATAGGGCCCTCCCTCTCCCTCCCGCTCCCCCCCTCCTCTGCTGGGCCACCCACCCATCACCCGCCACCCACCTCCCACCTCCCGCCCACACCTCCCACCGGCACCAACAGAAGATCATTACAGATGGTGACAATGACAAACACAGTGTCACTGTCTGTAATGATCACGCATCTGCCCTCATATGGAATTGGAGCGCTGATTACGCTCCAGTTCCATATGTGGCAGATGCCTGGAGCTTCAGGAACTCCAGCCGAGAACGCTGGAGCTTCCTGAAGCTAAGACATATATATATGTCTTGCAGTACGATAGGCGAAGTACTGCAAGACGTATATATACATCAGATTGGGTGAAGGGGTTAATGAGATGTGAAATGATAACCTGCTGGTTCCTCTATATTTACTAAAAAAATTCAATCTGCTGGAGAGATGTAAAATGCCTCATGTATATTTAAAGAGATATGAAACCCAATTTTTTCTTTCATGATTCTGATAGAGCAACATTCTAATTTACTCCTATTTTCAATTTATCTTCCTTCTCTTGGTATCTTTATTTGAAAAGCAGGAATGTAAGCTTAGGAGCTAGTCCATTTTTGGTTCAGCACCTAGGTAGCGCTTGCTGATTGGCAGCTAAATGTAATTTACTTTGTACAGTATGAAATGTCAATAGCAATTGATTTGAGTGAAATAAACTTTCTTACTTCCAAAAGAATAGCAAAACTTTTTCATACATTTGAGCTGTGGCATTATAGGTATACAGTACATGTGTGTATGATGAGTTACTTATGTGCATTATAATGTAAAATGGTGCATTACACGTTTTCTAACTTTGTTTATTTATATTTTAAAAAACAAACATGTTTTTATTTAATTTGGCAAGGTTTTGGTCTAGAAGTCAAATTTACAATATGCGATATTTGTATCCTGCATAATAAAATGACCACATTTCTCACACTGTAAAACGTTTGGTAAAATCGTGCCATTTAATCTATAAAAAAACGAATGAGCTGCTTCATTCACGCAAAACTGTACAGCCTCACAATACAGAATAGGATCCTGCAATCCCTTAAACCCATTTCTACAATCCCCACCCCATTCTAATTTTTTTAAACCACACCAATTTTTCCTTTACAGTCTAAGAACCCTATACCCTTATATTTTCTACCTTAAAGGGACACTAAAGTAAAAATGTAACTTTCATGACGCAGATAGAGCATACAATTTTATACAACTTTCTAGTTTTCTTCTATTACTAAACTTGCTTTGTTTTCTTGTTATGATTTGTTGAAGGGTACACACAGAATCAACAATGTACTACTGGGAGCTGGTGAACACATCTGGGAGCCAATAACAAGAGGTACTGTATATGGGTGCCCCCACCAATCACTAGCTAGCTCCCCACAGTGCATTGCTGTACTTGATACTACCTAGGTATGGTTGTTAAAGGGACACTGAACCCAAATTTTTTTTTGTAATTCAGAAAGAGCATGCAATTTTAAGCAACTTTCTAATTTACTCCTATTATCAAATTTTCTTCGTTCTCTTGCTATCATTATTTGAAAAAGAAGGCATCTAAGCTTTTTTTGGTTTCAGTACTCTGGACAGCACTTTTTTATTGGTGGATGAATTTATCCACCAATCAGCAAGGACAACCCAGGTTGTTCACCAAAAATGGGTCAGCATCTAAACTTACATTTTTGCATTTCAAATAAAGATACCAAGAGAATGAAGAAAATTTGGTAATTGGAGTAAATTAGAAAGTTGCTTAAAATGTCATGCTCAATCTGAATCACGAAAGAAAAATTTTGGGTACATTGTCCCTTTAATAAAGGATACTAAGAGAACAAAAAACATTGGATAAAAGAAGCAAATTGGAAATTTGTTTAAAATGACATGCTCTATCTGAATTATGAAAGGTTCATTTTGACTTTACTTTAAGTTTTGTATATTACATTTTGTATCATTTCAATTGTGATTTTATAATTCTTGACCCTTGCATGTTTGCATCCATTAAATATATATTTTTTAAATTGAAATCTTGTAATGTCCAAATTTTATTTCTTTACTATAATGAATTAGTAATATAAGTATTAGAGTTTATACTATTCACATAATATTAAAGGGCCATAATAATTGGAAAATGACATGCAATAACATTGTAATTATTTAAATATGCGATTTAATGGTTTTAAATAAAAATATATGACGTCTGGAAATTTAAATATGAAACTTTACTGTGAAATATATATAGCATGTATAACTATGTCACTGTCATATAAATTAATTTATTCATGTGAATAAACATTTCTCCACAGACTCATCTCTTAAACACTGGGCCAGTGAAAAAAACAAACCTTCATCAATTTTTACAAATATACAGTGCAGCGCAGACTGTTAGCCTTCTCATTAATTATCCACAAATTAAAGGGAGATAACAATCACAGATTACTAACTTTATATCAGATTATATTAAAATATATTACAAAAAAACATAGCCACCTAAATGATTAACAGTGATAGTTTATGATAGTCAATAAAATATTATTTTATCTTTCATATGAATTCAAAAAGTTTTAAATAGAACATTTTCAAGTTCTTCAGTATTCTGTATTGTAAAACTTGTGTTTTATAAAAGCTGCAGCTGCAGGGTTCAAAATGTATGGGGCATTGCGCCTTTATATTTTTATTTGAAATCTCCATCTCTGCTAAATAAAACTACAACCAAATTAAATGGACTGTGCTTGCAGGGACAGCAGACCTAGCTACCTTATCTCTCTGTATTTAATCAAAATCCTCCTTACATTACCTTTATCTCTCACTCTATACACAGTGAGATAAATGCTTATAGAGAGCAATGGAAATTTGACATTTTAGTATCTCTCTGCCCCACACCATTCTTGTTTACATATCTTTCTATAACCAGTACTTAAGTATTTTAATTTTCAGTATTGGTGTGGATACAACAGGCAAAAGCAGTGGTTTAAAATAAAAAATAAAGCTAAAGAAGCTATTAATAAACAATTTAACACACTCCGGAAGGCAAAATGGATCACTGTTAACACATTTAAGAGGGGCATTTGATTATTGCACTGTGCTGTGAGTGTTACAAATAGATGCTACAAGATGCCTGAAATCTGAAGAATCTCAAACCACATACTTTGAACACATCTTCATATGTGAGTGACCCAGCCTTCTCCCGTTTGCCAATATAAATTATAATACTTATTTCAATGTTTAATCGTATTAACGTGTTTCTTTTATTTCATATATGCACATAAGATTGCTAGGTTAATGTTCCTTTAAATGCTTTTGATGTTATGTAGGTACATCAAATACAGGTACATTAAAATGCGGGAAGGGTAGCATGATTAACAGTGACAGGGAGAAGGCTGAGATACTAAACCAGTTTTTTTCTTCAGTATACACAAAAGAGGAACCATTGGATGATACTTTGGAACAAAATAGAACATGCCAGCCCATACCATTAATTGGGTTATATATAGAGGATATCAGGAACAAATTGGATAATATTAAGGTAAATAAAACTCCAGGCCCAGATGGAATACACCCAAGGGTGTTAAAGGAACTTGCACTGTTATAAACAAACCTCTACTCTCAATTTTTCAAGACTCATTATCCTCAGGCATGGTAACCAAGGATTGGCGTAAAGCTGATGTGGTGCTACTCTTCAAAAAGGGAAGTAGGGATGATCCAGGAAGCTATAGACCAGTTAGTCTGACATCAATAGTGGGGAAGATATTTGAAGGGATTATAAGGGATTATATTGATGAGCATATTCGTGTAAACAAAATTATGAGTTCTAATCAGCATGGTTTTATGAGAAATAGATCATGTCAAACTAATCTAATTAGATTCTATGAAGAAGTAAGTAAAATATAGATAAAGGGGAATCAGTTGATGTGATATACTTAGATTTGCAAAGGTGTTTGATACAGTGCCACATGAGAGATTAATGCACAAAATTAAGGGACTGGGAATTGCTGAAAATGTTAGTTTGTGGATAAATAACTGGATAAAAGATAGGGAGCAACGAGTAGTAGTAAATGGATCATACTCAGAATGGACAAAAGTAATCAGTGGAGTACCCCAGAGATGAGTGCTGGGCCCTATTCTTTTTAATATTTTTATAAATGACTTGGAGCTAGGATTAAATAGCGACATCTCCATTTTTGCAGATGATACTAAGTTAAGTAAGGTCATTAGGTCAGAGCAGGATGAACTTTCGTTACAAAGGGAACTGCAAAAATTAGAAGTATGGGCAGGTAAATGGAAAGTGAGATTTAATACGGGAAAATGCAAGGTTCTACATTTTGGAAGTAAAAATAAGCAGGCAACGTATTATTTAAATGGGACAAGACTTAGCCAAACACAGGAGGAAAGGGATTTGGGGGTTGTAATAGATAACAAGCTAAAGATGGGTGCACAATGCAGGGCAGCGGCTTCAAAGGCTAACAAGATACTAGAATGTATTAAAAGAGGCATTGACTCAAGGGAGGAAAGCATAATTCTGTCACTATATAAAGCCCTGAAAAGACCTCACCTTGAGTATGGAGTGCAGTTCTGGGGACCAATCGCAAAAAAAGATATTGCAGAACTAGAAAAAGTCCAGAGAAGGGCCACAAAGCTAATAAGGGGATTGGAGAATTTAACCTATGAGGAGAGGCTAGCCAAACTGGGTCTGTTTTCTTTAGAAAAAGGCGCTTAAGAGGTGACATGATTACTTTATATAAATATATTCAAGGCCCATATACAGAGATGGCAGAAGCTCTGTTTATTCCAAGAAAATTGTTTGTGACCAGAGGTCACAATTTAAGGTTGGAGGAAAGGAGATTTAATCTCCTGCAGTGGAATGGTTTTTTCACTGTAAGAGCAATAAAATTGTGGAACTCATTACCAAAGGAGGTAGTGAATGCCAATACCCTAGATACATTTAAAAAATATTTGGATACATTTCTTTTTATAAACGAAATTCATGGATATGATTGCTAGTATTAAATGGGTCACCATTTAGTGGGATTATTTAAGTTTAACTGGAGCTTTTTGTATATATTTTAGATTTGTATAGGTTGAACTCGATGGACTTCGGTCTTTTTTCAACCTCATCTACTATGTTATTATGTTACTATGTATAGTTATAAGAAAAACGAACATTATAACTGTATTAATTGAGTTGTCTTTATTGATCAGTAGTCATATATGCTTTGATTTTACTCACACACTTTGTCAAACTCACTTTTGTGTCAGTGCTTAAAGATAATTTTAAAAAACATTGGTGCTGCATAATAGATTCATCTTTAGTACTTATGCATTAAAAACACACTTTTGTGAATAATTTTAATGTGACAGTAAATACCTTGTAATTTCAAGACATTTCTCTTGTGTTGCTATAGAATAACATATCAGCCAAGTCTTAAAGGGATATGAAACCCAAATGTTTTCTTTCAAGATTCAGATAGAACATGCAATTTTAAGCAACTTTCTAATTAACTCCTTTTATCAATTTTAATTTGTTCTCTTGGTATCTTTATTTGCACAGCAGTTAGGAGTGGGCCCATTAGTGGCTAAATGTAGCCACCAACCAGCAAGCGCTACCCAGGGTGCTGAACCAAAAATGGGTTAATTATATGAATCTTAAAATAATTAAATTATTTATTTGTGTTTAAACAAAGTGTGATTGTTAAAGGGACATTAAACACTAAATACATGCTAGATACAATGATACATTTAAAGAAAAGATTAGTCCATGAGTAACATGCAGATGTATTTTTTAAAATTTCATTAGTTGTTTAAAAAGTGACAAAATAAGTGTAAAGTTTTAAGCCCCTAGTTATCAAACCGTCAACCACAAATACGCTGGAATACCGCAGCGTATTTGTGGCAAGCTGATTCGCCTTAGTTATCAAGCCCTAGATAAAGTAGAATTTAGTGACGTATGCTTCGATCCGCCGGACTCCGACACAGATCGATTCTTACGTCACTCCAGATGTTCCGCACACAAGTGCGGCACTATCTGACTACTTTTGCTAGTTATCAAAAAACTAGCTGGTACACTCTGCACTTTTCCGGCACAGCGTACCTGGTTTTCAAACCGCCACCCTGGAGGCGGAGGATCCCATAGTAATCAATGGGAGTCTGACCATAGCGAAAGTTCATGTTCGCTGCTGCCAGACATCCCATTGATTCCTATGGGAGCTGTCTACACCTAACACCCTAACATGTACCCCGAGTCTAAACACCCCTAATCTGCCCCCCTACACCGCCGCAACTAAATAAAGTTATTACCCCCTAAACCGCCGCTCCCGAAGCCCACCGCCACCTAAATTATACCTATTAACCCCTATCCTGCCCCCCCCTATAAAGTCGCCACCTATAATAAAGTTATTAACCCCTATCCTGCGGATCCCGGACCTCGCTGCAACTAAATAAATAGTTTAAATC
This sequence comes from Bombina bombina, assembly GCF_027579735.1. Classification (NCBI taxonomy): domain Eukaryota; kingdom Metazoa; phylum Chordata; class Amphibia; order Anura; family Bombinatoridae; genus Bombina; species Bombina bombina. The sequence continues at coordinate 264,968,154 of NC_069501.1, read as the reverse complement.
CTAAACCGCCGCTCCCGGACCCTGCCGCAACCTATCTTAAACTTATTAACCTCTAATCTGCCCCCCCTACACCGTCGCCACCTATAATAAATGTATTAACCCCTATTCTGCCCCCCCTACACCGCCGCCACTGTAATAAAATTATTAACCCCTAAACCTGTCTAACACTAACCCTAACACCCCCCTAACTTAAATATTAATTAAATAAATGTAAATAATATTTCTCTTATTAACTAAATTAATCCTATTTAAAACTAAATACTTACCTTTAAAATAAACCCTAATATAGCTACAATATAAATAATAATTATATTGTAGCTATCTTAGGATTTATTTTAATTTTAGAGGCATCTTTCAATTTATTTTAACTAGGTACAATAGCTATAGTTATTTACTATTTAATAGCTACCTAGCTAAAATAAAGAGAAATTTACCTGTAAAATAAAAACTAACTAAGTTACAATTACACCTAACACTACACTATACTTTAATAAATTATTCCTATTTAAAACTAAATACTTACCTGTAAAATAAACCCTAAGATAGCTACAATATAATTAATAATTACATTGTAGCTATTTTAGGATTTTTATTTATTTTACAGGTAACTTTGTATTTATTTTAGCTAGTTAGAATAGTTATTAAATATTTATTAACTATTTAATAATTACCTAGCTAAAAGAAATACAAATTACCTGTAAAATAAATCCTTACCTAAGTTACAATTAAACCTAACACTACACTATCATTAAATTAATTAAATAAATTAGCTACAAATAACTACAATTAAATAAACTAACTAAAGTACAAAAAATAAAAAAAGCTGTTACAAAAAATAAAAAAAATAAGTTACAAACATTTAAAAAATATTACAACAATTTTAAGCTACTTACACCTAATCTAAGCAATTATCTACAATTAAATCAACTAAACTAAATTAAAAAAAAACAAACACTAAATTACAAAAAAAAACCCAATAAATTATAAAAAAATAAAAAAAAGATTACATGAATTTTAAACTAATTACACCTACTCTAAGCCCCCTAAAAAAATAACAAAGCCCCCAAAATAAAAAAAATGCCCTACTCTATTCTAAATTAAAAAGTTACCAGCTCTTTTACCTTACCAGCCCTTAAAAGGGCCTTTTGCGGGGCATGCCCCAAAGAATTCTGCTCTTTTGCCTGTAAAATAAAAATACAACCCCCCCCCAACATTAAAACCCACCACCCACATACCCCTTATCTAACCCAAAACCCCTTAAATACACCTAACACTACCCCCCTGAAGATCATCCTACCTTGAGTCGTCTTCAGCCAGCTGACCACCGATGGAACCGAAGAGGAGATCCGGTGCTTCAGAAGTCATCATCCAAGGGGCGCTGAAGAAGTCTTTCATCCGATGAAGTCATCATCCAGGCGGCGCTGAAGAGGTCTTCCAACCGGGCGATGTCATCTTCAAAGCGGCATCTTCAATATTCTTTCTTCCGGATCCATCTTCATCCCGCCGATGCGGAACATCCTTCTTCCCCAATGGACTAACGACAAATGAAGGTTCCTTTAAGGGACATCATCCAAGATGGCGTCCCTTCAATTCCGATTGGCAGATAGGATTCTATCATCCAATCGGAATTAAGGTAGGAAAAATCTGATTGGCTGATTGAATCAGTCAATCAAATTGAAGTTCAATCCGATTGGCTGATCGAATCAGCCAATCAGATTGAGCTCGCATTCTATTGGCTGTTCCGATCAGCCAATAGAATGCGAGCTCAATCTGATTGGCTGATAGGATTCTATCAGCCAATTGGAATTCGAGGGACACCATCTTGGATGACGTCATTTAAAGGAACCTTCATTCGATCAGTAGGCATCGGGGAAGAAGGATGGATCCGCATCGGCTGGAAGAAGATGGCTCCGCTCCGCTCCGGAGGGATGAAGATAGAAGATGCCGCTTGGATGAAGATGTCTGCCGGTCCGGATGTCCTCTTCTGCCTGGATAGGATGAAGACTTCTGCCACTCCGGATGTCCTCTTTTGGTCCATCAGTGCCCGGCTGGGTGAACACGACTCAAGGTAGGGAGATCTTCAGGGGGGTAGTGTTAGGTTTATTTAAAGGGGGTTTGGGTTAGAGTAGGGGTATGTGGGTGGTGAGTTTTAATGTTGGGGGGTGGTATTGTGTTTTTTTTTACAGGCAAAAGAGCTGATTACTTTGGGGCATGCCCCACAAAAAGCCCTTTTAAGGGCTGGTAATAGAGCTGTTAACTTTTTTAATTTAGATTAGGGTAGGGAAATTTTTATTTTGGGGGCTTTGTTATTTTATTAGGGGGCTTAGAGTAGGTGTAATTATCTTATAATCCTTGTAATCTTTTTTTTTTTGTAATTTAGTGGTTTTTTTTTATTTAGTTTAGTTTATTTAATTGTAGGTATTTGTAGGTAATTTATTTAATTAATTTATTGCTAGTGTAGTGTTAGGTTTAATTGTAACTTAGGTTTGGATTTATTTTACAGGTAATTTGGTAATTATTTTAACTAGATAGCTATTAAATAGTAAATAACTATTTGATAGCTATTGTACCTAGTTAAAATAAATACAAAGTTGCCTGTAAAATAAATATAAATCCTAAAATAGCTACAATATAATTATTCATTATATTGTAGCTATATTAGGGTTTATTTTACAGGTAAGTATTTAGCTTTAAATAGGAATACTTTAGTTAATAATATTTAATTTATTTTGTTAGATTAAAATTATATTTAACTTAGGGGGATGTTAGGGTTAGGGTTAGACTTAGCTTTAGGGGTTACTACATTTATTAGAGTAGCGGCGAGGTCCGGTTTGCAGATTAGGGGTTAATACTTGAAGTTAGGTGGCGGCGATGTTAGGAGGTGGCAGATTAGGGGTCAATACTATTTATTATTGGGTTTGCAAGGCGGGAGTGCGGCGGTTTAGGGGTTAATAACTATTAGAGTAGCGGCGAGGTCCGGTCGGCAGATTAGGGGTTAATAAGTGTAGGTAAGGTAGCAGCAATGTTGGGGGGGCAGATTAGGGGTTAATAAATATAATATAGGGGTCGGCGATGTTAGGGGCAGCAGATTAGGTGTTCATAGGGATAATGTAGGTTGCGGCGGTGTCCGGAGCGGAAGATTAGGGGTTAATTATGTAATGCAGGTGTCAGCGATAGCGGGGGTGGCAGATTAGGGGTTAATAAGTGTAAGGTTAGGGGTGTTTAGACTCTGGGTACATGTTAGGGTGTTAGGTGCAGACTTAGAGAGTGTTTCCCCATAGGAAACAATGGGGCTGCGTTAGGAGCTGAATGCTGCTTTTTTGCAGGTGTTAGGTTTTTTTTCAGCCCAAACTGCCCCATTGTTTCCTATGGGGGAATCGTGCACGAGCACGTTTTTCCAGCTAGCCGCTACCATAAGCAACGCTGGTATTGAGAGTTGAAGTGGCGGAAAATATGCCTGTGCGCTCCCTTTTTGGAGCCTAACGCAGCCCTTCATAGAACTCTAAATACCAGCGTTATTTAGAAGCAGCACTAGAAAAAAAAGATGCATAGCTAATTAACCCCTTTCGCCGCAAAACTCTAAATCTAGGAGTTACTGTCACAAAGAAGAGAGCCAAAACAAGTGATAAAACAAGATAATATGCCAGTGGGTCCCACTAAAAACCCAAGTGCTGTTCCAATTGCCCCTGTATATCTGAGAATTTTAACACCCTGAAAGTTCCTACTGGTTTTTCAAATCAGACTAGTCCAATGACTGTTGCAGATAAAGACATTTTTCAGAAATGGTGGGGCACAATCCCCACAAACAGCTTTAATAACTTTTCACATTGGTTTCACAAGGGGACTGATAAAGCCATTAAAATAAAAATGACCATGCAGGAATTGATAGCATTGCTTGAAAATGCCATGGGTCCCTATGTCAACAGGTTATTGGGATTCAACTCAAGCATATCTGATTAGGCTGGGAGAATAGTTAAAACATTTTTCAATTTTACTAGTCTAGAAAAAGAGATAAGTGAAATTGCCATGAGGCCTCTAGATGGGCCATTTGAAGTAGCAAAAAGAGTTTTATTCTGGTGTGTGCTGCGCTAGCCACATACCCAAATGGTCTGGGGTCAACAGCTCACATACAGAGGGTACTTGAAGTTCTCCCTAGAAAATGTCAGGAGTTTGTAAAGCTGTATGATCCAAACTCCACAAACTTAGAAATGGTGCCCACTAGAGTTGAGAAGTGGTGGAATTATCACCCATACACAATTAAGGCAATTTCAGCAGTGAAGCAGTCATTGGAGAACAATCTGAAAATTCACAGGCATGAATCAGAGAGTGGCAACAGGAGACATGTTTGGGGATATCAGAATAGTAGAGGATCAAATTCAAGAAACTGAAGAGCCAGTAAGTTAAATGGTGATATAAATAAAAGAGAAAACAAGTATAACAACTGGAGGTTTAGGACAGATGAGAAAAGCAATAAGGCCAACTTAAGTTATTTGGAACGCAAACAATAAAACAAAAAAATTAAATAACAAATTGATGGCTAGATTACGAGTTGTGCGTTAGGGTAAAAAAGCAGCGTTAACAGGTCATAATGCTGCTTTTTTGCCTCCCGCTGCTATTACGAGTCTTGAAGGTTCAGGGTCACCGCACACTTCTTTGGCCTTACGCAAAACGACTTACATAAACTTTGTTAAGTCTTTTTTCTATGGGACTTCCATAGCGCCGGTATTACGAGTCTGTCCTGGGAGGCCAAAAAGTGAGCGGTACACCTTACCCTGTCAAGAGTCCTAATGCATTTAAAAGTCAGTAGTTAAGAGTTTTATGGTACAATGCCGTAACATAAAACTCATAACTAAAGTGCTAAAAAGAACACTAACACCCATAAACTACCTATAAACCCCTAAACCGAGACCCTCCCGCATCGCAAACACTATAATAAAATTTTTAACCCCTAATCTGCCGCTCCGGACACCGCCGCCACCTACATTATATTTATGAACCCCTAATCTGCTGCCCCCAACATCGCCGACACCTACATTATATTTATTAACCCCTAATCTGCCACGACCAATGTTGCTGCAACCTACCTACACTTATTAACCCCTAATCTGCCGCCCCCAAAGTCGCCGCCACTATAATAAACATATTAACCCCTAAACCGCTGCACTCCCGCCTCACAAACATTAGTTAAATATTATTAACCCCTAATCTGCCGTTCCTAACATCTCCGCCACCTACCTACACTTATTACCCCTAATCTGCCGCCCCCAACGTCGCCACCACTATACTAAATTTATTAACCCCTAAAACTAAGTCTAACCCTAACACCCCCTAACTTAAATATAATTTAAATAAATCTAAATAAACTTACTATCAATAACTAAATTATTCCTATTTAAAACTAAATACTTACCTATAAAATAAACCCTAAGCTAGCTACAATATAACTAATAGTTACATTGTAGCTAGCTTAGGGTTTATTTTTATTTTACAGGCAAGTTTGTATTTATTTTAACTAGGTAGAATAGTTATTAAATAGTTATTAACTATTTAATAACTACCTAGCTAAAGTAAATACAAAAGTTCCTGTAAAATAAAACCTAACCTAAGTTACAATAACACCTAACTCTACACTATAATTAAATAAATTTACTAAATTAAATACAATTACCTAAATTAAATTAAATTAGCTAAAGTACAAAAAACCCCACTAAATTACAGAAAATAATAAACAAATTGCAAATATTTAAACTAATTACACCTTATCTAATAGCCCTATCAAAATAAAAAAACAACCCCCCCAACAGTAAAACCCACCACCCACACAACTAACCCCCAAATAAAATACTATCTAAAAAACCTAAGCTCCCCATTGCCCTGAAAAGGGCATTTGGATGGGCATTGCCCTTGAAAGTGCAGTTAGCTCTTTTGCAAGCCCAAACCCCTTATCTAAAAAATAAACCCAACCAATATACCCTTAAAAAACCTAACACTAACCCCCTGAAGATCGACTTACCGGGAGAAGTCTTCATCCAAGCCGGGCGAAGTGGTCCTCCAGTCAGCAGAAGTCTTCATCCAGACAGCATCTTCTATCTGCATCCATCCGGTGCGGAGCGGGTCCATCTTCAAGACATCCGACACGGAGCATCCTCTTCATTCGACGACTAAAGGCGAATGAAGGTACCTTTAAGTGATGTCATCCAAGATAGCGTCCCTTAGATTCCAGTTGGCTGATAGAATTCTAGCAGCCAATCGGAATTAAGGTAGAAAAAATCCTATTGGCTGATGCAATCAAAAAATGACAACAAAGAACTTTAGTGAACCATAATAATTTTTGTTTTACAGGCACAATTCACACTTTATTAAAAAAGATTTTACTACACGCATACCCATCTAGTGTACCCACACTCCCCCCATTTTTGACACCATTGTATAAATGTTGCAAATGGGGTTTAGCATAAGATTTTGTGTCTATGTATAATTTTGAGCAACTTTTTTTAATGTATTGTATAATACATTAGACTAGGAATTGACAGTCCTAGGAAAGTACATAAGAACTCAGATCTCCAAGGGATATTCTGAAGAGATGGTGGGAGAATTTTCCCTCTAAGGTTTTCACTCCCACTGTGTTATTCTGTACTAGTGGGCATAACTAGAAAATGGGGCAACATTGGAGAAGAAAGAGTGAGGGCATGTGGTGACATAGCTCACAGATTTTATCCCTGGCATATTCACATAGTTGGTTTTAAAATCCATTCCCCCCAGATACACATTTCTCTGTCTGAGCTAGGTTAAATTAAAGACACTCCCTTTAGCCTTCACTGGCATGTTATAGGCTAAACCCCTTTGAATTGAGAATAAAATCAGAAATCACTTTCTGTCTCTCTCTCTCTTCTTATCCTCTCTTGCTGAAAATGGCTGATATTGGACACATTGGAGAATTTGGCTATGTATACAGTATTCCTTTGATAAAATGATGTGATTATTTTAGCAGTGTTGCACAAATTGGGGATATGGTAGCTAGTTGCCCTGTATTAATTATTTGGACTGTTAAAACATATGATGATTCATAATAAACTCTTTGGAAACAATGGAGACCCTTTAACAGTGTTTATTTCACTTAACTAAATTGTAATGTTTTAGTGGGTTTTTACATAGAATTATATATTTAGTGGTTTACATTTTAAAATATAGATATACATTTTTAATAACCACATGATGAAGGGACACAATTTATTATCAGCTGAGCAGAAACCTGGTGTGAGTATATATTACTGAGATCAGTCACTATCCTGCTAGCACTTGCAAACAATGTTTGGGTTTATGAGTTCCACCTCCTGCATTGTGAATTGGTGGCCATAGAGTGTGACTTTATGTCTGCTTTATCTGTCAGTAAAGCTTTTAAAGCCTAATGTTCAATAATCTGGTAATTGCATAAAAAACATGGCAGTCCTCTAAGCCAAGTATAGTGGTAACTTTTTTTCTGACGAAAGAGGAGCACGTTGAGTTTTACGTGGCAAGGTTTGACTTTGTTCATGTTCTCTGATTATAAAGGGATGAGGTCAATATAATTAGGATAAAAATTGAAATAAGCAATAATTACAGTAATGCTGGTGCACAAACACTGTGAATACAGTGTTTGCAAGTGATGTCTTCCTATGTGGATTTTTCTGACCAGTTCACTGCCAGCAAGTACTTGCTAGTGATATTAAAACAGAAATCATAACAATATACCGTTAATTTATAGTTTTTTTAAGATATATTTGATGTATATTATATGACCAGAATGGTGTTAGAGCCTATGTACTGGTGCTGCTTGCTGTCGGTGAAAAAATAAATATATAGCACTTGTAGGCTTCACAACTACAAAGCTATAGCAATAGATATAGCTATATAAAGAAAAAAGCAGAAAGCAGCAGACCTTACCTAGCACAGCTCTTATTGGTCGAAAATCAATTTCTTGGAGGAGGGAATTTATTTTAAGGGGTGGGGTTCTAGCCTCCCCACCATCTTTAAAATGCATCAGCCACCACTGACTTTTACAGAAACCATTTTGCTAATTTATTTTCTAAGGTTTGCACTTCTAATTATTATTTTCCCCTGTTGTGAGCAGTTCTTGTTTATGGCTTGTGTAAAAACACTGGTCAAAGTAAACCTTTAACACAGTCGGGCTAATACGCATATTACAAGTTAAAAGAAAATTGTTTGAAACCCAATGCAGGCTAACTTCATGACTTCAGCTATCGTAACCGTGTTAACGTTTTCTTCCCATTGACTTTAATAGAGCATGCTGTTAAAAACTAACACTTATTGCTTGTGCGCTAACCCGACAGCATTAGACGAACATCACTAAACATAAAAGTAGTTATGAATATTTTACATTCTAATAATTTTCACATAGAAGAAAACACATATTAACACATAAATATGTATATAAACATATATATATATATATATATATATATATATATATATATATATATATATATATATATATATACTGTAAATATATTTACAGGGAACAAACAACAGTTCCCATTGACCGCAATCTAAAGGCACTTTTCAGTTCTGTTTTTTTTTTCCTAACACCCCACTCCCACCACATTTAACCCAATAAAACTGCTTCATGCAGTTGAAAAAATAAATAAATAAATAAAGATGCTATTTTTTGTTTGTTTTTTTATTTAAACAGAACCTCACACTAACGTTTGGGGCCAATTGTGGCATATTTTAAAAATTAACCAGAAGTCTGACCCCTGGTTAATTTTCAGAACACATATATACACATGTACAGTATATACATATATGCACACACACATGCATATATATATATATATATATATATATATATATATATATATAAAAATATGTGTGTGTGTGTGTATGTATGTATATAAATGTGTATATATGTGTTTATATCTGTATATATGTATTTACATATATAAACATAAATACACATGTATATATATATATATATATATATATATATAGAGGCCTACTTATCAAGTCGTCAACTTACTTGCATTCGACGGCACCAATACGCTCGCCTGACATCGCCTAACATCGTGGCTGCGGACCTGAATACGCTCTCCATATTTAACAAAAAAGCTGTCAAAAAGCTGCGCACCAAGTACGGGGCGATGAGCAGCGGACTTTTGTTAACTAACAGTCATCGATCTCGCTGCTATTCGGCTTTTTCACAGCTTTATACTGTCACTAAACACAGCCACTATACTAAAATGTTTAGCCCCTATCCCGCCACCCCCCGACCCCGCCGCAACTAAATAAATTTATTAACCCCTATCCCGCCGCTCCCAGAGCCCACCACAACTAAATAAAGTTATTAACCCCTATCCCACTGCTCCCGGAGCCCACCACAACTCTAATAAAGTTATTAACCCCTATTCCATCGCCCCCGGCCCTGCCGCAACTAACTAAATGTATTAACCCCTAAACCTCTGGCCTCCCACATCACTAACATTTACTAAACCTATTAACCCCTAAACTGCCAGCCCCCCACATCGCCATAAACTAAATTAATCTATTAACCCCTAAACCTAACAATCCGCTAACTTTATATTAAATATTAACTCATCCCTATCTTATAATAAATTTAAACTTACCTTTAGATTTAAATTAAACTATATTAAATTAATAATTAATCTATCCTAACTATTATACTAAATTTACATTAAACTATATTTAACTAATAATTAACCTACCCTAACTGTTATACTAAAATTACATTAAACTCCAAATTAAATTAACTATATTATATATTTAAAAACCTAACCCTACTCAAATAATTTAAATCTACTATTAAAAGTTACAAAGTTACAAAAAACTAACAACTAAGTTACACAAAATAACACACTGTTACACAAAATAAAAAATAAATGATCAAATATTTAAACTATTTGCACCTAATCTAAGAGCCCTATGAAAATAAAAAAGCCCCCTCAAAATAAAAAAACCCTAGCCTACAATAAACTACAAATACCCCCCCAACAGTAAAACCCACCACCCACACAACCAACCCCCCAAATAAAAATCTAATCTAAAAAACCTAAGCTCGCTCCCCATTGCCCTGAAAAGGGCATTTGTATGGGCATTGCCCTTAAAAGGGCATTTAGCTCTTTTTCTAAAGCCCAAACCATAATCTAAAATTAAAACCCACCCAATAAACCCTTAAAAAAGCCTAACAGTAACCCTCGAAGATCCACTTACAGTTTCTGAAGAGCTGATATCCATCCTCAACGAAGCGGCAGAAGTCCTCAGCGAAGCCGGCAGAAGTCTTCATCCAAGCGGGCCGATGTCTTCATCCAACCGGGCAGAAGTCTTCATCCAGACGGCATCTTCTATCTTCATCCATCTGGCGCGGAGCTGCTCCATCTTCAAGCCAAAAGGATTGAGCTTGCATTCTATTGGCTGATTAGAATAGCAAATAGAATGCGAGCTCAATCCTATTGGCTGATTGGATCAGCCAATAGGATAAAAGCTCAATCCTATTGGCTAATTTCAACAGCCAATAGGATTTTTCAACCTTAATTCCGATAGGCTGATAGAATTCTATCAGCCAATTGGAATCTAAGGGACGCCATCTTGGATGACATCATTTAAAGGAACATTCTTTGGTAAGAAGACGTCAAATGAAGAGGATGCTTCGCGTCGGATGTCTTGAAGATGGAGCCGAGCTGCGCCAGATGGATGAAGATAGAAGATGCCATCTGGATGAAGACTAATATATTTCACTTTTATTTAGTTTAGTTTGTCTATTCCCTCCTGTTATTGCTTTAGGAATATGATCTATTGCCTTAAAAGAGAAGATATTGAGTGGATTTATATTGTGAGAACGGAAATGCCTTGCTACTGGGGTTTTAGGTAATTCTTCATCATGCTCTCTTATTCTATCTTTGAGCATTCTGGAGGTGCGTCCTACGTACTGTTTTTTGCAGAATTCACATGTAATAAGGTATATTACAAATGTGGAATTACATGTAAGATTATGCTTGATTTTATAAGTCTCTTTTGTTTGACTTGAAGAAAAACAAGTGTCTATGTCTACATACTCGCATGTTTTACATGGTTTCGTTCCACATTTGAAGAAACCTTTTTTGTTCTTTTTTTGTCAAGATTTCTATTACCAAAATGTCTTTTGAGAAGACCTTCAATTGTGTTCTCTCTCTTAGGGACAAATTTTATATTATCTAATACTTCCCTATCAAGAAATTTATCTCTGTCCAGTATTGTTAAGTTTCTTCTAATGATAGAGCAGATTTGCTGGTACTGTCTGCTATATGGAGTGGTAAATACTACTGTATTCTGAAAAGAATCTAGATTTGTATGTATTTTATCTGTCAATAGATCATTTCTATCCATTAAATTAACTTGTTGTGCAATATTTTGAAGAGTAGTTTTATTATAGCCCCTGTTCACTAATCTCTCTGTGAGCTCCTCAGCTTGTTCTATGTATCTTGTGGTTTCCATACAGTTGCGTCATAGGCACATATATTGCCCCTTAGGAATACCTTTTTTAAGATGTTCTGGGTGATGTTAATTAGCTCTTAGTATAGTGTTGCCTGATGTAGGTTTTCGGTAAGTTTCAGTTATAATCTTATTCCCTGATAGTGTAAGGAAGACATCAAGGAAAGGAAGTTCACTAGCACTATTGTATGGAAATTTTAAGTTCATATTGTTGTTGTTGATGTAATTCATAAACAGCTGTAGTTGTTCAGTACTACCTTTCCAAACCAGTAAGAGGTCATCTATGTACCTAAAATATGCCCTTATATATACCTATATCTGACTCCACTCCTGACACATCTGAAAATAAGATGAGAGAAGCCCTTAGAAAAAGGCAGTCAAAAAACGAGGAAGGAAAAAAGGAACAACCAGTCAGATATCCAAGCAGAAGGAGGGGAGGAACAAGAGCAAACCCCAATAATTAAATGTTATTAACTTGACAGATGTGACACTTTCTGATACTGAAATTGCAGTTCTAGCCAAAGGACTCTCCTTCTCTCCCACAGTAGATTTTTCTCTGTTTAACACATTGATTGACATCAATACATTTACTCGAGGACTAACTTTGAAAAGACATTTCAAAGTTGGTGCTAAATATGTAAATATTAACAATGTGAATACAGATAATGTAGACCTCCTAGAGGCTTTGAATGAGGTTGAGACTAATGATAATGAGGGTCAAACGAATATTTCAGCTTTCAGTTTCGAGGAACAATTCAGTCTTACTGACTTAATTAGTTTAAATAGTGATAGTGTGAGATTTGATACAGATACACATATCATACCAACATCAAATATAAGATACAAAAATGAAAACATTTTACCCAGTACAAATGAGGGGTGATTTATTAGAGGCCTTTCACATTGCTGTTTAAAATTTAGTCATAGATTTACCTCAGAAAACTTTAAAAGAGAAAAATAGAAAGACCAATAATTTAACAGTACAAGAGAGACGGGCACTATATAGATTAAAGAACAATCATCAAAAAGGTATTCCTCTGCTTTTCGCCCTATCAATTGAGGCACTGGCACAAAAAGTTAGGAATAACCCAAATATCACAGGCATACAGATTGGCGATTCAGAATACAAGCAGGCACTTTATGCCAACAATGTCCTTTACACATTTACGAATGTTGACACCTCGATCCCTGAACTTTTGAGAGAGATTGAGGAATATGGCTCGCTCTCTAACTTCCTTTTAAATATCACAAAGTCAGAACTTCTTAATATAAATGCACCTCAAGAACACACTCAACTCCTAGCGGAAAGCTTTACAATTCCAATAGCAGATACTAAGCTTAAATACCTTGGCATATACCTCTCAGTGAACCCTCAAAACCTCTTTACATACAATTATCTGTCTTTGAAAAGAGACATAACTAATGATTTGTCTTCCTGGAAGAATAAATCATTGTCCTGGCTAGGGAAAATAGGAATAATCAAAATGAATATACTGCCCCGCATTCTATATGTCCTACAGACTGTTCCAATTTCCTTACCTAAGGAATTCTTGCCTCAATTACAAAGGACTATGGAGCGGTTTATATGGTCGGGCATAAAACCTAGAATCCCGAGAAAGACATTATATCTCCCCCGTGACAGAGGTGGACTGGGATTTCCAGACCTGACATCATACAGACAGGCTATACAACTACAGAGACTGACCGAGTGTTCACATAACACTACACAGAAGCAATGGGTCAGAATAGATGGACAGACCTTGCAACTTCACAATGTTGGTACCCTGGCCTGGATACCTGTACTAAAGCACCCAGAATTGCTACACAAATATCATTTAGCATCAGAAGCACTACATGAATGGGATAGTCTCATGGCTACTAGCACACATATATCATCACTTGCCTCTCCAATGCTACCAATCATTGAGAACCCTGAACTGCCTTATTATGCGCTAAGTAAGCGCGTTTGCACTCCATACAGCCTAAGAACAGGCATACTACATGCGGCCCTAGAAAGTGGCAGACTATGCACACAACAAAATATGATGGACCGGCATGGGGCACTTTTCTCGTCCTGGCTACGATTCCACCAGTTGGCACACTTTCTGTCACATCATGATCACAGAAACAATTTCATTAGGGATCTTACACCATTTGAATTATTGTGTACAAGCACTCAGCCTCCAAAAAACTAATTTCTAAATTATATAAATTACTTCTACTCCCCCCCCCCCGACGTGCCATTACCCTCTTACACTAGGGCCTGGAACAAAGATCTTAACCAGATGATAGATGAGGAAAGCTGGCTCAAGTCTTTCAGACTAATTAGACGCTCTTCTGTTTCTGCTAGAGTTCAGGAGATCCAGCTTAAACTACATCTCTTTTTTCGTTCAGCAAACACTAAGTGTTGGAGGGGCTGTGGCGAGACAGGTACACTCTTGCATATATGGTGGACTTGCCCGAAACTGACTAATTACTGGGCGGCAGTTATAGCAGATATATCGAGTAGACTGAATCTCCATATTCCAAACACACCTGAAACAATTCTATTTGTACACCTTCCTGACACTAAATCGGACCACATACGAGCCCTTCTCCTGATTATGCTCACGGGAGCTAAAATGCTTATTCCTAAAAGATGGAAATCTAAAGATCCCCCGACATTTGATGAATGGCATTCCTCTATTAGTATTAGAATGACTGCACTACCTTAAAAGTAATAAATTAACTCAGTATGAGATGATGAAAGCTACCTGGGACGCTGACACTGTTCACTCCTCTGCTGCTCAGGACAACCCCTCTTGATCCCTGCCTGCACTTTGCGTGTTGAGATTAACTGTGAAATTTTTTTTTTAAAAATTTTTTTTAATTATTTTTTTTTCCCCAACCTTACTTTTTCTTCCTTTCTCTCACTACTCACTCATATTACTTCTCTCCCATACCCCTTCCTTGCAATAATTTCTTCCTCTGGTACACACGGGCTCCAAAAATGTAATTGTTATGTTGTTACATTACGTGTAATAGTTTGTAACAATGAAAAAATGTTAAACTCACAAGCTTATTATTTCTAATTACTTATTGGCAGCTACAGGAACTCACTTTCAAGTATATGGACAATCATTGGACTTTGTTCTCCTTATGACGTCTCGTTCGAGACAAGATGTTATCCTTTCTTACTTTATATGATTTTTCTTAGTATCCAATTGTTTGCATAACCTCATGTAACCTGTGAAAATTTGATTAATAAAGCTTGTTTTAAAAAAAAAAAAAAAAAAAAAAAAGGTATTCCTAAGGGGCAATATATGCACCTACGACGCAACTGTACGGAAACCACAAAATACATAGAACAAGCTGAGGAACTCACAGAGAGATTAGTGAACAGGGTCTATAAAAACACTACTCTTCAAAATATTGCACAACAATATTAATTTAATGGATAGAAATTATCTATTGACTGATAAAATACATACAAATCTAGATTCTTTTCAGAATACAGTAGTATTTACCACTCCATATATCAGACAGTACCAGCAAATCTCTTCTACCATTAGAAGAAACTTAACAATACTGGACAGAAATAAATTACTTGATAGGGAAGTATTAGATAATATAAAATTTGTCCCTAAGAGAGCGAACACAATTGAAGGTAGTCTCAAAAGACATTTTGGTAATAGAAATCTTGACAAAAAAAGAACATGGTTGGAACCCAAAAAAGGTTTCTTCAAATGTGGAACGAAACCATGTAAAACATGCAAGTATGTAGACATAGACACTTGTTTTTCTTCAAGTCAAACAAAAGAGATCAAATAAGAAACAAAATAAGATCAAGCATAATCTTACATGTAATTCCACATTTGTAATATACCTTATTACATGTGAATTCTGCAAAAAACAGTACGTAGGACGCACCTCCAGAATGCTCAAAGATAGAATAAGAGAGCATCTCTAATCCTTTGATGAAGAATTACCTAAAACCCCAGTAGCAAGGCATTTTCGTTCTCACAAAGTAAATCCACTCAATATCTTCTCTTTTAAGGCAATAGATCATATTCCTAAAGCAATAACAGTGGGGAATAGACGAACTAAACTAAATAAAAGTGAAATATATTGGATTTTTACCTTACAAACAGGGGCCCCCAAAGGGATTAACAAAAAAATCAGATTTTAAACTATACACTGGACAATAATGTTGTTGGAAGTCACTTTAGGACAATATTGTCAGTTTTTGAACGACTAATTATATAGACAAGTTATATCACTTTAAAATCTAAATTTTGTATTATAATCACAAATATTTTCAACACAACTTTTATCAAACATAACATTGTTTTTTTTCACAACCACTTAGAGCTCTTTTTCACTAGTTTGAGTAGTTTTGCACTCAACATTTAACATTGACTCACTCATTCATTATATCTATCATTTACACACACACCGATAAGAAATTGATGTTGATGTTATTGAATGATTTAAAATTGGTCACTAGTAGGGACTTATAATATTATTTAAAACAATCAATTTAATCCGCGAGTTCACTTATATTTTATACATTTATTTGCGTAATACCATTTGAAGATTGATTTCATTTTGTATCTCCTTTATATTTTTGAAGTGTGGATATTATCATCACATATCTATATAATGTAGATACAGTTACTTTTATTATTGTACAAGGTTGCTATTTTCATTGCCTATGTTACCAGTCGTCTGTAAATATGAACTATTGTCCTGTCGTTTTTACCTGTATCATTATTAATAACCACACTCATATTAACTGTCCTGTACATATATATATCTTAATGAAAGTCCTTGACATTGATAGGATTTTTAATTTCCCCTGATTAGCCTAAGCTGTCTTGAAACATTTTTTTGCGCATTTATCTTAAAATTTCAGCCTATATAACATCGTATGTCAGCGTTTACAGCAAGTCTATGTATGGCTTATATTTATGCACCTGTAAATGTTACTAACAATCTAATATATAATTCAGGTCCTCTTTTTTCCTTTTTGTCACCTAATTGTAATAGCGTTAATCTATGTTATATATTTTTATGAATCACTAGACATACCATTCTAATACGGCTCTCTACCAGCCAAGTGAGCTTTACGTCATACCAAATACTATTTGATAGGCTGAGAGATCTACACTACGCATGATTGGATAGAGTATGTCTTTTAAACTGAACCAATCAGAGTTAACCCTATCCCTGATGAAGTGCTGGTCTGGCACGAAACATGTTGGAGTAGGTGAATGCTAGCAAGCTGGTTCACTAGCTGTGATATTAGTACTATACTCAAAGAAATTTGTACCGCAAATAAATGTTACGTTTTATACTTCTACAGTCGGCTCATTGAAGGTCTGGTTCATTTCACCTTGTTTGGTGAGATTTTATACTGTGAAATATTTAATATAAAGTTAGCGGGTTGTTAGGTTTAGGGGTTAATAGGTTAATTTAGTTTATGGCGATGTGGGGGGCTTGCGGTTTAGGGGTTAATACATTTATTTAGTTGCGGTGGGCTCCAAGAGCGGCGGAATAGGGGTTAATAACATTATGTAGGTGGCGGCGGGGACCGGGAGTGGCGGAATAGGGGTTAATAAGTATAATGTAGGTGGTGGCGGTGTCAGGGCGTCAGATTAGGGGTTAATAACATAATGTAGATTGCGGCGGTGTAGGGGCGGCATATTAGGGGTTAATAAGTATAATGTAGGTGGCGGCGGTGTAGGGGGCAGCAGATTAGAGGTTAATAAGTGTAGGTAGGTGGAGGCGGTATCGGGGCGGCAGATTAGGGGTTAATAAGTATAATGTAGGTGGCGGCGGTGTAGGGGGCAGCAGATTAGAGGTTAATAAGTGTAGGTAGGTGGAGGCGGTATTGGGGCGGCAGATTAGGGGTTAATAAGTATAATGTAGGTGTCGGCGGTGTCGGAGGGGCAGATAACTGGTGTTTAGACTCAGGGCTTATGTTAGGGTGTTAGGTGTAAACATAACTTTTATTCTCCCATAGGAATCAATGGGATATCGGGCAGCAGCGAACATGAGCTTTCGCTGCTTTCAGACTCCCATTGATTCCTATGACATCCGCCGCCTCCAGAGCGGCCAGCGTACCTGGTAGCAGTTTTATAACTTGCAAAAGTAGTCAGATAGTGCCGAATTTGCATTCGAAACATCTGCAATGATGTAAGCATCGATCTGTGTCGGACTGAGACCGGCAGATCATATGTTACGTCACAGATTTCAACTTTTGCCGGTCTGTAGGCTTTGATAAATAAGGAGAATAAGGCTTGCCACAATTACGCTGTGGAATTCCAGTGTATTTGCGGTTGACGGCTTGATAAATAGGCCTCATAGGGCGCCATGTACTAAGGCGTCAATTTTTTTGCACAGACCGTATCGAAATAACCAGCCGGCATTCGCACCATGCGGATGGCACTTCGTTACATGAATGTACTAAAAACCAAGCTGTAAAATTTCGCGTCTATTGTGTGCCGAAGACAATCGGATTATTGATAACTTTGAAGCTTCGTTCGGCGCGAAAGAGCAAAGTTAAGTTAAGTTAAGCCTCGAAAAAGCAGACTGGCTGATGCCAATTATAACGCTAGACACAGCTTGGAATGAACCGGTGGCAAAAAAGTGTAAGGCTGCCAACAGTTTTAATAGTCCGGGTATGGCTTGTGAACGCGCTGTCATAGGTTCCAGGTATTCTGCTATTTCATAGTAAAGTTCCATAATAGCTTCTCTGTCCAAATGGAATCTCTGGATAATCTCTCGATCAGAAATGCTTTCCAAACCCATACGTGGAAGGAAAACTTTAGGGACTCTGATTCTTCTACCTCTCCTTCTTTGCAAGTTGTCAACCGGTGCCTGTATAGCCCTTTTTCCTCGTAATTGAATTAATCGGAAAAGAAACATGTGTAAAAGTGTCTCCATCTTCATTCAGTGATCCAAAAACCAATAATGCTACAATAGTAGTCTAGTCCTTTCACTTAAGTACTTCTACCTGGCAGATGGGATGTATCACTGAGCGCCTACTATATAAAAGACCCTTAGCTCTAATATATTGACCCCTAGCGGTCAGAAGTGTATGGAGAATCAGAAGAAATAATATCAAAACGCCAAACAGCACTGGCAGGGTCTGGGTGGTATACTTTGAGTGTTAATCAAGTAATGGTTTTAAAACAATGTGACATTTAAGACACTTTATTGCAATAAACAATTTAAAACAATATAAAACAATGTTGGTTTAAAACAATGTTACATTAAAAACAAATAATCAAGGATCCAAGATTTTACAAGGGATGACAAGAATACAATACAAAGAAATACAAAAAAGAAAAGTCGATTGTGTCAGCCTATGGGCGTGATACAGCAGTGTAATATATAACTGATGTCTGTGGATGAAAGGTGTCTTTTCTAGTATTAAAAAGCATATAATATACAATAAATAAGCAGGTTGATAGAAAGTGTGTGTCAAAATCAAATTGGTGATTGACAAAAGATGAAAAATATATTAACTTGAGAAATAAACAAAACAATGTTCGAAAATGTGAAAAAACTGCTCTAAAAAGGATAAGCAGAGAACAGTGTAAACAAAAAATATATTCAAAAAGTTTTCCAAAAAAAAGGTACAAACTGTTTTCGTGATAATGTCAATAAAAAGTGGATCAACAGTTTCCACAAATGGTGCAAATATATCCGGTGGGGTGCAAAAAAATGATAAAAAATATATCCGGTGAAAAACAAATGCAAAACCAAAAAACAAGTGGTAAAAGGAAGGAAGTCTGTTCAAATTGGTGTTGATTAGTTACACAATCCAAACAAATGTTAAATGTGTGTGTGGGAGTTTTTCTCCAAAGTTGAGGGAGCTAGTGTGTCTTCAAAACAACTGCTCTTTCGGTCATCCACTGACCTTTATCAAGTCTTGATAAAGGTCAGTGGATGACCGAAACGCGTCGACTGGTGAGTGACATTCTGATATTATTATTTTAAAAAAAAACATCTACACTATTGTTATTTTTCTTTTTGGCAGAAGGACTTTCATCTGCAACAAGTTGTATCTATTGTTTTGAAGACACACTAGCTCCCTCAACTTTGGAGAAAAACTCCCACACACACATTTAACATTTGTTTGGATTGTGTAACTAATCAACACCAATTTGAACAGACTTCCTTCCTTTTACCACTTGTTTTTTTGGTTTTGCATTTGTTTTTCACCGGATATATTTTTTATCATTTTTTTGCACCCCACCGGATATATTTGCACCATTTGTGGAAACTGTTGATCCACTTTTTATTGACATTATCACGGAAACAGTTTGTACCTTTTTTTGGAAAACTTTTTGAATATATTTTTTTTTTACACTGTTCTCTGCTTATCCTTTTTAGAGCAGTTTTTTCACATTTTCGAACATTGTTTTGTTTATTTCTCAAGTTAATATATTTTTCATCTTTTGTCAATCACCAATTTGATTTTGACACACACTTTCTATCAACCTGCTTATTTATTGTATATTATATGCTTTTTAATACTAGAAAAGACACCTTTCATCCACAGACATCAGTTATATATTACACTGCTGTATCACGCCCATAGGCTGACACAATCGACTTTTCTTTTTTGTATTTCTTTGTGTTGTATTCTTGTCATCCCTTGTAAAATCTTGGATCCTTGATTATTTGTTTTTAATGTAACATTGTTTTAAACCAACATTGTTTTATATTGTTTTAAATTGTTTATTGCAATAAAGTGTCTTAAATGCCACATTGTTTTAAAACCATTACTTGATTAACACTCAAAGTATACCACCCAGACCCTGCCAGTGCTGTTTGGCGCTTTGATATTATTTCTTCTACTTCTACCTGGCGTCAGGTTGAGACGCCCTATAGTTTTCTATTGTATTCGCTACCTAAATGGTCGCGAAGCAAATCACGCGAAGTTACAGTGAAGGTTGGAGCGGACAGATTAGTTGTAACATTCATAATTTCAGATTACAGCGAATTTACGTGCGATCGAACATGTAGTAAGTGGAAAAAGGCTTCGGAACGATCAGTTGCGTAAAATTACGATCGCTGATGAAAATAGTGGTTTTTCGACCAGATCGCAGATTGGTACATACGAGAAGCAGATCGTGAGCGAATTTTGACGCAGAAATACAGACGGACGGTCACTTCGAAGCTTAGTACATGGCGCCCATAGAGTTCAAAGTAGGGGCCTGCACTCTAATCCTCAAATTGAGGGTAGGTAAATACAAGGGTGCTGTATCAAATGATACAAACAGTCCAGCTATAACGATAGCACTCACTGGATTTTGTAAAATATAAGTTTTATTTCAAAGATGAATTATAAAAGTCCCATGACGTTTCAGTGCCTTACTGGCACCTTTATCAAATGGATTCACCCAGCATGTAGGCAGATGGTATGTCCTGGCATCCAGTAGATCAGTTAAAAAGTAACAGATGAAGCAGCCTCAATTAACTGTTTTTTCACCAGATTCGCAAGTGAGAGGTGCCGTTTTCAGCTCCAGGCGTGCGTATCCATGTAGACACAAGCCTTCCTGTCCGCCCGCTTCATGCCTATTGGGTTGCGTCATGCTCATAACCAAAACACCCATCTCAGGTGTAGGGAGCACACACACGGCTAATTTGCATAAGTCGTACTGCGCATGGCATTGCGGTGGAAAGGGAATGACAACTTGTAATCGCTGCAGCATCAAATTTAAAAAAAAAACACATAGCAATTGTAATCAAAAAATAGGGTCAAGCGCTAAACCTCTCCTACTATGCCTGACTGGAATAACTACCTCCTCCCTAGGTAGTTCAAATGACAAATCAAACAAACAATTAATAAGTCTGGCGCTTAAAGCCGTAAGATATATAGATAGATCTCAAAATTAATACACGTAATATCCCTATGCACAAAAAAACAAATTTCCTCTTAAAAATAAATTTCAACAATGAATTAATGCATAAACTGACAAATTTGTATTCCTAGTTTATAATATGATATTAAAAATCACTTAAAATTCAATCGATCCAACCACATTCACACTTGCATACACACTACACTATACAATTCAATAATAGCACATTTGATAGTAGAATAACAGTATAAATTAAAAGTAGCCAATTTCATAAAAAGTCTCCAATTTAATGGCACATATGTAGAGACGTTAAAAGTGTCCCATGCTTGATTTTCCAGTGCAATATATCTATTTGTTTAAGAGTCTATAGCTTAGGGAATTCCCAATAATGGCCTGCTGAATAGGGCTGTAAAAAGTGCTCCTTATAAAATGGATCTATTTCTAACTGTGAATGTTAGCACCTCACCTCTTCAGCGGTTTTCAATGCACTTTGAAAAGGCTCTCTCTCCTTATACAAGAGCTCCGTGTCAAATAGTCTTAAGCGGCTGTCGGTAATAGCCCCTGATTAGGTAAACAGTTCAAGTATCACAAGGCAGCTTTCTCACCTTATATTAAGTTCTCATGAGTGCCGTCAGCAGACTCCCAGTCAGTGGGTAAAACAGTGAGGCTTTCTTACCTCTTAACCGTGTCTCCGTGTCAGTTTCGTTACCTGACTCGACACTCCAGCTTCTCCTCTGTCTCCCCTGTCTGCGGCTATCAAACTCTGTCGGTGACATCACCTGGTATCCGGATTTCACAGGTGACTGTTTACTTGCGCAAGTATTTGGTGAGTTTCTCCCGACCGTCCTCTGCTCTTAGTACATCAAGTACGCAGAGTCTGATAATCCTCCTTGTTCTGGATCTTTGTTTGGAGACAATCTTGTAAGTAATTCCAAATGGCAGGACAGACCTTCCTTCTACGCGTTTCAACCCGGTCAATGGGTCTTTATCAAGATGCTGTTCCCTGCACTTTCTTGCCTTTAAATATCCTGTTGTTACAGGTAATTGGTGAGCCTCCTACTTCCTCCCACAGGTATATTAGTGGAGGGAGAATCTTATGCGCATGGTATCCATTAATCAAGCATTTTATATCAAGCTTTGAGGGCACAATTTTTATTTTAGCATTGTTTGGATACTTATATCTTTTTTTACTGTCATATCAAATATAAAAACTATAAATATATTTAAATTCATAAAAATCCTAAAAGCAATACAATATTCCACACATTCATTCATAAGACAATGAAAATATTCTTTAGGAGTATAAATATAAAAATTATATAATCAAATTTAATGGGAATTAACATAGGAATTTTACATCATCAAGGGGACTAATAATCTCATTAATATTATTTCCAATGAGTAGAATTAATAAGATTAATAAAAATCACGATATGGGGAATATATCTTTAAAATAATGAAAACACTTTAATGAAATTTTATAAGAGAAGGATCATATATTTAAGAAGGTAGATCAATTTTAAAAAAGTTAAAGAGGGTTGGATCAATTAATTTAAAGAAAAGGGGCCAGTTCCAACACTGAATTTAAACCTTTAGGGTAAAGGGTATTAAAATTATAAATTAACTCAGCTTCTCTCTTTAAAAGTTTATTTTCAAAATTCCCTCCTCTCCAGTCCTTCCGTACTAAACACAGGCCCCAAAACTTGAGATCTTTTATATTATTTCTGTGAACATCTCTAAAATGTTGGTATAAGTGGGTCTCCAACTTTCCCTTCTCTATATTCCATAAGTGTTCCCTTATCCGATCCCTAAGCATCCTGGTCGTCTCCCCTATATGCAACAGATGGCAAGAGCATTGTAACATGTAGACCACCCCTTTGCTACTGCATCTGAAAGTGTCCTTAATGGTATATTCTTTATTTGTATCAGGGTTCAAAACATTCTTCTTTTTCATTCCACACCTGCAAGCTTTGCATGTGGCGCATGGAAAAAAACTCTTTACCTCCTCTCCCTTTAGATCTATTTCCTTAGCGGTATTTTTATTTTTTCTCCTAAATTCGCTAGGGGCCAGTAGTGATTTGAAGTTTCCAGTTTTTTTATACACTATCCTAGGGTACGGAGGCAACTTGTCTCCGATCACTGGATCATTTTTTATTAGATGCCAGTGTTTCCTTAGAATCCTTTTCATTACTCCATGATCATCACTATATGTATTAATGAAGGGAACATCTAACACATCCTTTTCACTATTTTCCTTCTTCTTATATTCTAGAAGGTTATTCCTATCTGTGTTTCTCGCTTTTGTTACAGCATTCTGGATATTACTTTCCCTATATCCTCTTTCTTTAAACCTGTCTTCTAACACTGCTACCTGGTCATTAAAATCAATTATTCTTGAACAATTCTTCCTGATCCTCAAACTTTGCCCAACTGGTATATTGTCAATCCACTTCTGATATGGCAACTAGTGGCGTGAATATAATTGTTAGAGTCAGTGGGTTTAAAATGGCTTTTGGTCACAAACTCCTCATTGACAACCATTATATCTAAATCTAAAAAAAATATAGAGTTCTTACTAATCTCATAAGTAAAGGTGAGGCCTCTATCATTATTATTCATAGTATTAAATAGTTCCTTAAGGGTATCCTCACTTCCACGCCAAATGATAAGAATATCATCTATGTATCTATTGTCTAAGGATGTGGATATAGTGAAAGAACAGAGAGATTTCATAATAGATAGCATACGTTATATTTTGGAACATAACTACTTTTCTTTCGATGGTAGTTATTTTCTTCATATTGAGGGAACAGCGATTGGCACGAGATTCGCATGAGCTATGCAAACCTGTTTATGACTGGGAAAAGAGTTTTCTCCAGTTTGCGGAGCTTGGTGCGAGTCTCGTGCTTTTTAAGTGAGGATACCCTTAAGGAACTATTTAATACTATGAATAATAATAATAGAGGCCTCACCTTTACTTATGAGATTAGTAGGAACTCTATAACTTTTTTAGATTTAGATATAATGGTTGTCAATGAGGAGTTTGTGACCAAAACCCATTTTAAACCCACTGACTCTAACAATTATAATGACGCCACTAGTTGCCATTATCAGAAGTGGATTATTACTAGTTGCCATTATCAGAAGTGGAGAAAAGTAGTTATGTTCCAAAATATAACATATGCTATCTATTAAGAAATCTCTCTGTTCTTTCACTATATCCACATCCTTAGACAAGAGATACATAGATGATATTCTTATCATTTGGCGTGGAAGTGAGGATACCCATAAGGAACTATTTAATACTATGAATAATAATGATAGAGGCCTCACCTTTACTTATGAGATTAGTAGGAACTCTATATTTTTTTTAGATTTAGATATAATGGTTGTCAATGAGAAGTTTGTGACCAAAACCCATTTTAAACCCACTGACTCTAACAATTATATTCACGCCACTAGTTGCCATTATCAGAAGTGGATTGACAATATACCAGTTGGGCAATGTTTGAGGATCAGGAAGAATTGTTCACGAATGATTGATTTTAATGAACAGGTAGCAGTGTTAGAAGACAGGTTTAAAGAAAGAGGATATAGGGAAAGTAATATCCAGAATGCTGTAACAAAAGCGAGAAACACAGATAGGAATAACCTTCTAGAATATAAGAAGAAGGAAAATAGTGAAAAGGATGTGTTAGATGTTCCCTTCATTAATACATATTGTGATGATTATGGAGTAATGAAAAGGATTCTAAGGAAACACTGGCATCTAATAAAAAACGATCCAGTGATCGGAGACAAGTTGCCTCCGTACCCTAGGATAGTGTATAAAAAATCTGGAAACTTCAAATCACTACTGGCCCCTAGCGAATTTAGGAGAAAAAAGAAAAATACCACTAAGGAAAGAGAGGAGGTAAAGGTTTTTTTTTTCCATGTGCCACATTCAAAGCTTGCAGGTGTGGAATGAAAAAGAAGAATGTTTTGATCCCTGATACAAATAAAGAATATACCATTAAGGACACAATCAGATGCAGTAGCAAAGGGGTGGTCTACATGTTACAATGCTCTTGCCATCTGTTGTATATAGGGGAGACGACCAGGATGCTTAGGGATCGGATAAGGGAACACTTATGGAATATAGAGAAGGGAAAGTTGGAGACCCACTTATACCAACATTTTAGAGATGTTCACAGAAATAATATAAAAGATCTCAAGTTTTGGGGCTTGTGTTTAGTACGGAAGGACTGGAGAGGAGGGAATTTGAAAATAAACTTTTAAAGAGAGAAGCTGAGTTAATTTATAATTTTAATACCCTTTACCCCAAAGGTTTAAATTCAGAGTTGGAACTGGCCCCTTTTCTTTAAATTAATTGATCCAACCCTCTTTAACTTTTTTAAAATTGATCTGCCTTCTTAAATATATGATCCTTATCTTATAAAATTTCATTTAAAAAATTTCATTATTTTAAAGATATATTCCCAATATCGTGATTTTTATTAATCTTATTAATTCTACTCATTTTAAATAATATTAATGAGATTATTAGTCCCCTTGATGATGTAAAATTCCTATGTTAATTCCCATTAAATTTGATTTTATAATTTTTATATTTATACTCCTAAAGAATATTTTGATTGTCTTATGAATGAATGTGTGGAATATTGTATTCCGGATACCAGGTGACGTCACCGACGGAGTGTGATAGCCGCAGACAGGGGAGACAGAGGAGAAGCCGGAGTGTCGAGTCAGGTAACGAAACTGACATGGAGACACGGTTAAGAGGTAAGAAAGCCTCACTATTTTACCCACTGACTGGGAGTCTGCTGACGGCGCTCATGAAAACTTAATATAAGGTGAGAAAGCTGCCTTGTGATACTTGAACTGTTTACCTAATCAAGGGCTATTACCGTCAGCCGCTTGAGACTATTTGACACGGAGCTCTTGTATAAGGAGAGAGAACCTTTTCAAAGTGCATTGAAAACCGCTGAAGAGGTGAGGTGCTAACATTCACAGTTAGAAATAGATCCATTTTATAAGGAGCACTTTTTACAGCCCTATTCAGCAGGCCATTATTGGGAATTCCCTAAGCTATAGACTCTTAAACAAATAGATATATTGCACTGGAAAATCAAGCATGGGACACTTTTAACATCTCTACATATGTGCCATTAAATTGGAGACTTTTTATGAAATTGGCTACTTTTAATTTATACTGTTATTCTACTATCAAATGTGCTATTATTGAATTGTATATTGTAGTGTGTATGCAAGTGTGAATGTGGTTGGATCGATTGAATTTTAAGTGATTTTTAATATCATATTATAAACTAGGAATAAAAATTTGTCAGTTTATGCATTAATTCATTGTGGAAATTTATTTTTAAGCGGAAATTTGTTTTTTTTTGTGCATAGGGATATTACGTGTATTAATTTTGAGATCTATCTATATATCCTACGGCTTTAAGCGCTAGACTTATTAATTGTTTGTTTGAAAAAAAACACATACACATATTTAGACCTATATATATATATATATATATATATATATATATATATATATATATATATATATATATGTACACACACATACAGTCATGGCCAAAAATGTTGGCACCCCTGCATTTCTGTCAGATAATGCACCACTTCGACCAGAAAATTGTTGCAATTACAAATGTTTAGGCATTCTCATGTTTATTTATTTTGTTTGTAAAAAAAGTGGAGAAAAAAAGCAAAATCTGACACATTTCATGCAAAACTCCAAAAATGGACTGGACAAAATTATTGGCACACTCAATTTAATAATTGGTTGCACACCCCTTGGAAAAAATAACTGAAATCAATCGCTTCCTGTAACCATTTCTTACACCTCTCTATTGGAATTTTGGACCACTCTTCTTTCGCCAACTGCTCCAGGTCTCAGATTGGAAGGGTTCCTTTACCCAACTGCTGTTTTGAGATCTCTCCACAGGTGCTCTATGGGATTGATATCTGGACTCTTTGCTGGCCAGTTAAGTACTCTCCAACACTTTGTCTTTAAGGGATACTAAACACAATTTTTTTTCTATCATGAATCAGATAGAGCATGCAATTTTAAGCAACTTTCTAATTTACTCCTATTATCAATTTTTCTTCATTCTCTTGCTATCTTTATTTGAAAAAGAAGCCATCTAAGCTAAGGAGCCAGCCAATTTTGGGCTTAGTACCCTGGACAGCACTTGTTTATTGGTGGGTGCATTTAGCCACCAATCAGCAAGCACAACCCAGGTTGTGAACATAAAATAGGCCGGCTTCTAAACTTTCATTCTTGCTTTTCAAATAAAGAAAGCAAGAGAATAAAGAAAACGATAATAGGAGTAAATTGGAAAGTTCCTTAAAATTGCAACATGAAAAGAAAACATGAAAGAAAAAATATATATACACACACAATGTACCATATTTATATTACTTTCGAGGCAAATACCTTGAGATATATATATATATGTATAGACACACAGGTGGTCCTCGGTTCAATTTGCGCCGTTTCAGAATAACAACCTTATTTTTCCAGTCATGTGACTGCTATTGAAAAGCATTGAAAAGCAGTGCACTAATTAAAATAGAGATGTGTTAGAAGTATCCCTTTTTCACTTTTCCTACAGTCACAAGGGACCCCCTGCAAATAACAGAAATCAGCAATTTGTGAATGGGGGGTTGTGTTCAGCTCTCCTTTCACTAGTTTTCTGCTGTGTCTGATTGTTTATTGGAAATTGATTTTTCCATAGCTGATTATTTATTATCTCTTTGTTTTCTGCTTGGTCTATACAAAGCCTGTGACTGTTTTGAGAGTGCTAGGTTGCAATTTAAAGTTTTAGGGCTAGATTACAAGTGGCATGATATTAAGCACTACCCCTCAAGCGTAACTTAGCTAGAATTAATATTTTTGCGCACACATGTTGAAAGTAAAAGTAACTTCAGGGCTTTGTATATCGCAAGCTCACATACTGTAAAATATTCTAAATAATCCATAGAATATATATATAGATTAATTTTTTTTTTTTTATATTTAATATTTCAATATTTCAATAACGTGCCTTATGATAAATACGTTTTCATGCACGATAACCAGACACCATGTCAGGCTTACATTGCAAAACATGAAGCTTGTTACGCACATTTTGCATCCTATGTTCTTCACATAGCAAAAAAAATAATAATTTTATCATTAAATATATATTTCTATATATATCTGATGTTAATGTAAAATATATAATACAGAAGAGATATTCTGGAGCTTTCCCTATACTCCAAGTCAAATATCAAGACACTCCCTCTCTAAAAGAGTATCACAGGGAAGTACATTTAAAGACAAGTAAAATACTGGCGCTAAAAAAGCTGGGAGTCGATAACAGGATATATAATTACAAATATTTATTTCTAAAATACAATATAATATACATTAATAAAATAAATGGATATCCAAAACTAAAAATAACAGAAAAAAATACATTTATGCTTACCTGATAAATGTATTTATTTCTAGACAAGGTGAGTCCACGGATCATCAATTACTGTTAGGAATATCACTCCTGGCCAGCAGGAGGAGGCAAAGAGCACCACAGCAAATCTGTTAGGTATAACTTCCCTTCCTACAACCGACATTCGACTGAAAGAAATGGACAGAAAGGAAATAACACAAGGTGCAGAGGTGCCTGAGGTTTATATAAAAAAAATGTCTAAAAAACAGGGAGGGCCGTGGACTCACCATGTCAACAAAGAAAGAAATTTATAAGGTAACCATAAATTTTGTTTTCTTTCTTGAGACATGGTGAGTCGCAAGGTAAGTCGCAGCCTTACAAATCTGTTCAACAGAGGCTTCATTCTTGAAGGCTCAAGAAGAAGACACCGCCCTAGTGGAATGAGCTGTAATTCTCTAAGGAGGCTGCTGTCCAGCAGTCTCATAAGCCATACAAATTATACTTCTCAACCAGAGAGAAAGAGAAGTGGCCATAGCTTTCTGGCCTTTACATTTACCAGAAAAACAAACAAACAGGGCAGAAGACTGACAAAAGTCCTTTGTAGCCTGCAGATAAAATGTAAGAGCCCGCACAACGTCTAAGTTGTGTAACAAACGTTCTTGTTGAGAAGAAGGATTAGGACAGAGAGAAGGAACAACAATTTCCTGATTAATATTTCTGTCCGAAACAACCTTAAGAAGAAAACCAAACTTGGTACAGATAACTGCCTTATCTGCATGAAATATGTGATAAGGAGAATCAGACTGCAAAGCGGAGAGTTCAGAAACCCTCCAAGCAGAAGATATAGAAACAAGAAACAAAACTTTCCAAGATAATATCTACAGAATACAGTGGCGTATTTAGAATTGGTGCTGCCCTAGGCACTCAAAGTTCTGCTGCCCCCCTTCAAAGGTTTTAGGCCTTTTTTCACTTATTATATTTTTGGGTCAGTGTGTAAAATGTTTTTTTTTTCTTTTTCATAACAATTCAAAAGAAAATGGATTAGCTAAACACTTGCTTACAGGTGGGTTGAATTGCATGCATCTCATACCATTTTCTCCCTGAGAGAAGGGAGAGAAAAGAAGGGGAGGGGAGAAAAGGGAGGGAAAGGAAAGAATGAAGGGAGGGAGAGTGAGAGGAGAGAAGAAAAAAGTTGGGAGGGAAAGAAGAGAGAAAGAAAGGAGTGAAAGAAAAGTGAGTTGAGAGAAAGAAAGGAGTGAGTTGAGAGAAACAACAGAGGGAGGGAGAGTGAGAGGAGAGAAGAGAGGAGAGAAAGGAGTGAGTTGAGAGAAAGAACGGAGGGAGGGAGGGAGGGAGGGAGGGAAAGTGAGAGGAGAGAAGAGAAAAGTGGAGGAAAAGAAGGGAGTGAAATAAGAGTGAAAGAAGGGAGTGAAATAAGAAAGAAAGAAAGGAGTGAAAGAAGAGAGAAAGGGGTGAAAGAAGAGAGAAAGAGGTGAAAGAAGAGAGAAAGGAGTGAAAGATGAGAGAAAGGAAGGAGTGAGTTGAGAGAAAGAAAGGAGTGAGTTGAGAGAAAGAAGGGAGGGAGAGAGAATGAAGGGAGGGAGGGAGAGGGAGAGGAGAGAAGAGAAAAGTGGGGAGGGAAAGAAGGGAGGGAAAGAAGGGAGTGAAAGAAGAGTGAGTTGAGAGAAAGAGAGAAGAGTGAGTTGAGAGAAAGAAAGGAGTGAGTTGAGAGAAAGAAAGGAGTGAGTTGAGAGAAAGAAGGGAGAGAGTTGAGAGAAAGATGGGAGGGAGTTAAGAGAAAGGGAGGGAGTTGAGAGAAAGAAGGGAGGGAGTTAAGAGAAAGGGAGGGAGTTAAGAGAAAGGGAGGGAGTTGAGAGAAAGAAGAGAGGGAGTTGAGAGAAAGAACGGAGGGAGTTAAGAGAAAGGGAGGGAGTTGAGAGAAAGAAGGGAGGGAGTTGAGAGAAAGAAGGGAGGGAAGAAAGAAAGAAAGAAGGGAGGGAGGGATGGAGGGAGTTGAGAAAGGAAGGGAGAAAGGGAAAGAAGAGAGAAAAGAGGAAGGGAGAGAAAGAAGAATACACTTTAAAACAATCACTGCCATTCACATGCAACAACATACAGTAATTACCATCATTCAAGTAATGAAAGTTTTTAAGTGTCCGTTTACTATTTACTCCATGGGTTCATGAATATAGAGAAAGCTAGCTATTGGATTTTATGATTAGACATCACAAGCTGATCTAACAGTGCACAGACGCATCCAGTCTGTTAGTTACTAAGACCTGCAATAAGCAAAGCACTAGCAGACCCACCACAGCTGACAAGGGGAGGCTGCATATCGGCACAAGGTTTTCTCCTCCAGCTTTAACCTTGTAAGCATATCCCCCGTCAAGTTTCTCACCAAGAACGCTTCCACTGCAAAAATGCCGGCGACTCTAAATGAATCAACAGTTTAAAGGAGCACAGTTGTAAAGAGCGACCGTAATCAGCGCACGTTCCTGGTCTTCTCTGTAAAAGCCTGCACTGTATCGCTCACTGTACTTTGTGCTGGCTTTTAGAGGGAGGATAGGGCAGATATGCTGCCCCTCCCAAATCTGCTACCCTAGGCACCGGCCTTATTGGCCTCGGCCATAATACGCCCCTGACAGAATGCATAGGCTCAAACGGAGCCTGTTGTAAAACTTTAGGAACAAAATTAAGGCTCCAAGGGGGAGCAACTGATTTAAACACAGGCCTGATTCTGACCAGAGCCTGACAAAAGGATTGGAAATCTGGCACATCCACCAGACGCTTGTGCAACAGAATAGATAAAGCGGAAATCTGACCTTTAAGGGTACTGACAGATAAACCCTTCTCAAGGCCTTCCTGGAGAAAAGACAAGATCCTTGGGATCCTAACCTTACTCCAAGAATATCCTTTAGACTCACACCAATAAAGATATTTATGCCATATCTTATGGTAAGTCTTTCTAGTGACAGGCTTACGAGCCTGAATCATGGTCTCAATGACCGACTCAGAAAATCCACCTTAGCTAAAATCAAGCGTTCAATCTCCAAGCAGTCATCTTCTGAGAAACTAAGTTTGGATGATGGAAGAGCCCCTGAAGAAGAAGGTCCTTCCTCAGTGGAAGTCTCCACAGAGGTAGAGATGTCATTTCTACTAGATCCGCATACCAGATCCTACGAGGCCACGCAGAAGCTATAAGAATCACAGATGCTCTCTCCTGCTTGATCCGAGCGATGACTCACTGAAGGAGAGCAAATGGAGGAAATAGATATGCCAACCTGAAATTCCAAGGAACTGCCACAGCATCTATTAGAAAAGCTTGAGGGTTTCCCAACCTCAAGCCGTACTTTGGGAGCTTGGTGTTCTGACGAGACGCCATCAGATCCAATTCTGATAATCCCCATTTGGTTGTTAACCTGGAGAACACTTCCGGATGAAGTTCCCACTCCCCGGGATGGAAAGTCTGTCTGCTCAGGAAGTCCGCTTCACAATTGTCCACTCCTGGAATGTGGATGGCAGCTAGACAGCAATGGTGAACCTCTGCCCACACTTTATCTGTGCCATGGTTGATGTAGGCCACTGAGGTTATGTTGTCTGTCAGGAACCTGATAGACTGAGCTAGGGCCAGCTGAGGCCAAGCCATCAAGGCATTGAAGATCGCTCTCAACTCCAGAATGTTTATGGGGAGAGCAGATCAACAAGTCCCAGACTGCTCCCCAACCCAACAAGCAGAACTATTCTCTGAGATAGATCTGAATAATCCCCATTCCACTAAGTGAGCATGCATAGCTGCAGAGGTCTCAAATGGAATCGAGCAAATTGAACTATGTCCATGGAAGCCACCATCAACCCGATTACCTCCATGCTTGGACCGCCGACTGTAAGGACAGACAAGCAGACAGAATATTGGCTTTTCTGACCTCCGTCAGAAATATTCTCATCACTGGAGAATCTATAATGGTTCCTAAGAAGGTCACTCTTGTAGCCGGAACAAGAGAACTTTTCTCCAAATTCATCTTCCAACCGTGGGAATGAAGGAATGCCAACAAAATCTTTGTATGAAATTCTGCCAGATGCAAGGATGGCCCCTGAACTAGAATGTTGTCCAGATAAGGCGCCACTGTAATTCCCTGAGACTGAATTATCACCAAAAGAGCTCCCAGGACCTTTGAGAAAATTCTGGGAGCTGTGGCGAGGCCAAATGGCAGTGATACAAATTGGAAATGTTTGTCTAGATATGCAAACCTCAGATATTTGTGATGGTCGCTGTGAATGGGAATGTGCAGATTCGCATCCTTCAGGTCTATGGTTGTCATGAATTGACCCTCTTATATTAGGGGCAGAATGGAGCGGATAGTCTCCATCTTGAAGGACGGCACTCTATGGAATTTGTTTAGTAACTTTAAATCCAGAATGAGCCTGAAAGTTCCCTCTTTTTTGGGATCCACAAACAGGTTTGAATAAAACCTGAGACCCTGTTCCTGACTTGGAACAGGCACTATCCCTCCCTAGATGAAAAGATCTTGAACACATTTCAAGAACGCCTCTCTTTTTATTTGGTCTACAGATAATCTTGAGAGGTGAAACCTGCCCCTGGGAGGAAAGGTCTTGAACTTTAACTTGTACCCCTGGGAAACTATGTCCACTGCCCATGGGTCTGGAACATCCTGTTCCCAAGCTTGCGCAAACTGATAAAGTCTGCCCCCCACTTGATCGGATCCCGGCTCGGGGGCAAACCCTTCATGCTGACTTGGATTCAGCTGCAGGGTTTCTTGGATTGCTTCCACTTGTTCCAAGACTGACCTGGCTTCCAAGAGGGCTTGGAATGTTCCTTCTTGGTAGATGCAGGGGAAGACTTAACTCTGAAGTAATGAAAGGAATAAAAATTATTCTAACGTCCCTTTGATTTATTCTTTTTGTCTTGAGGCTGAAAGTATCCTTTACCACCTGTGATATCGGAGATAATCTTGGCCAAGGCTGGCCCAAACAAAGTCTTACCCTTGTAGGGTATAGCCAAAAGTTTAGATTTAGAAGAAAAGTCTACAGACCAAGAGTAAAGCCATAGCGCTCTACGGGCTAATATAGAAAAAACAGATATATTAGCTCCCAACTTAATAACGTGCAAGGAAGTGTCCGTTATGAAGGAGTTGGCTAACTTGATATGCCATAGGTGGGACAGATCTGAACTCCAGATACTATCAAAGAAAACAGACAGGACTATTCTGCTTACTAGCTGTGTTCCAGAGGATAGTCTGTATAAACCGGTAAGGAGTGTAGCCAGAGGGCTCCGCTTAAGGTAGATGTTACTGCAGAATCACAGCTTACTGTGTATCCCCAGACTGCCAAAAATGGCGTGTGATGTCAGAATGGTGGAATAATTTAAGCGGAAATACTGGCGCTGAAAGGAGGGTAGTACACAAATACAATATACGGGTAACCTAAAAGGGTATACCTTAGCAGAAATATAATCGTAATAAAAGTTAATAAATTGTAATAGCCTAATATATATCTTAGAAAATATATTTAATAGTGTAAAATTACAATACAATCAAGATTATAAAATCAGTGTTAATAAAATCAGTACATATATACTAAAAAGTAATTAATGGGGCCCTTTAAATTAGTTTGAAAAAACATACAGAAAGGGGAAAGATTAACCACAAATCCAGCGTAAAAACCAGGGGTTAAAACAGTATTAATCTGGGGTTAAAACAGTATTAACCTGAAAGTGCACTATAGTGAACAAAAACACTCGGGACTAGATGATCATACTAATAGCATTGGATCAAGCTTATGGGCGAGTGAGGTACCTTGAGCTAATCTGTGGAGCATAGATTGAATATTGTTCGTCCTGTAGGTGGGTGATCTTCTGGAGGTGGGTGTGTACTCCTAGCGTAGTTTGCTTACATCACCCTTTCTGAAAATGTCCAGCTGATTTCGGGAGGAACAGAATGTAAATGATCCCTGGGGTAATAGTAATCCTTTAGATGATGGTAGATAGTAACTTCAAGGCACTCTTATTCCGTGGTGCTTAGTGCAGGTACTAGATCATCTGGCAGTATATTCAATTCGTAGACTGGTGCGCTCCCTCAGAGGGCTGTATTCAAATTCACAGGCCTTGAGGGTAGTAAGCCAGGCGTTGGAGCATGGATTGAATATTGTTCGTCCTGTAGGTGGGTGATCTTCTGGAGGTGGGTGTGTACCCAAAAGATTCATAAAGATTTAAAAAATCCACCAGGTCGCCCGATTATTTCAGGGATAAACTCACTCACCGCCAACTTGTCCCAATACATAGATAGATTCCTTCAAAAATATGTCAAACAATTACCGTCATATTTGAAAGATTCAACACAAGTGCTACAACTTCTAGATAACTTGAAAATTGACGATGAAATCATTTTAGCTACATGTGACGTGACATCTTTATACACTAATTTCGCACATGATCTAGGTGTTAAAGCAGTTGCAAAGTTTCTAAAGAAAGATGAAACTATATCCAAAGAACAAAGAGAATTCCTATTAGACAGCATCAGATTAATTCTTGAAAACAATACATTTTCTTTAATCAAAAGATGTATCTACAGATTAAAGGTACCGCTATGGGCACCAGATTTGCACCAAGCTATGCCAATCATTTTATGGGGGATTGGGAGTCCGAATTTTTGGGAACCAATAGCTTGGTGCAGTATCTGGTGACCTATAAGCGGTACATTGACAACATTCTGATTATCTGGAAAGGTACTGAAGAAACACTATTAGAACTTTTCTCCTCCATGAACCAAAATGACAGGGGATTACAGTTCACTTGCGAAATAAATAAACATAAAATTTCGTTTCTAGATCTGGACATTGAAACCAACAATGACCAATTTAATACCAAAACTTTCCTTAAGAAAATAGATTCCAACAACTTTCAAAGTGGAAAGAAAATATACCCAAAGTACAATTTCTGCGGATTAGAAAAAACTGCACTAACCTAATAGACTACGAAGAACAGTCTAAAATTCTAATAAAGAAATTTAATGACAAAGGGTATGATGATATAACAATTCAGGATAATTTCAATAAAATAAAAGACATAGATAGAAAAGATTTACTTAAATATAAAAGACATGAAGATCCTATAGGCATAAAAGAATCAGAGGATATATCTGTCCCTTTCATTACAAACTATAATGGGGACCATAAGACTATCGAACGTACTATTAAAAAACATTGGCACCTAATTAGAGAGGATCCAATTATTGGAGATAAGATCTCTATTAACCCAAGATTTATATATAAAAAATCAAAGAACCTAAAGAGCACATTGGCCCCCAGCGAGTTTAAAACAAATAATCTGTCCAAACAACATGACCTACTAGGGAACATAGTCAAAGGCTTCTTTCCCTGCCATTGCTGCAGATCCTGCCACTACACAAATAAAACCAAAGAATATATGTCAACTCAAACAGGAATAACCTACCATATAAATGACACTATCAGATGTACAGATAAAGGAATCATATACCTCATACAGTGTAGTTGTAATATGCAATATTTAGGAGAGACCTCCAGAACACTCCGCGAAAGAATAAGAGAACACCTTTGTATCATAGAAAAAGGCAACAAGGAAACACACCTATACAGACACTTTAGAGAGGTCCATAATAACCGACTTAAAGACTTTAAATTCTGGGGGATTTCGAAAGTCAAGCCAGAATGGAGAGGAGGGAATTTTGAAACAAAGCTCCTAAAAAAAAGGAAGCCGAACTGATATATACCATGAAAACACTGCACCCATTAGGCTTAAACTCAGAACTTGATGTAGCTCCTTTTATGTTTGACTAAAACCCCTAATACACTAAGAACCGTTTTTTCATAACTAACTTCCGTTTGCAAGTACCAAATGTAAAACTTTGGAATAGTCTGTCCATGTCATATACACATATGTGTTTAACTTTTACCTATGTGTTTAACTTTACCCTTAATACACTAAGAACTGTTTTTTCATAATTAACTTTCGTTTGCAAGTACCAAATGTAAGATTTTATAATATTTATCAAAAAGAGAACAAATATCGACATATTTGTTTAACCTTTAACTATGTGTTTAATCATACTATCATCCCCCAAACAATACTGACTCTTGATCAGATAAGTATGCCCTAATATGCAACCACCAAACGTGAAATATCTAGAATGTCTTTCTATTTTCTGTATCATATACACATATGGGAAAAATTCTTTACCTATGTGTTTAACTTTAACTTTAAGACAATGAGAACCCCCAGTTCTCTCTTTTTGTCCCTAATTTACTTCTGTTTGTAACTATCAAATGTACAACTCTGCAAAAACTTTATATTTCCTGTACAATACTGACATATGTCGTTTACCTCTATCTATGTGTTTAATCAAATTGAGGACTCCAAAAAATACTAACTCTTGAACAGACTTTACTCATAATTTAAGTCTATTTCACTTGACACCATGGATGTGACCATATTACACGTATGGTTGTTCCTTTCCGGAGCAATAAGTACTTTTAGTATATTAGTTGTTAAACTAAAATTAACAACGGGACATTTCCAAAAAACTACAAGAGACAATAAGATACCTCCTTAAAAGTTTAAGGGATATAACTCAATTTCCACCTTAAAACTAAAATTAACAACGGGACATTTTCAAAAAACTACAAGAGACAATAAGATACCTCCTTAAAAGTTTAAGGGATATAACTCAATTTCCACCTTAACTGGGATCACACACCCCTTTTGAACTAACCAATAAGGATACAGGATAGCCCTATAAAGGAATACCTGCCAGCAATGAGAACACATCTTGAAAAAGCCCCAAGTGAGGGGAGAAACCGGTTGATGACTGTGTCTCATTTCCTACAAGAACTACTGCTAAGCTGAACTCCTTTAAGGCTTGTGAACTTGATACAGCCGCCGAAAGGATCGCTATCGTGTTGAAAAAGCACACAGGACAACTACCAACGCCTGGCTTACTACCCCCAAGGCCTGTGAATTTGAATACAGCCCTCTGAGGGAGCGCACCAGTCTACGAATTGAATATACTGCCAGATGATCTAGTACCTGCACTAAGCACCACGGAATAAGAGTGCCTTGAAGTTACTATCTACCATCATCTAAAGGATTGCTATTACCCCAGGGATCATTTACATTCTGTTCCTCCCGAAATCAGCTGGACATTTTCAGAAAGGGTGATGTAAGCGGACTACGCTAGGAGTACACACCCACCTCCAGAAGATCACCCACCTACAGGACGAACAATATTCAATCTATGCTCCACAGATTAGCTCAAGGTACCTCACTCGCCCATAAGCTTGATCCAATGCTATTAGTATGATCATCTAGTCCCGAGTGTTTTTTATTCACTATAGTGCACTTTCAGGTTAATACTGTTTTAACCCCAGATTAATACTGTTTTAACCCCTGGTTTTTACGCTGGACGTCCAGTTATTAAGTCTGTTTGTATTGCTATTTGTTTTTATTTATACTGTTTGAATATCTCTGCCCTTTTTATACTTATATTTATTTGAGTATAGTTTTCTTCTATCCTCAATCACAATATATATATATATATATATATATATATATATATATATATATATATATATATATATACATATATATATATATATATATATATATATATATATATATATATATATATACATATATATATATATATATATATATATATATATATATATATCAATTTGTGGTTAATTTTTCCCCTTTCTGTATGTTTTTTCAAACTAATTTAAAGGGCCCCATTATTTAATTTTTAGAATATATGTACTGATTTTATTAACACTGATTTTATAATCTTGATTGTATTGTAATTTTATACTATTAAATATATTTTCTAAGATATATATTAGGCTATTACCATTTATTAACTTTTATTACAATTATATTTCTGCTAAGCTAGATCCTTTTAGGTTACCCGTATATTGTATTTGTGTACTACCCTGCTTTCAGCGCCAGTATTTCCGCTTAAATTATTCTACTATCCTCCTCAGGGTTCTTAGAGAGAGACCCTTCTATACTTGGCATTAGGGTTGATATAAGCGCCAATTCTCACCTATCCTCCTTACAGTATGTCAGAATGGTGGCCTGGTTACATGACTGTATCTCCTGACATCATCACTGGGAGGGGGATGCCCCTTGAAAATCACTGTATACGAAAATGTAAGTTTCTAAGTGCATATAACCATACCTATATACAGGGAGTGCAGAATTATTAGGCAAGTTGTATTTTTGAGGATTAATTTTATTATTGAACAACAACCATGTTCTCAATGAACCCAAAAATCTCAATAATATCAAAGCTGAATAGTTTTGGAAGTAGTTTTTAGTTTGTTTTTAGTTATAGCTATTTTAGGGGGATATCTGTGTGTGCAGGTGACTATTACTGTGCATAATTATTAGGCAACTTAACAAAAAACAAATATATACCCATTTCAATTATTTATTTTTACCAGTGAAACCAATATAACATCTCAACATTCACAAATATACATTTCTGACATTCAAAAACAAAACAAAAACAAATCAGTGACCAATATAGCCACCTTTCTTTGCAAGGACACTCAAAAGCCTGCCATCCATGGATTCTGTCAGTGTTTTGATCTGTTCACCATCAACATTGTGTGCAGCAGCAACCACAGCCTCCCAGACACTGTTCAGAGATGTGTACTGTTTTCCCTCCTTGTAAATCTCACATTTGATGATGGACCACAGGTTCTCAATGGGGTTCAGATCAGGTGAACAAGGTGGCCATGTCATTAGATTTTCTTCTTTTATACCCTTTCTTGCCAGCCACGCTGTGGAGTACTTGGACGCGTGTGATGGAGCATTGTCCTGCATGAAAATCATGTTTTTCTTGAAGGATGCAGACTTCTTCCTGTACCACTGCTTGAAGAAGGTGTCTTCCAGAAACTGGCAGTAGGACTGGGAGTTGAGCTTGACTCCATCCTCAACCCGAAAAGGCCCACAAGCTCATCTTTGATGATACCAGCCCAAACCAGTACTCCACCTCCACCTTGCTGGTGTCTGAGTCAGACTGGAGCTCTCTGCCCTTTACCAATCCAGCCACGGGCCCATCCATCTGGCCCATCAAGACTCACTCTCATTTCATCAGTCCATAAAACCTTAGAAAAATCAGTCTTGAGATATTTCTTGGCCCAGTCTTGACGTTTCAGCTTGTGTGCCTTGTTCAGTGGTGGTCGTCTTTCAGCCTTTCTTACCTTGGCCATGTCTCTGAGTATTGCACACCTTGTGCTTTTGGGCACTCCAGTGATGTTGCAGCTCTGAAATATGGCCAAACTGGTGGCAAGTGGCATCTTGGCAGCTGCACGCTTGACTTTTCTCAGTTCATGGGCAGTTATTTTGCGCCTTGGTTTTTCCACACGCTTCTTGCGGCCCTGTTGACTATTTTGAATGAAACGCTTGATTGTTTGATGATCACGCTTCAGAAGCTTTGCAATTTTAAGAGTGCTGCATCCCTCTGCAAGATATCTCACTATTTTTGACTTTTCTGAGCCTGTCAAGTCCTTCTTTTGACCCATTTTGCCAAAGGAAAGGAAGTTGCCTAATAATTATGCATACCTGATATAGGGTGTTGATGTCATTAGACCACACCCCTTCTCATTACAGAGATGCACATCACCTAATATGCTTAATTGGTAGTAGGCTTTCGAGCCTATACAGCTTGGAGTAAGACAACATGCATAAAGAGGATGATGTGGTCAAAATACTCATTTGCCTAATAATTCTGCACTCCCTGTAGCTATTGGAATTAGTGATGTCGCGAACCTAAAAATTTGGGTTCGCGAACAGTGAACGCAAACTTCCCCAAAAGTTTGCGATCCGGCGAACCGGGCGAACCCCCATAGACTTCAATGGCCAGGCGAATTTTAAAACCCACAGGGACTCTTTCTGGCCACAATAGTGATAGAAAAGTTGTTTCAAGGGACTAACACCTGGACTGTGGCATGCCAGAGGGGGATCCATGGCAAAACTCCCATGGAAAATTACATAGTTGATGCAGAGTCTGGTTTTAAGCCATAAAGGCATAAATCACCTAACATTCCTAAATTGTTTTTAAAACATCAGGTATGATGTTGTATCTATCAGGTAGTGTCCCGCCAATGTCACTGGGGTGATACTGTGCCCTGGCAGGCAGGCCCTGAAACGCACACGTGTGAAGGAAAATGACTGCTATTTTTTAACACAGTCAAAAAAGTGTGTTTTTTTTAAATCTACACTACTGTTACACCAGATATGAGTTGCACTGGGGTGACACTGTGCCCTGGCAGGCATGCCCTGAAACGCACACGTGTGAAGGAAACTGACTGCTATTATGTAACACAGTCAAAAAAGTGTTTTGTTTTTTTAAATCTACACTAATGTTACACCAGATATGAGTTGCACTGGGGTGACACTGTGCCCTGTCAGGCAGGCCCTGAAACGCACACGTGTGAAGGAAACTGACTGCTATTATTTAACACAGTCAAAAAAAGTTTTTTTTTTTTTTTAAATCTACACTACTGTTACACCAGATATGAGTTGCACTGGGGTGACACTGTGCCCTGGCAGGCAGGCACTGAAACGCACACGTGTGAAGGAAAATTACTGCTATTATTTAACACAGTTAAAAAAGTGTTGTTTTTTTAAATCTACACTACTGTTACATGAGATATGAGTTGCACTGGGGTGACACTGTGCCCTGGCAGGCAGGCCCTGAAACGCACACGTGTGAAGTAAACTGACTGCTATTATTTAACACAGTCAAAAGAGTGTTGTTTTTTTTTAAATCTACACTACTGTTACACCAGATATGAGTTGCACTGGGGGGACACTGTGCCCTGGCAGGCAGGCCCTGAAACGCACACGTGTGAAGTAAACTGACTGCTATTATTTAACACAGTCAAAAAAGTGTTGTTTTTTTTAAATCTACACTACTGTTACACCAGATATGAGTTGCACTGGGGTGACACTGTGCCCTGGCAGGCAGGCCCTGAAACGCACACGTGTGAAGTAAACTGACTGCTATTATTTAACACAGTCAAAAGAGTGTTGTTTTTTTTAAATCTACACTACTGTTACACCAGATATGAGTTGCACTGGGGTGACACTGTGCCCTGGCAGGCAGGCACTGAAACGCACACGTGTGAAAGAAAATGACTGCTATTATTTAACACAGTCAAAAAAGTGTTGTTTTTTTTTTTAAATCTACACAACTCTTACACCAGATATGAGTTGCACTGGGGTGACACTGTGCCCTGGCAGGCAGGCCCTGAAACGCACACATGTGAAGGAAACTGACTGCTATTATTTAACACAGTCAAAAAAGTGTTGTTTTTTTTAAATCTACACTACTGTTACACCAGATATGAGTTGCACTGGGGTGACACTGTGCCCTGGCAGGCAGGCAGGCACTGAAACGCACACGTGTGAAGGAAACTGACTGCTATTATTTAACACAATCAAAAAAGTGTTTTTTTTTAAAAATCTACACTACTGTTACACCAGATATGAGTTGCACTGGGGTGACACTGTGCCCTGGCAGGCAGGCACTGAAACGCACACGTGTGAAGGAAACTGACTGCTATTATTTAACACAGTCAAAAAAGTGTGTTTTTTTTTAAATCTACACTACTGTTACACCAGATATGAGTTGCACTGGGGTGACACTGTGCCCTGGCAGGCAGGCCCTGAAACGCACACGTGTGAAGGAAACTGACTGCTATTATTTAACACAGTCAAAAAAGTGTTTGTTTGTTTTTTAAATCTACACTAATGTTACACCAGATATGAGTTGCACTGGGGTGACACTGTGCCCTGTCAGGCAGGCCCTGAAACGCACACGTGTGAAGGAAACTGACTGCTATTATTTAACACAGTCAAAAAAGTGTTGGTTTTTTTAAATCTACACTACTGTTACACCAGATATGAGTTGCACTGGGGTGACACTGTGCCCTGGCAGGCAGGCACTGAAACGCACACGTGTGAAGGAAAATTACTGCTATTATTTAACACAGTTAAAAAAGTGTTGTTTTTTTAAATCTACACTACTGTTACATGAGATATGATTTGCACTGGGGTGACACTGTGCCCTGGCAGGCAGGCCCTGAAACACACACGTGTGAAGGAAACTGACTGCTATTATTTAACACAGTCAAAGAAGTGTTGGTTTTTTTTAAATCTACACTACTGTTACACCAGATATGAGTTGCACTGGGGTCACAATGTGCCCTGGCAGGCAGGCCCTGAAACGCACACGTGTGAAGTAAACTGACTGCTATTATTTAACACAGTCAAAAAGTGTTGTTTTTTTTAAAATCTACACTACTGTTACACCAGATATGAGTTGCACTGGGGTGACACTGTGCCCTGGCAGGCAGGCCCTGAAACGCACACATGTGAAGGAAACTGACTGCTATTATTTAACACAGTCAAAAAGTGTTGTTTTTTTTAAATCTACACTACTGTTACACCAGATATGAGTTGCACTGGGGTGACACTGTGCTCTGGCAGGCAGGCACTGAAACGCACACGTGTGAAGGAAACTGACTGCTATTATTTAACACAATCAAAAAAGTGTTTTTTTTAAAAAAAATCTACACTACTGTTACACCAGATATGAGTTGCACTGGGGTGACACTGTGCCCTGGCAGGCAGGCCCTGAAACGCACACGTGTGAAGGAAACTGACTGCTATTATTTAACACAAAGTGTTGTTTTTTTTAAAATCTACACTACTGTTACACCAGATATGAGTGGTGACACTGGGCAAGTGGGCACAGTTTACACTGTGAGCCTGACACACACGCTGGCAGACAGGCAACTGCAATTAGATTACACAGGGAAAAAAAAAAGCAGACTGATGTTCTAGCCCTAAAAAGGGCTTTTTGGGGTGCTGTCCTTACAGCAGAGATCAGATGAGTCCTTCAGGACTGTAGTGGACACTGAATACACTAGCCTAGCTATCAATTTCCCTATTAAATCAGCAGCAGCTACACTGTCCCTCCTCTCACTAAGAATGCAGCTTCCAAATGAATCTAAAATGG
Source organism: Bombina bombina (assembly GCF_027579735.1). NCBI lineage: Eukaryota > Metazoa > Chordata > Amphibia > Anura > Bombinatoridae > Bombina > Bombina bombina. Next base: position 264,924,279 of record NC_069501.1, on the reverse strand, counting down.
ACGCTATCCAGGAGGTAGGAGGATTTGGGAAGGAGTGTCTGCTGCTGATTGGCTGGAATGTGTCTTCTGACTGTGAGGTACAGGGTCAAAGTATTACTCAATGATGACAAATAGGGGGCGGATCGAACATCGCATATGTTCGCCCGCCGCAGCGAACATGCTATGTTCGCCGGGAACTATTCGCCGGCAAACTAAACAGGTATAGGTATAGGTATATACAGATATACTGTATATATAGAAATATGTATTTACAATAAAAAATAACATTTTGCTGCATGTAAAGAACATTGGAATGAGAAATATTTACAGTATACACAAAGTAAAACACAAATATTATTATGGAATTATTATTTAGACACACACACATATATACAATATATATTGCAGTCAAATTCCTTATAAATATTTGTTATGAATGTTTATATTAGTGCAACAGTATAATTAAATGTATTTATATTGTGTTCGTGCAACTTTTATTTTATCCCTAACACTTTATGTAAGGTCTTCAGTCGTGCTAACCCAACGCACGTTAAATGCACCTTTACTATCAACTTTTAATACACTTATAAATTAATGTGCCCACAGTTTATAATCTAGCCCTTAATGTGTAATTTCACTAAAACAAAATATTTTTAAAAATGTGATTTTTAGTAAAACAAGAAATTGCAAAGTCCTCAGCTTTCAAAAGAAACTCCAGATATATGAATCAGAAAGAAAATAAGACCAGAATAAATAATCACATTTACACATTCCCTAGGCATTCTATGGAATGCCTAGTTCATTTTAGGCAATCTATGAAAACTATTTTACAACAGAGTTGAAGAATTTAGCCAGCATATTGCTATGGTGTTTCATTTTATCAATTAATTTACCAGGAATTACCTTGTAAATACAAGGCAGCTTTAACTATCTCAACAATAACATGACAAATAGTGGTGAACAACTTTTAGGTAAAAACCCTTTCAATGCTGTAAAAAAAGACATTCTGCCCTCATCTTAAAAAGTGTCTTTCTTTTTTATTTAGGGATGGGGGGTTCAAGGGACATAGAAGCAAATTGTGCAATAAAAAAATAATCCTACAAAATCTTTATTACTGCACAAGGTTGAAGGGGCTCTCAGAGATGGTGACAACAATAGTAACCAGGGCAACGAAAAAGCAGCTTTCAGGCAAGGGGTTGAGTTTAGCTTTTGTTAATAAAATGTTTCAGTTCATTCATAAAATTTGGTAGGTTTCAGATACCAGTTCGTGATAAAAATGTAGTAGGTTTCAGAGACCAAATCATGAATATAATTTTCCTATCTGTGTAAAATGTTTCAGTTTGTTCATAAAATTTGGTAGGTCTCATATACCAGTTAGTTAATCAAATTTTCTCATCTGTGTAAAATGTCATTGAAGTTCAGAGTTCTGCAATAAATAGAAGACTAATATGATGCAATGTTCTTCAGAATATATATTTTTTTAGTTTAGATTTCGTTAATACAATGTTCTCATCTGAAACGATCAGAGGATTTTTCATTAGTTTAGGTTTCAGATACCAGTTTGTTCATCAGATTTTCTCATCTGTGTTTTCTATTCTATTTGAAATAAGTTTGAGTTTCACAGTTTTCAATTCATTCATAAAGTGTCCCCCCTGTTTTCTGTTCTACAATACTTTGTGCCAAAAAACAGGTTAGGCATTCTCTAGAATACTCTGGGCCGGATTTAACAAGCAGCGGATGCTGCTGAATCTACCTGAAACAGTATGCAAAAAGTGTTTAAAATAAAACTAATGGAAAACAGATTTAGAAACCCAAATCATCAGTCAGGAACATCCCTGCAAAAAGGCTAGAGACGCAGATGTACCTCTTATAGAATGAGCTTCAAAATTCTCATAAACACTTGCAAGCACCGTAACCCATTTAACAAAGTAGGCCAACGTGGGAGCTAAAACTAGTTTACAAGCTTATACTTTAGAAACTAGCAGAGTTCCTGAGGATAATGCACAAAACATCCTAAAGTGTGAAGCATACTCATAAAGACAAGAGCCTACACAATTCTGGGATCTCATGCCAAATAGGGGTAGAACACATCTGTATGCTTAGAGACCTCAAAGTGAAACCCTTCATGAGTGAAGGTGAATGAATTAACATCTAATGCCCAAACATCATATACCCTCTTGACAAGAGGTATAGATGCATAGCTTGCTTTGCCAAAAGCTACTTCAAGGAAAATCTTTTTTTACTGTGCCAAGACTGGAAAAACAAAAAACGGTCAATATTCCAAAAGATAGAATAACATGATGAAGGCACTTTTACAAGGTCAATATCCCTTTAAAGATGAAAAATCATGTGATCTTTGTCTACAGTCATACCATTAACTGAGCAAATTCCTGCTGAAATGACGGAATGAAACAGGTTCACTATACAATAGGACTTACCATATGAGAACAAGGAAACAAGGAAATTAACTACCATAATCACATCTGCTGTAGAGGCATCAATGCGGTGTAGTTATCTTTAAAGTTTTTGTTTGGTGGATCTCAATTAGGGGGAATAAAGCATGAGAGAAGTGATGATCAAACCAGGAGTCAGGCTGGCAAGGATTAAGCAGAAAGGCTAAGTAAATATAGGTCCAATATAACAGGCCAAGGTCAGTATTGAGAAGGCATTCCAATCCTGAGCTTTATTGGTATAAGTCACTCCTTTGGGGGTAGATCTCAATGCTAGGTGAGTCTGTGTGATAATCAGTGCACCTGTGTGTATTATATTGCATTGTGGTGCTGTGATTTCTGCATATTTTATTACTCTCTCTCCAGATACATTTCCTTGTGTAAATCTGCATGCATAGAAAACCGATTTAAACATTGTGCAGGAGGTGCAGCTGGTTCAGCCAATCCCTGTACAGCACAGAACGTCAAAGAAGCAGGTTTTTTAAATAAATGTCTCCTGTGACCAAGTAAGTTTGCATGACATGAAGCCATGTTGTCCAAACAGAAAAGCAAGATCTTCTCATTTGGGGAGACCACAATAAGGACTTTAGTGGCATCTGAAAGTCTCATGGTAAACCATGTACCCTTTAAATCCTCCAAGCAAGAAGCTGAAATGCATCCAGAATAATTAATCTTAAGGTTGTTCCACCAATAAAGGCAGAGTGGAAAAAAATACAGGGAGTGCAAAATTATTAGGCAAATGAGTATTTTGACCACATCATCCTCTTTATGCATGTTGTCTTACTCCAAGCTGTATAGGCTCGAAAGCCTACTACCAATTAAGCATATTAGGTGATGTGCATCTCTGTAATAAGAAGGGGTGTGGTATAATGACATCAACACCCTATATCAGGTGTGCATAATTATTAGGCAACTTCCTTTCCTTTGGCAAAATGGGTCAAAAGAAGGACTTGACAGGCTCAGAAAAGTCAAAAATAGTGAGATATCTTGCAGAGGGATGCAGCACTCTTAAAATTGCAAAGCTTCTGAAGCGTGATCATCGAACAATCAAGCGTTTCATTCAAAATTGTCAACAGGGTCGCAAGAAGCGTGTGGAAAAACCAAGGCGCAAAATAACTGCCCATGAACTGAGAAAAGCCAAGCGTGCAGCTGCCAAGATGCCACTTGCCACCAGTTTGGCCATATTTCAGAGCTGCAACATCACTGGAGTGCCCAAAAGCACAAGGTGTGCAATACTCAGAGACATGGCCAAGGTAAGAAAGGCTGAAAGACGACCACCACTGAACAAGACACACAAGCTGAAACGTCAAGACTGGGCCAAGAAATATCTCAAGACTGATTTTTCTAAGGTTTTATGGACTGATGAAATGAGAGTGAGTCTTGATGGGCCAGATGGATGGGCCCGTGGCTGGATTGGTAAAGGTCAGAGAGCTCCAGTCCGACTCAGACGCCAGCAAGGTGGAGGTGGAGTACTGGTTTGGGCTGGTATCATCAAAGATGAGCTTGTGGGGCCTTTTTGGGTTGAAGATGGAGTCAAGCTCAACTCCCAGTCCTACTGCCAGTTTCTGGAAGACACCTTCTTCAAGCAGTGGTACAGGAAGAAGTCTGCATCCTTCAAGAAAAACATGATTTTCATGCAGGACAATGCTCCATCACACGCGTCCAAGTACTCCACAGCGTGGCTGGCAAGAAAGGGTATAAAAGAAGAAAATCTAATGACATGGCCTCCTTGTTCACCTGATCAGAACCCCATTGAGAACCTGTGGTCCATCATCAAATGTGAGATTTACAAGGAGGGAAAACAGTACACCTCTCTGAACAGTGTCTGGGAGGCTGTGGTTGCTGCTGCACGCAATGTTGATGGTGAACAGATCAAAACACTGACAGAATCCATGGATGGCAGGCTTTTGAGTGTCCTTGCAAAGAAAGGTGGCTATATTGGTCACTGATTTGTTTTTGTTTTGTTTTTGAATGTCAGAAATGTATATTTGTGAATGTTGAGATGTTATATTGGTTTCACTGGTAAAAATAAATAATTGAAATGGGTATATATTTGTTTTTTGTTAAGTTGCCTAATAATTATGCACAGTAATAGTCACCTGCACACACAGATATCCCCCTAAAATAGCTAAAACTAAAAACAAACTAAAAACTACTTCCAAAAATATTCAGCTTTGATATTAATGAGTTTTTTGGGTTCATTGAGAACATGGTTGTTGTTCAATAATAAAATTAATCCTCAAAAATACAACTTGCCTAATAATTCTGCACTCCTTGTAGGTGGAGCTGGGGTGCCGCATAAAGTTCTAATAGAGCAAGGAACCAAAGTTGAGCTCTCCAGAATTGAATTATTAACACTAAAGTTATCTTGAGATTATGAGTATAAAGAATTACCAGAGCTATCATTGAGAAAGGAGGAAAAATATGTTCCCTCCAGGGCCACATCTACTTTAAAAACACATCTCCCCCTTGAGTTTCTGGGTTGGCTAGCCAACTGTAAAATATGGAAAGTCTTAAGGCAAAAAGGTCCAGTAAAAAGGACCCTAAAAATATTGCAGGGCAAAAAAAACTGAAAGATGTAGACCCCGTGTCTCTGGAATTACTCCATTGCCCCAAAATAATAACCTGCTACTAAATTCACTTGACCAGAATGGGACTCCGACTAGACTGAAATGTCTGCCAAAACAGAATTTATAAAATGTCTTGTAAACACTGCAAGCACATTTGAACTCACGACCCCCAGATTGAAGATTGAATTGCAAGAAAACAATTAGTTCTAAACAATTTATATGGTGGGTTGATTCTGGGGATGGCCAATGACCTCCAGTATAGATGCTCTCATAGGCCATGCCCCAAACAAAAAAGGCTGATATCTGACTCTATGATAACATCTAGCAGGATAAAAGGTGCATGCCATTCCAAGCTTTCATATTTTGAAGCAACCACTGAATCTTCTGATGCACCTCCATGGTAAGAACATGTTACTTCAATGAAGTTACTTCATCTGTTTCATGACCCTGTTTGTTTACCTTTGTGGCACTGCTGTTGTGCTGTCATGGTCATGTCATTTTTTGGTGCAGCTATTGCGTTGTCAGGGTCGCGTCATTTTTTGGTGCCACTGTTGCGTTGTCACAGGAACATCATTTTTTTGTACTTCATTTCGGCTTTTTAAGTGGAGATTGCCATTTCCTCTTTGCCCGAGTATAGTAATTATGTATTGCTAGTGGGTGGCTATTCTTACTCCTTCCACTTTTACAAAAACACAATCCTCAGTTTAACTGATCTAGGGGTCATTTGGGCTCCAGGGGAAAAACTGTTTTGTCCTGTCTCCAGAGACTGACTCAAGTCTTCCACATGTCACAGTTGACGCATCTCCCATCGTACCAAAAGCCTATTCTGCATTCACAGATAATTTTGAGAAAAGAGGTGCAGATATCCTACCTCCTCATCACCCATACAATTGCAAAATAGACTTGTATCCTGGGGCCCTCATACCTAAAGCATGAAAATACCCTCTTTCAAAACAAGAATCCAAGGCCATGGAAACTATATACAAGAAAACCTTACTAAGGGATTTATTCACCCTTCTTCCTCTCCTGCTGGGGAAAATTTATTTTTTTGTGAGCAAGAAGGATGGAGGGTTACGTTCAGGTATTGATTTCAGAGCTTTGAATAAAATCACGATTAAGAACCGATACCCCTATTCTTGATACCAGAGCTGTTTGACTGTCTACAAGAAGCTTGATACTCTAAACTAGATTTACGTGGGGCCTACAACTTAGTCCGAATACACGAGGGCGATGAATTGAAGTCTGCTTTCAACACAAGAGCTGGCCATTATAAATACTTAGTGATGCCCTTTGGGTAGTGATGTCTCGAACATAAAAATTTGGGTTCGCGAACGGCGAACGCGAACTTCCACAACTGTTCGCGAACGGGCGAACCAGGCGAACCGCCATAGACTTCAATAGGCAGGCGAATTTTAAAACCCACAGGGACTCTTTCTGGCCATAATAGTGATGGAAAAGTTGTTTCATGGGGACTAACACCTGGACTGTGGCATGCCAGAGGGGGATCCATGGCAAAACTCCCATGGAAAATTACATAGTTGATGCAGAGTCTGTTTTAATCCATAAAGGGCATAAATCACCTAACATTCCTAAATTGTTTGGAATAACGTGCTTTAAAACATCAGGTATGATGTTGTATCGATCATGTAGTGTAAGGGTTACGCCCGCTTCACAGTGACAGACCAAACTCCCCATTTAAAGGGACAGTCTACACCAGAATTTTTATTGTTTTAAAAGATAGATAATCCCTTTATTACCCATTTCCCTGTTTTGCATAACTAACACATTTATAATAATATACTTTTAACCTCTGTGATTATCTTGTATCTAAGCCTCTGCAATCTGCCCATTTTTTCAGTTCTTTTGACAGACTTGCAGTCTAGCCAATCAGTGCCTGCTCCCAGATAACTTCTCGTGCACGAGCACAGTGTTATCTATATGAAATACGTGAACTAACACCCTCTAGTGGTGAAAAACTGTTAAAATGCAATCTGAAAGAGGTGGGCTTCAAGGTCTAAGAAATTAGCATATGAACCTCCTAGGTTAAGCTTTCAACTAAGAATACCAAGAGAACAAAGCAAAATTGGTGATAAAAGTAAATTGGAAAATTGTTTAAAATTACATGTTCTATCTGAATCATGAAAGTTTATTTTGGCCTAGACTGCCCCTTTAACGCACCGCAAACAACCGCAAACAGTCCATTTGCACAACCGCAAACACCCCATTTGCACAAGGTTGGATACCAAGCTAGCCATGTCCCGATCCTTGTACTCACTGATGTCATTGAAGGTCTCTTCCTCCACCCAGCCACATACAACACCATGGGTCCCCGAAAGGTGACAACAAGCCCCCTGGGATGCCTGCTGTGTTAAAAGCCACCTTCCTCCTCTGACTTCTCTTCTTCAGACTCCTCTCTCTGCGTTGCCACTCTCTGCATTATTATAAGGTGTGTTAAGTAGTACTATTCCTATCAGTTAAATCCCTGTTACATCCCCTATCAGGGGACGTGTATATGGCATGGATTTTAGGAACCGGGAGATGGAAAAAGATGCTTGGTCGGACCTCCTACTTCAAATTTGGGGCACTGCGCGTGCAATCTAATGTGCCACCAGATAGGAGTGGTGTGTTAAGTAGTACTATTCCTATCAGTTTAATCCCTGTTATGTGCCTTTTTTTTGGTTTGGTTTTTGAAGCCACAGTGCAGCACCAGAGGCCAGAAAAATTAGGCATGTACACATGCCTGAAAAATTAGGTATTGTTGCAGCCGTTGCTGTAGCAGCAGCCAGAAAAATTGATGTTTGTTTCCCAGGCAGAAAGTGCCCTAAAACATTGCGGCGTGAACCCTAGTTGGTGGCGGATAAGTCACACAAGTCATCCGGCATTCAGAGATTAAATACAGCAGTGTGTGGACCATTTTAAGCCCAAGGCAGCTCATCTCATCAGGCCTTTTTTAGTCGAATGTATCACCCACTGTCAGTCCCTTTGGGATCCTTCCCTCATTCATCTTAATAAAGGTGAGGTAATCTAGACATTTTTGACCTAGGCGACTTCTCTTTTCAGTGACAATACCTCCTGCTGCACTGAAGGTCCTTTCTAACAGGACACTTGAAGTGGGGCAGGCCAGAAGTTCTATCGCAAATTGGGATAGCTCAGGCCACAGGTCAAGACTGCACACCCAGTAGTCAGTGGGTTCATCGCTCCTCAGAGTGTCGATATCTGCAGTTAAGGCAAGGTAGTCTGCTACCTGTCGGTCAAGTCGTTCTCTGAGGGTGGACCCTGAAGGGCTGTGGTGATGCGTAGGACTTAAAAAGCTCTGCATGTTCTCCATCAACAACACGTCTGTAAAGCGTCCTGTCCTGAAATTTGTTAACATTTCAGGTACTTTATGCTTATACCGGGGGTCCAGTAGCATGGACACCCAGTACAGGTCATTCTCCTTCAGCCTTTTTATACGAAGGTCCCTCAACAGGCACAACAGCATGAAAGACCCCATTTGCACAAGGTTGGATGCCGAGCTACTCATGTCCCATTCATCATCTGCAGTGATCTCACTGAAGGTATGTTCTTCCCCCCAGCCACGTACAACACCACGGGTACCAGATAGGTGACAACTAGCACTCTGGGATGCCTGTTGTGGTTGGTCTTCCTCCTCCTCCTCAAAGCCACATTCCTCCTCTGACTCCTCTTCCTCACAATCCTCTTCCAGCGTTGCCACAGGTCCAGCAAGTGATGCTGATAAGGCTGTTTCTGGTGGTGATGGTGACCACAACTCTTCCTCTTCATGCTCATCTATGGCCTGATCCAGCACTCTTCGCAGGGCACGCTCCAGGAAGAAAACAAATGGTATGATGTCGCTGATGGTGCCTTCGGTGCAACTGACAAGGTTTGTCAACTCCTCAAAAGGATGCATGAGCCTACAGGCATTGCGCATGAGCGTCCAGTAACGTGGCAAAAAAATTCCCAGCTCCGCAGAGGCTGTCCTAGCACCCCAGTCATACAAATAGTCGTTAACGGCTTTTTCTTGTTGGATCAGGCGGTCAAACTTTAGGAGTGTTGAATTCCAACATGTCGGGCAGTCGCAAATCAAGTGCCTCACTGGCATGTTGTTTCGCCGCTGGATATCTGAAAAGTGCGCCATGGCCGTGTAGGAACGCCTGAAATGGCCACACACCTTCCTGGCCTGCTTCAGGACGTCCTGTAAGCCTGGGTACTTATGCACAAAGCGTTGTATGATCAGATTACACACATGTGCTATGCACGGCACATGTGTCAACTTGCCCAAATTCAATACCAAACTTCTTCTGTTGTCACTAACCACTTTGCCAATCTCCAGTTGGCGCGGAGTCAGCGACTGATCCACCTGTGCATTCAGGGCGGACAGGAGTGCTGGTCCGGTGTGACTCTCTGCTTTCAGGCAAGTCAACCCCAAGATGGCGTGACACTGCCGTATCCGGGATGTGGAATAGTACCTGGGGAGCTGGGGGTTGCTGTTGATGTGGAGCAAGACACAGCAGCAGAAGAGGACTCAGCCGAGGAGGTTATGGAAGAGGATGGAGTAGGAGGAGTAGAGGAGGTGGCAGCAGGCCTGCCTGCAAGTCGTGGCGGTGTCACCAACTCTCTGCAGAGCCACACATTCCATGTTTGGCAGCCATCAGCAGGTTTACCCAATGCACAGTGTAGGTGATATACCTGCCCTGACCATGCTTTGCAGACCAGGTATCAGTGGTCAGATGGACCCTTGCCCCAACACTGTGTGCCAGACATGCCATTACTTCCTTTTGCACAATCAAGTACATGTTGGGGATTGCCTTTTGTGCAAAGAAATTTTGGCCGGGTACCTTCCACTGCGGTGTCCCAATAGCTACAAATTTTTTGAACGCCTCAGACTCCACCAGCTTGTATGGTAAAAGCTGGTGGGCTAAGAGTTCAGTCAAGCCAGCTGTCAGATGCCGGGCAAGGGGGTGACTTTGTGACATTGGCTTCTTATGCTCAAACATGTCCTTGACAGACACCTGACAGTAGGCAGATGAGCAGGAACTGCACAAGGCAAGACACAGAGTGGCGGATGGTTGAGAGGGGGCAAGGAGGACAGCATTGGTTGACGTGGCTGAAGATGCTGGACCAGGAGGAGGATGGCGGCTTTGAGTTTGTGTGCTGCTTCTACTCATGTGTTGATCCCATAGGCGTTTGTGATGTGCAATCATGTGCCTTCGCAAAGCAGTTGTACCTAGGTGGGTGTTGGACTTCCCACGACTCAGTTTCTTTTTGCACAGGTTGCAAATGGCATCACTGTTGTCAGAGGCAGACACACAAAAAAAATGCCACACTGCTGAGCTCTGCGATGATGGCATTCTGGTGGTGGCAACAGCATGCGTTGATTGGTGTGCTGTCTGGCTGACCCCGGGTGCCGATGCATGCTGTCTGACTGTGCCACTAGCTCCTTGCGATGACCTCCCCCTGCTTCCAACTTGTCTCCTCCTCCTCCTCCTCTCTGTCTCCCCATCTGAACTTTCCCCCTGTTCTTCTTCTCTTCTAGTGGGCACCGACGTGACATCCACGGACGCATTGTCATCATCAACTGCTTAACTTGTATCTGACAAATCAATAAAGGAAGCAGCAGCGGGTACAACATCATCATGACACCGTATGTCCATGTCTGTAATGCTGCCTGACTGAGACATATCACTGTTATCCACATCCTCTGTCAATGATGGTTGCGCATCACTCATTTCTTCCAACTGATGTGTAAAAAACTCCTCTGACACATCAAGTGAAGCGGCTGTGGTGCTAGTGTTGGTGGTGGCGGCACGCAGACGAGTGGTAGTAACTTGAGAGGTGCCCGAAGATAAGCTGGAGGAGGATGGTGCGTCAAGATTCGGAGTGGAAGCTATAGAAGATTGGGTGTCCTGTGTTAAAAAGTCAACTATGTCCTCCTCAGAACTTTTTGAGTTCATGGGACATGGCCTCTGAACACTGGGCATTATTCTACGGCCAAAGGGATTCACAGCACTACGACCACGACGGCACCTGCGGGGTGGCCTGCATCTGCCTGTCATTTTTTTTTAAATGTACACTTACACTACTATTAAACAAGATATGAGTGGTGGCACTGGGCAAGTGGGCACAGTATACGCTGTGAGCCTGACACAAAAAAGCAGACTGATGTTTCACAGTCCAAAAAGTTTTTATTTTTTTAAATGTACACTTACACTACTATTAAACAAGATATGAGTGGTGCCACTGGGCAAGTGGGCACAGTATACGCTGTGAGCCTGGCACACACGCTGGCAGGCAGGCAACTGCAATTAGATTACACTAGCAGACTGATGTTTCACAGTCAAAAAAGTTTTTTTTTTTTAAATTTACACTACTGTTACAACAGATATGAGTGGTGGCACTTAGCAAGTGGGCCTGGCACACACGCTGGCAGGCAGGCAACTGCAATTAGATTACACTAGCAGACTGATGTTTCACAGTCAAAAAAGTTTTTTTTTTTTTTTAAATTTACACTACTGTTACAACAGATATGAGTGGTGGCACTGGGCAAGTGGGCCTGGCACACGGTAGCAGGCAGGCAACTGCAATTAGATTACACTAGCAGACTGATGTTTCACAGTCAAAAAAGTTTTTTTTTTTTAATTTACACTACTGTTATAACAGATATGAGTGGTGGCACTAGTTGGCAAGTGGGCCTGGCACACACGCTGGCAGGCAGGCAACTAGAATTAGATTACACAAGCAGACTGATGTTTCACAGTCAAAAAAGTTTTTTTTTTTAAATATACACTACTGTTACAACAGATATGAGTGTTGGCACTAGTTGGCAAGTGGGCCTGGCACGCACGCTGGCAGGCAGGCAACTACAATTAGATTACACTAGCAGACTGATGTTTCACAGTAAAAAAGTTTCTTTTAAAAAAAATTACACTACTGTTACAACAGATATGAGTGGTGGCACTTAGCAAGTGGGCCTGGCACACACGCTGGCAGGCAGGCAACTGCAATTAGATTACACTAGCAGACTGATCTTCCACAGTTAAATTTTTTTTTTTTTTACAAAATTTACACTACTGTTACAACAGATATGAGTGGTGGCACTAGTTGGCAAGTGGGCCTGGCACACACGCTGGCAGGCAGGCAACTGCTATTAGATTACACTAGCAGACTGATGTTTCACAGTCAAAAAAGTTTCTTTGTTTTTTAAATATACACTACTGTTACAACAGATATGAGTGGTGGCACTAGTTTGCAAGTGGGCCTGGCACACACGCTGGCAGGCAGGCAACTGCAATTAGATTACACTAGCAGACTGATGTTTCACAGTTAAAAAGAATTTTTTTACAAAATTTACACTACTGTTACAACAGATATGAGTGGTGGCACTAGTTGGCGAGTGGGCCTGGCACACACGCTGGCAGGCAGGCAACTGCAATAAGATTACACTAGCAGACTGATGTTTCACAGTCAAAAAAGTTTTTTTTTTTTTTAAATTATACTACTCTTACAACAGATATGAGTGGTGGCACTTAGCAAGTGGGCCTGGCACACACACTGGCAGACAGGCAACTGCAATTAGATAACACTAGCAGACTGATGTTTCACAGTCAAAAATGTTTTTTTTTACAAAATTTACACTACTTTACAACAGATATGAGTGGTGGCACTAGTTGGCAAGTGGGCCTGGCACACACGCTGGCAGGCAGGCAACTGCTATTAGATTACACTAGCAGACTGATGTTTTACAGTCAAAAAAGTTTTTTTGTTTTTTAAATATACACTACTGTTACAACAGATATGAGTGGTGGCACTAGTTGGCAAGTGGGCCTGGCACACACGCTGGCAGGCAGGCAACTGCTATTAGTTTACACTAAAAGACTGATGTTTCACAGTCAAAAAAGTTTTTTTTTTTTAAACTTACACTACTGTAACAACAGATATGAGTGGTGGTAGTAGTTGGCAAGTGGGCCTGGCACACACGCTGGCAGACAGGCAGGCAACTGCAATTAGATTACACTAGCAGACTAATGTTTCACAGTCAAAAAAGTTTTTTTTTAAATTTACACTACTTTTACAACAGATATGAGTGGTGGCACTAGTTGGCAAGTGGGCCTGGCACACACGCTGGCAGGCAGGCAACTGCAATTCAATTACACTAGCAGACTTATGTTTCGAAGTCAAAAAACCTTTTTTTTAAAAAAACTTTACACTACTGTTAGAACAGATATGAGTGGTGGCACTAGTTGGCAAGTGGGCCTGGCACACACACTGGCAGGCAGGCAACTGCAATTAGATTACACTAGCAGACTGATTTTTCACAGTCAAAAAAGTTTTTTAAAAAAAATGTACACTACTACAGATATGAGTGGTGGCACTTATCAAGTGGGTCTGGCACATACGCTAGCAGGTAGGCAACTGCAATTAGATTACACTAGCAGACTGATGTTTCACAGTCAAAAAAGTTTTTTTTTTTTTTTAATTTACACTACTGTTACAACAGATATGAGTGGTGGCACTAGTTGGCAAGTGGGCCTGGCACACACGCTGGCAGGCAGGCAACTAGAATAAGATTACACAAGCAGACTGATGTTTCACAGTAAAAAAGTTTTTTTAAAAAAAATTTACACTACTGTTACAACAGATATGAGTGGTGGCACTTAGCAAGTGGGCCTGGCACACACGCTGGCAGGCAGGCAACTGCAATTAGATTACACTAGAAGACTGATGTTTCACAGTCAAAATTTTTTTTTTTTTTTTAAATGTACACTACTGTTACAACAGATATGAGTGGTGGCACTTAGCAAGTGGGCCTGGCACACACGCTGGCAGGCAGGCAACTGCAATTAGATTACACTAGCAGACTGATGTTTCACAGTCAAAAGAGGTTTTTTTAAAAAAAATTATACTACTGTTACAACAGATATGAGTGGTGGCACTTAGCAAGTGGGCCTGGCACACACACTGGCAGACAGGCAACTGCAATTAGATAACACTAGCAGACTGATGTTTCACAGTCAAAAAAGTTTTTTTGTTTTTTAAATATACACTACTGTTACAACAGATATGAGTGGTGGCAGTAGTTGGCAAGTGGGCCTGGCACACACGCTGGCACGCAGGCAACTGCTATTCGTTTACACTAGCAGACTGATGTTTCACAGTCAAAAAAGTTTTTTTTTTTAATTTACACTACTGTTACAACAGATATGAGTGGTGGCAGTAGTTGGCAAGTGGGCCTGGCACACACGCTGGCAGGCAGGCAGGCAACTGCAATTAGATTTACACTAGCAGACTGATGTTTCACAGTCAAAAAAGTTTTTTTTTTAAAATATACACTAATGTTACAACAGATATGAGTGGTGGCACTTAGCAAGTGGGCCTGGCACACACGCTGGCAAGCAGGCAGGCAACTGCAATTAGATTTCACTAGCAGACTGATGTTTCACAGTCAAAAAAGTTTTTTTAAGAAAAATTTATACTACTGTTACAACAGATATGAGTGGTGGCACTAGTTGGCAAGTGGGCCTGGCACACACGCTGGCAGGCAGGCAACTTCAATTCGATTACACTAGCAGACTGATGTTTCAAAGTCAAAAAAAGTTTTTTTTTTAAAACATTTACACTACTGTTAGAACAGATATGAGTGGTGGCACTAATTGGCAAGTGGGCCTGGCACACACACTGGCAGGCAGGCAGGCAGGCAACTGCAATTAGATTACACTAGCAGACTGATGTTTCACAGTCAAAAGAGTTTTTTTAAAAAAATTTACACTACTGTTACAACAGATGTGAGTGGTGGCACTTAGCAAGTGGGCCTGGCACACATGCTGGCAGGTAGGCAACTGCAAATAGATTACACTAGCAGACTGATGTTTCACAGTCAAAAAAGTTTTTTTTTTTAAATTTACACTACTGTTACAATGGATATGAGTGGTGGCACTAGTTGGCAATTGGGCCTGGCACACACGCTGGCAGGCAGGCAAATGCAATTAGATTACACTAGCAGACTGATGTTTCACAGTCAAAAAGTATTGTTTTTTACATTTACACTACTGTTACAACAGATATGAGTGGTGGCACTAGTTGGCAAGTGGGCCTGGCACACACGCTGGCAGGCAGGCAACTGCAATTAGATTACACTAGCAGACTGATATTTCACAGTCAAAAAAGTTTTTTTTTTTTTAAAAATACACTACTTTTACAACAGATATGAGTGGTGGCACTAGTTAGCAAGTGGGCCTGGCACAAACGCTGGCAGGCAGGCAACTGTAATTAGATTACACTAGCAGACTGATGTTTCACAGTCAAAAAGTTTTGTTTTTTAAATTTACACTACTGTTACAACAGATATGAATGGTGGCACTAGTTGGCAAGTGGGCCTGGCACACTTGCTGGCAGGCAGGCAACTGCTATTAGATTACACTAGCAGACTGATGTTTCACAGTCAAAAAAGTTTTTGTTTTTTAAATTTACACTACTGTTACAACAGATATGAGTGGTGGCATTAGTTGGCAAGTGGGCCTGGCACACACGCTGGCAGGCAGGCAACTGCAATTAGATTACACTAGCAGACTGATGTTTCACAGTCAAAAAAGTTTTTTTTTAAATTTACACTACTGTTACAACAGATATGAGTGGTTGCAAAAGTTGGCAAGTGGGACTGGCACATAAGCTGGCAGGCAGGCAACTGCAATTCGATTACATTAGCAGACTGATGTTTCAAAGTCAAAAAAAGTTTTTTTTTAAAACATTTACACTACTGTTACAACAGATATGAGTGGTGGCACTTAGCAAGTTGGCCTGACACACACGCTGGCAGGTAGGCAACTGCAATAAGATTACACTAGCAGACTGATGTTTCACAGTCAAAAAAAGTTTTTTTTTACAAAATTTACACTACTGTTACAACAGATATGAGTGGTGGCACTTAGCAAGTGTGCCTGGCACACACGCTGGCAGGCAGGCAACTGCAATTAGATTACACTAGCAGACTGATGTTTCACAATCAAAAAAGTTTTTTTTTTTTTTAAATTACACTACTGTTACAACAGATATGAGTGGTGGCACTAGTTGGCAAGTGGGCCTGGCACACACACTGGCAGGCAGGCAACTACAATTAGATTACACTAGCAGACTGATGTTTCACAGTCAAAAAAGTTTTTTTAAAAAATTAACACTACTGTTACAACAGATATGAGTGATGGCACTTAGCAAGTGTGCCTGGCACACACGCTGGCAGGCAGGCAACTGCAATTAGATAACACTAGCAGACTGATGTTTCACAGTCAAAAAAGTTTTTTTTTAAAAAAAATTACACTACTGTTACAACAGTTATGAGTGGTGGCACTTAGCAAGTGGGCCTGGCACACACGCTGGCAGGTAGGTAACTGCAGTTAGATTACACTAGCAGACTGATGTTTCACAGTCAAAAAAGTTTTTAAAAAAAATTTACACTACTGTTACAACAGATATGAGTGGTGGCACTTAGCAAGTTGTCCTGGCAAACACGCTGGCAGGTAGGCAACTGCAATAAGATTACACTAGCAGACTGATGTTTCACAGTCAAAAAAGTTTTTTTTTTACAAAATTTACACTACTGATACAACAGTTATGAGTGGTGGCACTTAGCAAGTGGGCCTGGCACACACCCTGGCAGGTAGGTAACTGCAATTAGATTATACTAGCAGACTGATGTTTCACAGTCAAAAAAGTTTTTTAAAAAAAATTTACACTACTGTTACAACAGATATGAGTGGTGGGCCTGGCACACATGCTGGCAGGCAGGCAACTGCAATTAGATTACATTAGCAGACTGATGTTTCACAGTCAAAAAAGTTTTTTGTTTTTTTTAATTTACACTACTGTTACAACAGATATAAGTGGTGGCACTAGTTGGCAAGTAGGCCTGGCACACACGCTGGCAGGCTGGCAACTGCTATTAGATTACACTAGCAGACTGAAGATTCACAGTCAAAAAAGTTTTTTTTTACAAAATTTACACTACTGTTACAACAGATATGAGTGGTGGCACTAGTTGGCAAGTGGGCCTGGCACACACGCTGGCAGGCAGGCAACTGCAATTAGATTACACTAGCAGACTGATGTTTCACAGTCAAAAAAGTTTTTTGTTTTTTTTAATTTACACTACTGTTACAACAGATATAAGTGGTGGCACTAGTTGGCAAGTAGGCCTGGCACACACGCTGGCAGGCTGGCAACTGCTATTAGATTACACTAGCAGACTGAAGATTCACAGTCAAAAAAGTTTTTTTTTACAAAATTTACACTACTGTTACAACAGATATGAGTGGTGGCACTAGTTGGCAAGTGGGCCGGGCACACACGCTGGCAGGCAGGCAACTGCTATTAGATTACACTAGCAGACTGATGTTTCACAGTCAAAAAAGGTCTTTTTTTAAATTTACACTACTGTTACAACAGATATGAGTGGTGGCACTAGTTGGCAAGTGGGCCTGGCACACACGCTGGCAGGCAGGCAACTGCAATTAGATTACACTAGCAGACTGATGTTTCACAGTCAAAAAAGTTTGTTTTAAAAAAATTTACACTACTGTTACAACAGATATGAGTGGTGGCACTAGTTGGCAAGTGGGCTTGGCACACATGCTGGCAGGCAGGCAACTGCAATTAGATTACACTAGAAGACTGATGTTTCAAAGTCAAAAAAGGTTTTTTTTTAAAATATTTACACTACTGTTACAACAGATATGAGTGGTGGCACTTAGCAAGTGTGCCTGGCACACACGCTGGCAGGCAGGCAACTGCAATTAGATTACACTAGCAGACTGATGTTTCATAGTCAAAAAAGTTTTTTTTTTTAAAAATGACACTACTGTTACAACAGATATGAGTGGTGGCACTTAGCAAGTGGGCCTGGCACACACGCTGGCAGGTAGGTAACTGCAATTAGATTATACTAGCAGACTGATGTTTCACAGTCAAAAAAGTTTTTTGAAAAAAATTTACACTTCTGTTACAACAGATATGAGTGGTGGCACTAGTTGGCAAGTGGGAATGGCACACACGCTGGCAGGCAGGCAACTGCAATTAGATTACACTAGCAGACTGATGTTTCACAGTCAAAAAAGTTTTTTTTTTTTTTTTAATTTACACTACTGTTACAACAGATATGAGTGGTGGCACTTAGCAAGTGTGCCTGGCACACACGCTGGCAGGCAGGCAACTGCAATTAGATTACACTAGCAGACTGATGTTTCACAGTCAAAAAAGTTTTTTTTTTTTTTAAATTTACACTACTGTTACAACAGATATAAGTGGTGGCACTAGTTGGCAAGTAGGCCTGGCACACACACTGGCAGGCTGGCAACTGCTATTAGATTACACTAGCAGACTGATGTTTCACAGTCAAAAAAGTTTTTTTTACAAAATTTACACTACTGTTACAACAGATATGAGTGGTGGCACTAGTTGGCAAGTGGGCCGGGCACACACTCTGGCAGGCAAGCAACTGCTATTAGATTACACTAGCAGACTGATGTTTCACAGTCAAAAACGGTCTTTTTTTTAAATTTACACTACTGTTACAACAGATATGAGTGGTGGCACTAGTTGGCAAGTGGGCCTGGCACACACGCTGGCAGGCAGGCAACTGCAATTAGATTACACTAGCAGACTGATGTTTCACAGTCAAAAAAGTTTGTTTTAAAAAAATGTACACTACTGTTACAACAGATATGAGTGGTAACACTAGTTGGCAAGTGGGCCTGGCACACACGCTGGCATGCAGGCAACTGCAATTAAATTACACTAGCAGACTGATGTTTCACAGTCAAAAAAGTTTTTTTTTTATTTACACTACTGTTACAACAGATATGAGTGGTGGCACTAGTTGGCAAGTGGGCCTGGCAAACACACTGGCAGGCAGGCAACTGCAATTAGATTACACTAGCAGACTGATGTTTCACAGGCAAAAAAGTTTTTTTTTTTCAAAATTTACACTACTGTTACAACAGATATGAGTGGTGGCACTGCAGGCAGGCAACTGTAATTAGATTACTCTAGCAGACTGATGTTTCACAGTAAAAATTACACAGGCAAAAAAAAAAAAAGATGTTCTAGCCCTAAAAAGGGCTTTTTTGGGTGCTGTCCTTACAGCAGAGATCAGATGATTCCTTCAGGACTGTAGTGGACACTGAATACACTAGCCTAGCTATCAATTTACCTATAAAATCAGCAGCAGCTACACTATCCCTCCTCTCACTAAGAATGCAGGATCAGAATAAATCTAAAATTGCTGCTGCCCAGGAGCTGGGGGGGGGGGTCTGGGAGGGAGTGTCTGCTGCTGATTGGCTGAAATCTGTCTGCAGACTGTGAGATACAGGGTCAAAGTTTACTCAATGATGACGAATAGGGGGTGGATCGAACAAGCTAAGATCGCCGGGAACTATTCGCCAGCGAACTATTCGTGACATCACTAATCACTAGTGATAAATTATTTTTTAATCATAAATTGGCAAGTTTTACAATGGCCACATGGGGTAGAGCCTTGATGGATTGTGGCACACTTTCTACAAAAGGATAATAATATGGATCTAGCAACTAAAAAATTTATCATCAGATTACTTAAATTTGTACTTACATACAACTATTTTGTGTTGGATGATAAATTCTTTTTACAAGTCTGTGGCACTGCAATGGGCACATCTTGCGCGCCGACATGCCAATATATACCTGGGCTGGTGGGAAGAGATGATTGTGTTCAATGACAACATGAACCAATACACACAACATATCTCCCACTGGTCCAGGTATATAGATGACATTTTCCTTATATGGGAGGGTCCAATTGAACTATTGGAAGAATTCATCATACTACTCAACACCAATCCCTTTGGATTATATCTGACATATAATGTTAGTTATGATAAAGTTCAATTTTTGGACCTGACAATATCTAAGAATAAAGACAAACTAGTGACGAAAACATATAGAAAAGCCACCACTACAAATAATATTTTACATGCACAGAGCAATCACCATACATCTACAATCACTAGTCTCCCATATGGTGAATATCTTAGAATAATGAGAAATTGCACAGACATAAATTCTTTTAAAAAATCGGTGTTAGAACTAAGAGAAAGACTTCTTCAATGGGGCTACTCTAGGAAATTACTAGCGAAGGCTAATCAGAAAGTGCTAGCTAAAAATAGGTCAGATCTTCTCAAACCTAAAAACAAAAAATGTGTATCAGAACTAAATACTATTAGATTTATATTTACCTATAGTAATCAAAGGGAGAAAGTGAGTTCGATTGTTAAAAAACACTGGCATATCCTTCAAAGTGATGAACGGTTAAAAGTGTTACTACCAGACAGACCGTCTTTTACTTTTTGACGCGCCAGGAACTTAATGGACAATCTCACGAAAAGCCACTTTGATAGAAATAGGAATAAAAAGTCAATCCATCAAGGCTCTACCCCATGTGGCCATTGTAAAACTTGCCAATTTATGATTAAAAAGAATTTATCACTGACAGTTTTTCAAAAAAATTGAAAATCAAAACTCATATTAACTGTCAGAGTGATAATGTAATATATTGTTTATCATGCTCATGTAATTTGATATACACAGGCATGACAACTCGTAAATTGAGCACCAGAGTTACAGAACACCTCAGTAATATATGCAATGCCCAGAAAGATCAGAAAGAAGGTAAACAAATCACAAGCGTAGCTAAACATTTCCTGCAATATCATGCAGGTAAAACCACATCCTTCAAATGCTGGGGCATAGAAAGAGTAAAACCAGGTATTAGAGGTGGAAACACTGAAAACATTCTGTTACAAAAGGAAACAGGCTGGATATTTACATTAAATACAGTCATGCCACACGGAATGAATGAAGCTAACAATTATTGGGTATTCCTATAAACTATACGATTAATAATCAGCAGTATTTATACTCTGTATTCTATCTCATTTTGCATCCCACCATTTTTAATTAAAACGGTTGTAAACAATTTATATTTATATATTTAAGGAAATTCCAATTATGAGAGAAGGTCTAGAATAATCATAAGACAATTTCTTTATGATTAAAAATATCCCTACCTCATAGTGATTATCTCGAATAGAAGATATACAAAATGAAATATGATGTCTAAATGCCGCCCATAGTACTTTTTATAACTACCTTTATGTTAATCTCTAACAACTTGGTACCATCGGATTGGTATTGCATTTAGATGAATACTTTTTAATGAAATTTAATACATTAAGTTACACGTCTTGTTTTCCAAAAAAACGATGCATATGTATTATCATACTAATGCATTAAATAAAGGAAAACGCCTTATATTGATAGTTACCTATATAGATTAATGGTGATTGTTTAGATTCCATCTCTACATATAACCTAGGTTTCAATTCATTGGGTGGATGTATTAATTTCTTGTATATATTCTGTAATTCACAAATAAAGTGTTAATTATGCAACTAAGATAAGACTCAAATTGGATACTCATGGATTAGAGTTTTGACTCATACACATTATCATCATTATCACATCTAACGGTTTCTTAACAAGTTAAATCCATAAGATAGACTAGAAATATATAATTTTTACCATAACACTGACGTTAGGGACAATAATAGACTGGTAATTTTCATGTGCATATTAGTCCTTAGGCTATTGATTTCTGCATAAATGGCTCTTACATTTGTAAAATAAATATATAAACTCCTCCCCCTTACAGTCTAGTGACACTCTATTGCCTTACAATCAACTACTTAGATATCGACATTTTTAATGGTGGGTGACAGACGAACTTATTAGTAATGAATCTCACTTACAGTTACTTATCATAATAAATCTAGATATATCACAAAGACGGGAGAATAGAGGTTTTGGTATTATGAAATACGAAGGATATTAGAAACTATAGCCTATGAGAACAAAGCCTGTCAGCGCACACAAAACTGGATATTAATATGCCTACTTACCCAACACATTATCAATGCATAGTTAAATAATCATTTCTGTCCCCTTACAATATATAAGCAAGACAGCTGCTACATCACCTAAATGTGTACCGGTTTTGTCCAACAATTTTTGTCATTCTTCAGTATCACACGATTATACATAATCGTTATAGAATTGACAATCATATATACAGTTGTTGAACATGTATGACTGGGTTCACACATATCGAGACCAAAAATTATTAACAGGCCATGGACATGCATGCGAGCATACCATTGATAACTCATAGAATAATAGTGAATTTGATATATTTACTATATAAATGTAGAATATGGTGGTTTTATTCTCGTTTTAAATTGCTGATTATCAGCTTATCATACTAGAGATGACATGAATGCCACTATTAACCTACTTAGGGAATCTATGTGTAAGACTTTAACCTCAATAATCACTACTTACGGCGAGTTCGTTTCACTACTCAGCCATATATATGACTATGCAAAGAGGCCAGCACCGATCTAATACGATATAAGAAGAACTCATAATATATGTAAATTAGAGGGTTTTTCACGATGTTAATTCCATAACACTGCTCTGTAATCTGATAGATGATATTAGAAAAAACGATCTCTCATATAACGCAGTATACGGTGAATATTATGACATGTATATACTTGCGCCTTTAAATAATTGCGCTCACAAGATGGATTTACATCGGATTGTAAGGGGGTTTAACTGAGAAACCTTAAGTATGATTACAGACGCTATTAGACATATTATCACTTTGTCTGCTTTACATATGTTTTTTATAATGTTGGGACAAACAGCCAATAAATAGATAGAGTCTGCAATGCTTACAACACATAACCAATCGTTATTGCCAAGGGTGACGTATTAACACCTATCAGATACAAGCTTTCCCACACGCCCCCAGTACACAGCCTTCTATTGGCACCCGGGCCTCAGTTTGTCCTGCCACATTGATAAAGGCTGAATAGTACAGCCGAAACGCGTTTGTGCTCTCTGTAAGCACTTTGGTGCAAAATTGTTGGTTTTAATTAGCTGTCCCTTGTCCCTGTCACCTAAAGCCGAGGGAGCTGCTATCGGCCAGAAAACTTACTTACTCTTTTATAAAGGTGCTTACCTTTTTTTCTCTTTTTTAACTTATATTTACATTAAAAATTCAATTTTTTAAGTAACACTAGTAGGAATGAGTGCTGTTTAAAACCCTAATCTTGAGGTTCTCTTACCTTATATATTTTGTGTCTATGCTGTAGGGTTAGCACCGGATTTATCATTCATTAACTCCTTTGTATATACTGTATCTAGTGCCAGTTCTCACCTCTGTATATAGTCCCATACAAAGTATCAGAAGCTGCTAATCTTTAAATTATGCCCGCACAAACCGTTACTACACTATCGGAGGCTGCCGAAACACTAACAAAAATTACACCCAGCTCAACTAGGTGTAAAACAGGAAAAAGGTGCTCTTTGAGACCTTTTTCCCATTGAAATCTAACCCGACACATCAAAGCCCTTCTATCCGCCACCCACCACATCGCAATTTATAATAAATTTATTAACCTCTAAACTGCCATGCCCCACAACGCAAACTATCTCTTAAATCTATTAACCCCTAATCCACAATGCCCCCACATCACAAAGTATCTATTTGAACTATTAACCCCTAATCCACGCGGGGGGTGTTTATATTTGGGGGGGGGCTATTTTCATAGGGATTAGGTTTAATTTTTTTATTTTTGATAATCTTGTTTATTATTTTATGTAATGTTAGACTTTTTTATTTTCTGTAATTTTAGCTTAATTTAAACAGTTTTTTTTATTTTTAAAGTAATATTAGGTTTTTTATTTTAATTGTAATTTAGGATTATTTTAATTTATGTAATGGGTTAATTTAGGGGGTGTTAGGTTAGGGGGCTTAGTGATTAGTTAATTGTGATGTGGGTTATTGGCGGTTTAGGGGTTAATAGATTTATTAGGTTAATTGCGATGTAGGCTATTGGCGGATTAGGGGTTAATAGTTTAAATAGCTAGATTGCGTTGTGGGGATGGCTGATTAGGGGTTAATAGTTTAAATAGATACTTTGTGATGTGGAGGCATTGCGGATTAGAGGTTAATACATTAGTTATTGCGGTGGAGGGTTGCGGTTAAGAGGTAGATATGCGGTGCCGTATATACAATCGATTGTAGTGTAAGGTCGGGTTACCATAGTAACCTATTAATGTTTTAGAAATTGGGCATCGGGTGGAAGCGTTAACACAACGCTAACTTACACCTACACTAAAAGAGCGACCACTCGCAAAGCGGTAACCTTTTCAATGAAAACCTGGTTCTAAAATGAAGCTGTAAATTACTTTACGGCTCCATTTTTAACGGCTCAATGGAAGCAAGCTCTTAGATATTTGTCTACAACCAGTAGTTAACCAAACAAAAGCATTTTTAAAAGATAAAATTAGTGTAATAAATATGATAAATAATCTGAAATGGGAAGAGGATTACTGGTTAGTTACGGGGGATGTAACATCACTGTATACAATTATCAATAAAGAGAAAGAAATAGAAGCAGTTAAATCTATGTTATATATATATCGGAAAATTTGGGACATTCCCATATTCAGTTTATCCTATCAGGTATTGATAGATACAAACTTTTTTTGGTTTCAAAATGATTTTTATTTGCAGACAGAGGGTATGGCGATGGGCACCCGTTTTGCCCCCAGCTATGCCAAACTTTTTATGGCAGCCTGGGAAGATCTATGACTACATTTTTCTTTTATCATCAATTTTGCTTTGTTCTCTTGGTATTCTTAGTTGAAAGCTAAACCTAGGAGGTTCATATGCCAATTTCTAAGCCCTTGAAGACCGTCTCTTCTCTCAGGGAATTTTGACAGTTTTTCTCCACTAGAGGGTGTTAGTTCATGTGTGTCATATAGATAACAATGTGCTCATGCACGTGGAGTTCCAGGGAGCCAGCTCTGATTGGCTAAAATGGATGTCTATCAAAAGAACTGAAATAAGGGGGCAGTTTGCAGAGACTTAGATACAAGGTTATCACAGAGGTAAAAGGTGTATTTAGATAACTGTTGGTTATACAAAACTAGGGAATGGGTAATAAAGGGATTATCTATCTTTTTAAACAATTAAAATTCTGGTGTAGACTGTCCCTTTAAGTATTTGCCATTCAGTATTGTTTGTTTAAAACCATGATCTTCTTACAGTGATGGAAAAATGACAATGCATTGCTGAAAGGTTTATCTAGGCAAGCTCAGGAGCAGCAGAGAACCTAGGCTCTCTGTGGCAAGACTGTGGTAGGCAGTTCCTAAAGAAATTACTGGGAGAATTAACAATTCATTCTGTGACTGGAGTGTACTATACAAACAGAAGAGACTTGATAACAGAGGAGCTGATAATTGTTTTTAGATTATGCTGTGTAATATTTTAGTGTCAATGATAAATGATACAAAGAACAGAAGAATCCATGAAAATATGGAACATTCTAAACTACAGATCCCACATTAAATGTTGATCTAGAACTGACTTTCTTTTAATTGAATGCTCCTTTGGGAACTGCAACAATATTTATTACTTAAACTAGCATTTTTAAAAAATACACCACATAAACTGGTGTAAACAGTTCATCATACTCTCAAATGAAAGAAAAATCAATGCACCTTACAACGGGCTGACAACACTATTTAGGAATCCAGCTCGTTCAAATATTTTACTTACCCTGGTGGTTGGAGAAGGGCAGAAACTGCTTATAAGGACTAAAAAGTACATCCAATTGTCCTAAATTTGATTTTATTATCAATAGAATTTTAAGATCTAATTTTTTGGAGACTCAAAATTTGATAAAAGAACGGACATCAACAAAACAATCACATCATCTAGTCATCTATCCTATCATACTAGCAAGTGTTAAGCAGTGATCCATTAATCCTGAACTTTGGGTTTTCACACCTCTTCTGTATTTCTTATTAATGTTTGAACTATCTCCAACCTAACATCACCATGAGAGGTGGATGAGGAAGTATATACCAAGACTGCACACTCCAAGAGGCGACAAGCACCCCTATACACAAAGTTTGGGAGATTACCATTGGAGGCACCAAATCCCCATGTACTCCAAGAGGTGGATGAAACCATAAGAAGCATACGCTGGTATCCAGAATTCATCTACCACCAAGCATACCCTCCAGTGCGGCAACTTACCTCATATGATTGAGGTAAATTCTGGTAAGGGTATTTACTATATTCTAAACATCATAAGGATCTTCACTAACATTATCTACATCCTGGAAACTTTCTGTTATTTATACTACTGATACTATATTTACACTATATATACATACATATCAACTGCATATTATTCTGTTTATCAGGACCTGAGAGCGCTGTTCACCCTTTGTGCATTTATTTGTTATTTTTACTCTACTAGGGTTCTACCCTTGTAAACTGTTTGTCCCTAATAGCTGCCAATCATTTCCTGTCTTTCTGACTGGCGCAATTTGTGAGTATCGCTTGTTTTCAGTTCAGGTTTCTGAATTGTTACATTCTACTTGCTTGCTTATATATATAGATATATAGATATAGATAGATAGATAGATAGAGATAGATAGATAATATATATGGTGTGTGTGTATTGTGTGTATTATGTATATATATATATATATATATATATATATATATACACACACAAATGTATTTAAATATGAATGTGTTTTACTATATATTTACTGTACATATTTAACATTTCAATGTTCTCCACTTACAGGAAAATGTCATTTTTATTGTAAATACATATTTCTATATATATGTATGTATATACCTATACCTATATATCTATTCCTATATCTATTTCTACAGATATATAGGTATAGATATGTAAATTACATTAATAGTATCAGATATATAGAAATATATATTTAATAATAAAAAAAAATGTAAAGTAGATATATATAAAAATAATCAATAATCCCAGCCAATGACACTTCGAGAACAAATAATTTTATTTATTGTAACTATAATATCCAAAAGCAGTGTGTAACATAACACTTTCAGGAGAGATAAGAGACACGCTTGCTCGGATCCACACAAACCCCATCCACCAAACACATCCGTACCACATACAGTATGAATAAACATATATACTAGATCAATTAATACAGAAAGAAAACAAACACAACCGTGTAAATAATGTGTACTGTGTAAAAAAAAATTACAACAATTCCCACCCCTAGGCATCCCCAGGGGGTGAGAGAGGACAGCACCACCTGAATCACTATTACTCAAAAGGTTACGTGGTAATGGAACCACAAAATATGATATGAGTCAGCTGTGTAGTCCAAAAATATAAGAAACTGGAGTCAATTTAGCTGTATCCAAGGGGTTAATTTTAATGTTACGATGCTATGTCAAGCATCACCATGATCTGTATGTTTCCCCATATGAAATAGCCGGTCACACTCTGGAATCTCAATAGACTTTATAGCAGTCCGTATTTCTTTTAAGCCACAAAAAAAGAATTTATATGTGAAAGCCGGTCACCCTCTTGAATATCAGTAGACTTTATATCAATCCATGTTTCTTTAAGCCACACAGAGGAATTGCAAAGACTTTGTGAATGCAAACTGTTTACCAATCTGTATAATATCTCTCTCAGTGTCCTTTTATATGAAATTGCATCAAAAGCAGTGCTAAGGTGAGGTATACTGCAAATCCAACTTCACACCCTCTATTACATTTTCACTCACGGAATATTGCTGAAACACAGCATATAAAGTTCCCACAGATGTTTCTTATAGTAGGCTTGATGTAGCAACAATCGGTTACAAAGTGCCGTAAGTGCCGATAGTAATCTCTTCAATGTGAACAAAAGCAGACCAAAGGTATAATGTTACCTGTCTCAGCAAACGCTGGTATAGCTAATATTACCGTGAGACTTGTCACCAGAAAAATCTTCAGTGTGGAAATGGACTGCATCCCATCTCGCTAACTTTTTTCCTTAAGCACACTTAATGCAGCAGGCAAACTGAGTGGCTCCAACACAGCAGGTAAGATCAGGTGATGGCGTCCTTACTGGTTCCGACGCGCGTTTCGGGGACTCCGCACCTTTGTCAAGGAATGTCCAGGTGCTAGAGAGGGTGTAACATTTAAACTAGTGCAACTTCAAATCTATTGGATAAACCAAACACACCTTCCTTACGTCACATTCGCTTCATATGCGCTGAATATATTCATACTAACATGGACACCGGATGCGAATCATCCTCACAAATAGCACCATTGATACTAAACTTAAACAAAGAATGCTCTTAAAATTCTAACAGTGTGTGCTATATCTCTTTAGAAATGTAGAGCACTATTGTATGTACATGTATTTACGTATGCGTCCTTGTGTGCACATATCTCTGACATAAGAGTCATATATAAGAAAAAAGCAAACAGCTTTGTGAGAAAACATAAATCTCTCCACACCTTCAGGTGTATTGATTATTTAAAGATACAAGAATAGTATCAGGATGCATATCCCGAATAGCACCATAGATACTAAACTCAAACAAAGAATGCTCTTAAAATACTAACAGTCTAACCACATCTCTTTAGAAATGTAAAGCGCTATTGTATGTACATGTATTTACGTATGCATCCTTGTGTGCACATATCTCTGACATAAGAGTCATATATAAGAAAAAAGCAAACGGCTTTGTGAGAAAGCATAAATTTCTCCACACCTTCAGGTGTATTGATTTAAAGATACACAAATAGTATCAGGATAAATATCCCATAGACATGTGAAAAACACAACTGTCAAATAATACATACAAGGAGCTATCCAGAAACAGCTCCCTCTTATGGGCATATTAGATCATACACAGTTCAGCGTAACGAATCGATTAGATATTGAGATCAAATAGAAAAGTTATACTACCATCTGTATATAAACCCTATATCATCGCATTTACAAGAAATACAATGTCACCTGAGTGTGCTCCATCCATGACTGGGCACTAACATCCATTCAATATTTTGCTTTAAAATGTTACATCGTATGAACAAAGTTTAAATAATCACAACCATTGTGAGGAATTAAGTAATACTCTCTTTAAATGAATTCTATGTCAACAGAACCTCAATATTCTATACCAGAAGTCTATACAATAATAAAATGAAAAATAATAATAAATGTGAACTATATTCTTCCTCTAATTCTGGGCCTCGTCATACTATTTTAACCATTCTATTTTTGGTCCACTTGTCAGTAATAAGATCCTAAACCCGAAAATATGAAAATTAGAGCAAAGAAAAGGGGATTCTACATGTCCCAATCCATTTATCATCTAGAACTCTTCAGAGCAGGACGTAAAACGTTCTACATATCCAAATCCACTTGTCACATGCATCTATTCAGAGCAAGACATGAATATCACTTATTATTGGCAAAATTTAAATAAAGTTGCCCCACGAGATATCTCTATTGAGACCTTTGGGTACCATAGTATCCAGTTTTCTAATCCACTGGGCTTCCTTCCTAAAGAGTAATTTCTGTCTATCCCCACCTCTCCGTAGGGGGGGTACCCCATCAACAATTTGAAATCTTAGTTGGCTTTTGCTATGTGAAAATCTCGTAAAATTATGTGCTACCGGGGCATCCTCATCATCTTTGCCTATTGCAGTTTTATGTTGGCGTATCCTATCCCTTACAGTTTGGGTGGTCTCGCCAACATAAGCCAAGCCACACGGACATTTGATTACGTAAATTACATATTTGGAGCTGCATGAAAACCTCCCTTTAATGGGTATCCTCTTCCCTGATTGGGGGTGGTTGATGCAGTCCCCTTGTTGTATCGAATAGCACAAGGCACAATTCATGCAGGGAAAGAAGCCCTTCTTAATCACTTCAATCGGTTTCTTCATGGGGCCCCAATCAGCACGGATCAACGTGTCCTTAAGATTTCTGTTTCTCCTAAAAGAGAAGAGTGGGGTATCCAAGAACGTTTTGCCCACTTGGGCATCGTCTCTCAAAAGGTGCCAATGGTGTAATATTATCCTTTTAAGTTCTCTACTATGGAACCCGAAGTGGCTAACAAATATAATATACCTATAATATATATAATATATACCTGTATATTTCTATAAGTATAAGTGAAGAACATTGGAAAGTTAAATATATACAGTAAACATACAGTAGAACACATAAATACATAGATACATATGTATATGTAGATTGGAGCCCTTTGCAATCAAATACCAGAAAACATGAAAAATATTTTTATTCATTATTAATATTTAATAATGTATTTAACTGTGTATGTAGTGTAAATATTTTACATACCAATGTACCTCACATAATAGAAAATGCTCTAAGTATGTTTAAATAGATATTCCTATATAGATATGTATATATCTATACCTATATATAATTATATATATATATACATACATACACACACATACATACAATGAAACAAAGGCAAAGGCACTCACCATATCAAATTACCTTGTCAAGCTTAATTACCATGACGTTTCGGGTGGTGCTTCTTCATCATATAGACAAACATAGAACAATAATGTGACTTACCCCTTAAATACCTCACCAACAACAGTGCAAATACATCTGACCATTCACTGGCATCCTCCCAGCGCAACTGCGCATGCTCGAGACTGACTATGGTACCGCTGAATGGCCAAACCTTAAAAGCAAAACGGAAAATGGCTGGATAAAGCTATATACGTAACCTAGCAACCAATGATCGTCAATCCACAATTAGGATACTACCAAACAGATTACAGGCACCAGGTTATGCCCTACCAAATAGCTGGAACGGCGATGGGGTCCAACGTGGCCCCATCTTATGCCAACATATATATGGCTGAATTTGAACAACATGGTACCCAGTTGTTCAACAGTCCACATTTTAAACTGTTTAAGAGATATATAGATGATTTACTCATCATCTGTTCAGGTACCAAGGAACAACTATCTAAATGGTTCCAGCAACTAAATAGCTGTAACCACTATCTGAAATTTAAGATCCATTCATCTGATATGGTCATAGATTTCTTGGATCTAAGAATTTATAAGAATGGTGAGTGGTTGAACACAACCTTATATCAGAAGGAAACAGACCAGAATTCAATATTGCGAGCTGACAGCTGTCACCGACCAGCTTAAAAGAGAGCTCTGCCAATGTCCCAATTCAAACGAGTTATCCAGAACAATACCTTACAACTGAATAAAGAAGCACAGCTACAGGATATGCGTAACAGATTTCGGCAGAGAGGGTATAAAGACAATTCACTTAGGGAGACTATGGCTAATATGGAACAGCTCACACAAAAAGAAGCCTTGACCAAGAAGAGGAACACAACTGAGGACATACCTAGGATGACATTCGTAACAACGTACTCTCCGGATAAATGACAGATCAACAGAATTATTAAAGAGAATTGTCAAATTCTGTCGAGTGATCCTGGACTACCCTTCATGGAATATGATCTACCAAGAATTGGTTACAAAAGAGGGAGAACACTCAAAGACATTCTGATGAGATCGGATCATAAACCTAGCTACACCCAAACCCGGCTGCTTTAGATGCAGTGGTTGCACTACCTGCAACGGTTTAGTACAAAGTACTTACTTTGTCCATCCATGGCACAACAAGAGGTGTGCCATTAAACACAGGGTGACATGCACTACAAAATATGTGGTATACATGCTACACTGTAACTGTGGCAAATATTACATTAGCAAAACAAACGATGATCTGCGGACTCGTATGGCTAATCACAGGGCTGCCATAAGACATGCATTGGACACAGGTTCTAGTGATCAACCTGTGGCCAAACATTTTTTGATTGCAAAACATACTGTGGCTAACCTCTGTTACATTATGATTGATCATGTCCCACCCCTCAGTCATGGGGGGGGGGGGGGGTCAGAGTGAAAATTCTCCTACTTCATGAAACAAAGTGGATAAATACGTTGGATACCTTGGTACCGAAAGGGTTAAACACTAGCTTTGATCTACAATGTTTTTGTAAATTCCTGTATATTGATGCATATTGTAAGGAGCAACATTGTGTCAAATGGCTTTATAACAGCCTATATGTTTGCGTCTGGCTCTCTGTAGAGTTTTTGTATTATCACTATGTTTATGCAGTGGTTTATTATTTCTTGTTTTGTTTTCACTTATTATGATTATTCATTTTTATTTTTTATATTCTTATTTTTCTTATTTTTTATTTTCGATATATCATGTATTGCAATGTGCCCAGTATGCTAGTATTTCTGGCTTACGTGGGTCAGTGACTTACTTGTAATGATCTATGTCTGCACCAATGTGGTTTACGCTCAGGGATCATATGTGTGTGTTTACACGATCCATGTTTTAACAGCATTTGACTGTACCTGCTGAGATGAGCGACACATTGGTAGGGCATAACCTGGAGCCTGTAATCTGTTTGGTAGTATCCTAATTGGGGATTGATGATTTTTGGTTGCTAGGTTACGTATCTAGCTTTATCCAGCCATTTTCCATTTTACTTTTAAGGTTTGGCCATTCAGCGGTACTGTGTCAGTCCTGCGCATGTGCAGTTGCGCTGGGAGGAAGCCAGTGACTGGTCAGATGGATTATCACTGTTGTTGATGGGGTATTTAAGGGGTAAGTCACTCTGTTGTTCTATGTTTGTTTGTCTGATGAAGGGGCACCACCCCGAAACGTCATGGTAATTGAACTTGACAAGTTAATTTGATACGGTGAGCGCCTTTGCCTTTGTTTATTTCATTGTGTATATCCTTTGCACGGACCACCCCGGAGGATGCAGAGTATGTACATGTACTATTGAGTGCCAACCCCTGCTTGTTCTAATATATATATATATATATATATATATATATATATATATATATATATATATATATATATATATATATATATATATATATATATATTGGAAGAAATGGGAGGACACTCACAGGTCTTATCCAAAAATATTTATTTTTATTTATGTATTTCACAACATAGCAAAGTCGACATTTGGCTGTTCTAGACATCCTTTTTCAAGACAATCTATAATCAAACATCTATTATAGGCATCAATCTAAAAACTAGCGAAAAAGCTGTTGATATTATGAGACAAAAAATTAAAGCTCACTCAGTATATACACTGTTACAGACTAATGTTTATATTTTAGTTGTCAATGTAAGTGAAGCACTCAAAACACAACACTTTAAATGACATATTATTCCTGATCAGTTCAGCATTGTTACCCCTGTATACCAATTTAAACCGGCACATGTATAATACATTTCTCACAAGCAAGCCTTAGTATC
Source organism: Bombina bombina (assembly GCF_027579735.1). NCBI lineage: Eukaryota > Metazoa > Chordata > Amphibia > Anura > Bombinatoridae > Bombina > Bombina bombina. The sequence continues at coordinate 264,890,963 of NC_069501.1, read as the reverse complement.
AAAGCATATCAATCATTACACAGCTGTAACTATGCATTCAAACATAGTTTTATCTATATCTGCATCAAAACTCAATACAAAGAGACCACAAATTATACTCTGCATAAAAACATGATGTAAAGAGACCAGATATTTACCTTACTGTTTAGAACATAATGGCTGAAAACTCCATGATTCAGGATACAAGTGTGCTGACACAGGTGCCAGACTGATTTTAAATAGACCTCACAGGAAGGTGTTATTGCAAAACATCTGTGTGATTGGACTATAAGGATTCAATGTTTGTTGATATCACACCTCAAAGACTGCCCACTAAGTGGACAAACTTAGTCAGAGCACTCCTAACTGTGTAGCCACTGGGAAAGCTCATTTGCATAAGACCAAGCATAAATGGAAAAAAAAAGTATTTAAAGATTTTTAAAGGGGCAGGCACCAAACCAAACTTTCACATATGAAGTGTGATAGCAAATGTTGAGACATTGGCATAACGGTCAGAGAACATCTACACTACCATAACAAGACTTTCTATAGATTAAATTGAAAATTGGCAAAATATATTGCAGTCCCTAGGGACCGACCCTTCCTACATTAACCTAGTATTTCAAACCTTAAAACTAATTAATTCCAGCACTAAGATAAAGACCTAGACAAAATGTGAGTTAACCTAGTAGAACACATCACCTCATTACATCCTGCGATTTTGATGTTTCTCAATTAATTAAGGGAGACTGAAGTGCTATATAGATGCATACTTTTGCCCAACTTCTATGTTGACAATTTTTCCAACCTAGTAGAATAATGATACATCTAGTTGAGTGTTTAACCTTTTAGGGCACATAGTCCCAAATGGTGTATCCACCTAGCTTCCTTTTTTAAGAGCTCTTCATCTCTATTACCTCCTTTTTTGAGGGGGGGACCCTGTCTATCAAGATTGTTCTCAACATGGCTACCCTGTGGCCTTGTTGCAAAAAGTGGCGTGCTACAGGCTGATCACTGCTATTTTTGTTTTATGTCGCCCAAATGGCACTCTTGTGGTTAGCTAGGCATTCCCTGAAGGTGGTAGAGGTCTTACCAATATAGTATTTTCCACACGGACAAATTATGGCATAAAATACAAAGTCAAAAGAACATGTTAATCTATGTCTCTTTGAAAAATATTGTGATTTATAAGGTTGTCTGAATTTATCACCAGTGATCATAGTATTGCAAGTGACACAACTGCCGCATTTGAAAAAAACAAGTTTTTTCTTGGATAACCAAGTTTGGGTACCAATGTGTACATCATGTTTAACAATTAAAGACTGAAGGCTTTTTCCATTCTTATATACCATCCGGGGTGGTTTGAAATCTTTGAACGGTAATGATGGGTCTTGGGTCAGAATATGCCAATTTTTTGACACAGTTTCTCTCACTATGTTGCTGGCTGGGGTATATCGCTATTATTTGTTGGTTTAATGATTTTACAATGATTAATGACACTTTGTTGATCTAAATGTTCAATTTTATTCCAAACTTTCATAATATCCTTAGACTTATAGCCCCTTGCTACAAATTTATCCTGCATAATACAAAACTGCAACAATTTATCTTGAGTGTCAGTATTATTCCTGATCACTCTTAGTAATTGGAATTTAAGTATTCCCATTTTTAACTGAGGTGGGTGAAAACTCTGAAATTTTAAGAGTATTTCTATCAGTGGGTTTTGAAAACAATTTAGTTTTAAGAGTACAATAATCAAAATGGTCATCTAAAAATGTAATCTGATGGTAATCAAACTCCATTTTAAACTGGACATTTGGCATATTATTATTCAACTGTTCAAACCCACAATTCAATTCAGACTCACTGTCATCCCAAATCAAAGACACATCATCAATGTAGCGACAACATAAAAGAATATGTGAATTGTTTATATTGAAAACAAATGTATCCTGATACCACAACATAAATAAGTTGGCATATGCCAAGGCCATTGGAGACCCCATGGCAGTGCCCACCAGCTGTAAGTACTATGTGTTTTCAAATCGAAAGTAATTGTGTGTTAAACAAATTTCCAATAATTCTATAATAAACTCAATAGGGGGTCCTAAATATTCATCATCAGATTTTAGTTTACTTCTAACAGCCTGTACACCTAAATCATGTGGAATTATAGTGTACAAGTTGGCCACATCAAGTGTGACCAGTAACACCTCTTTAGAAAAAGATTTATCCTGTATAAGTTTAATCAATTCAATTGAATCTAATAGAAATGCTGGTGGTTTTTTTAACCATATCTTGTAAAAAATAATCCACATATTGGGCCACACTTTGATATAAAGACCCGATAGCAGACACAATAGGGTGCCCGGGAGGGGAGGCTGCATTTTTGATGAATTTTAGGAATGGTATAAATAAAAGGGAACCTGGGATGGTCAGTAGTCATGAATCTAAAGGTTGGTTCATCTATATACATGGCCTGCAAAGCCATGGTTAATGTTTTGTCCAATGATAGATTGAATTCTTTAGTAGGATTTTTTGATAGAACTCTATAAGTGGCAGAATCATGAAGTTGAGAGAGTAATTCTGTTCTGTAGTATACATGATCTAGCACAACTATGGCCCTGCCCTTCTCACAATGGAATCATCATCATGAAGGCTAGCCACAGCTTGCCATTCCTGAGAGCTCATGTTATCATGTTGTTGACCTAAACCTTGACATTTTTTATTGATTTCAACAGAACACAAAGTGGTGTTCTCTTAATAGAGGGATGTATACTAGATGGATCAAATCTGGATTTACTTTTAAATTTAGGTTTGTGTCTTACCAAAGCAGAGCTGTTGGTGGATTTCTTTTTATTTAAGTTGATGCTTGAATCTAGCTAAATCAATTTGATTGTCAAATTCTTCAATCTTAGGAGTCGGTATATAGTTTAACCCTTTATTGAGCAACCGTATCTCTGATTCACTGAGATGATGACTACTAAGATTGATGACAGCACAATCTGCATCTACATTTTGAGTTTTGGTTTTGTACCCACCACATCTGACATGGTTTCTGGTCCTCTTCCTACCTTCTTTTTTGAATGGGGGGCAATTTTCTGTTGAGATCTAGTTTGTACTCTATGTGCATCTCTGGCTGCATGTGTATTATTAACCCCTTCCTGTCCACTGGAGTAACTACCACTAGTGTCTATGATGTGCATATTATGTTTGGTACGATTGTCTCTAAATCTCCTGTGATAAAAAGAGGGCTTGCCAGTTTACCAGGGGTAGCCTCGCTTTTCTTTGTAATCAGTTTCTACAATATGTAGTTTTTTTATTTTTAACTCCTGTTTATATTTCTCCAACTGTGATTTTATTTTACCCAACCAGTCTTCACTAGTATCATTCAACAAACAAACCATTTTATCTGACTCCAACTATTCAATTTCAAATTTTGTTATTTTCTTCCTCTATAACCAAAAGGAACCAATCAAGAGAGCATTTATTTGCTATGTAACACCATTTTTTACAGAACTCAACATTGTTGCGTCCAATGGTAGGTTGATTTTTGATGCGGAAACCCCGAGGTATATGTTTCTTTTTATAATAATCAGCCAAATAATTAGAATGTAAGTTGTAATCTACCTCTTTTCTCTTTATATTTAGCAATCTATGATTAATATTAAGAGCTTATTCACCCATTTTTTCCACATCACATGCTTGTAAAATATGCTCAGCATCCTCATCAGTGTATGCAAACAATGCTTCATCATCATCCATGTCTTGTGGGGTCAAAGATATGGCATCCCCTACTTGTATGTCAGTGTAATCCATGTTGAATATCAAAAGAAAGCCTATCCACCAAAATAGGCTGTGTCCCAATATATAATACAGCTGCTAGTGTTATTAAAAACAACAACACTCAAAGTGAAGAAGTCTCGAATTCCAAGATTGTGAGAGACAACGAAATGAATCTCTGTACTATCTTCAGGAGGGTGCAATGTTATTGATCCATGAGATCCAGGATCTTTATATTTCATCCAAAAGAGACATGCACTCACTCCCCTTTCATCAATGAATTGCCCAGGTGACTCCTCAAATCAGGATATGCAGTGGAAGAAATGGGAGGGCACTCACAGGTCTTATCCAAAAATATTTATTTTTCTTTATGTATTTCACAACATAGCAAAGACAACGTTTCGGCTGTTCTAGACAGCCTTTTTCAATACAATCTATAATCAAACATATATTATAGGTAAAAAAAATGAATACAGTCAATATACATACTACCATATACATTTCACAGTGTGCAAAACATGCATCTAATAAATACATAAGAAAGCACCTCTGTTATCTCTTAACAATGCTGAACTGATCGGGAATAATATGTCATTTAAAGTTGCAACAGTGTTGTATTTCGAGTGCTTCACTTAGATTAACAATTAAAGTATAAACATTAGTCTGTAACAGTGTATACACTGAGTGAGCTTTAACTTTTTTTCTCATAATATCAACAGCTTTTTTGCTAGTTTTTAGATTGATGCATGCACATTTTTAGGTGCATTTATTCATGATGTTTTTATTGTTAGCATAATATTAACACACTAATAGGGGTGGTTACTTATAAAGGGAGATAACAGAAGTGCATTCTTATGTATTTATTAGATGCATGTTTTGCACACTGTGAAATGTATATGGTAGTATGTATATTGACTGCATGCATTTGTTTTACCTATAATATATGTTTGATTATAGATTGTCTTGAAAAAGGCTGTCTAGAACAGCCGAAACGTCGACTTTGCTATGTTGTGAAATACATAAATTAAAAGAAATATTTTTGGATAAGACCTGTGAGTGCCCTCCCATTTCTTCCTCTGCATATCCTGATTTGAGGAGTCACCTGGGCAATTCATTGATGAAAGGGGAGTGAGTGCATGTCTCTTTTTGATGATGATGATGATGATATATATATATATATATATATATATATATATATATATATATATATATATATATATATATATATATATATATATATATGTATAGATATACATTTTACCAAAAATCTATCAGATATATATCCAAATATTTATTTAAACTTAAATAGAACATATTGTTCTAGGTGAAGAACATTGGAATGTTAAATATTCACTTATTAAAGTCGGTTTGAGTGCACTTGAATAAATGCAATCTGGTTAGCAAGGTAGTAGGGGGTATTCATTTTTTTTTCCAGTTTTCAAGCTCCATTAACCCCTTAATGACCGCAGCACTTTTCCATTTTCTGTCCGTTTGGGACCAAGGCTATTTTTACATTTTTGTGGTGTTTGTGTTTAGCTGTAATTTTCCTCTTGCTCATTTATTGTACCCACACATATTATATACCGTTTTTCTCGCCATTAAATGGACTTTCCAAAGATACCATTATTTTCATCATATCTTATAATTTATTATAATTTTTTTTATAAAATATGAGAAAAAAATAGAAAAAAAACACTTTTTCTAACTTTGACCCCCAAAATCTGTTACACATCTACAACCACAAAAAAACACCCATGCTAAATATTTTCTAAATTTTGTCCTGAGTTTAGAAATACCCAATGTTTACATGTTCTTTGCTTTTTTTTGCAAGTTATAGGGCCATAAATACAAGTAGCACTTTGCTATTTCCAAACCATTTTATTCAAGACTAGCGCTAGTTACATTGGGACACTGATATCTTTCAGGAATCCCTGAATATCCCTTGACATGTATATATATTTTTTTAGAAGACATCCCAAAGTATTGATCTAGGCCAATTTTGGTATATTTCATGCCACCATTTTACCGCTAAATGCGATCAAATTAAAAAAAACGTTGAATTTTTCACAATTTTAGGTTTCTCACTGAAATTATTTACAAATAGCTTGTGCAATTATGGCACAAATGGTTGTAAATTCTTCTCTGGGATCCCCTTTGTTCAGAAATAGCAGACATATATGACTTTGGCGTTGCTTTCTGGTAATTAGAAGGCCGCTAAATGCTGCTGCGCATCACATGTGTATTATGGCTAGCAGTGAAGGGGTTAATTAGGTAGTTTGTAGGGAGCTTGCAGGGTTAATTTTAGCTTTAGTGTAGAGATCAGCCTCCCACCTGACACATCAGACCCCCTGATCCCTCCCAAACAGCTCCCTTCCCTCCCCCACCCCACAATTGTCTCCGCCATCTTAAGTACTGGCAGAAAGTCTGCCAGTACTAAAATAAAAGGTTTTTTTATTTTTATTTTTTTAAAGCATATTTACATATGCTGGGGGTGTAGCATCCCCCCTTAGCCCCCAACCTCCCTGATCCCCCCAAACAGCTCTCTAATCCTCCCCATCTGCCTTATTGGGGGCCATCTTGGGTACTGGCAGCTGTCTGCCAGTACCCATTTTGCAAAATAAAAAGTTTTTTTTTTGTTTTTATTTTTAGTTTCTGTAGTGTAGCTTCCCCCCCCCCCCACAGACCAACCCCCACCACCTGCCTGATCTTTTTACTGCCAACTTTATTTCCCCTTTTTAGTAAATTTTAATGGTACTTTTTCTGTAGTGCAGCGGTTCCCACCCGCTCCCTCCCGTGCACGCGCCCGCCCCCACCCCCCGTGCACGCGCGCGCGCCCGTGCGCGCCCCCCGGGCATTCCCGCCCACGATCCCGCCCCCCTCAGCATCATCCGGGGCCATCGATGGCCGCCACCCGCCTCCCACACCGGCTCCTATCCACCCTCAAACGTAGCCGTTAATGTCGGGTGCAGAGAGGGCCACAGAGTGGCTCTCTCTGCATCGGATGGCTACAAATGGTTATTGCAGGATGCCTCGATATCGAGGCATCACTGCAATAACCGGAAAGCAGCTGGAAGCGAGCAGGATCGCTTCCAGCTGCTTTCCACACCGAGGACGTGCAGGGTACGTCCTCAGGCATTAACTGCCTTTTTTTTGAGGACGTACCCTGCACGTCCTCGGTCGTTAAGGGGTTAAAGTATATGGGAGAAGAAGTTAATGCCATGTGCATCTGATTTTTTGCTCGAGTGGAAAAGTTTTACTTTTAACTTGTAATACAAGCGTAGTTTACACAAGCAAGAGCACTGAATTGTGCTCCATTCATAATCTATCCCTTAATTTGAAGTACAATACATACAGAAAGAGAAGCAATCTGCCATGAAGGAACAAAAGCTCAGTGGCTTGTTCTATGGCCGGTTACCTTCTGGGAGTAACTTCTTTTAACCCCTCATTCAGAAGAGGATTGCCTGATATTTTATGGCTGGACTGACCTGTATAGGCGTGATCAAAAATTTTTTCTGTGAAAGCACAATTGGACGAAAAAAAGGCTTTTCCTGGGTGTCAATTTACCAGAGAATAAGCTTGCCCGTCACTGGTTGAGCACTTCTACTTGTTGCTAATATGTAAAATATGATTCTTCGGGGTCTACCTAAGTGTCATGGTGAAAACCAGACGTGCATTACTTGTCTAATGTGCCTAGAGGGATATGGCTGCACCTCACTGATGAGGCCCGAAGAAAGCAGAAATGATTGTCTGGGGTTGCCATGTTCCTCATTTAGAGGAGGATTGCCTGGTATTTCGGGACTGGACTGACCTGTATAGGCAAAATCAGACTGAATTACTTCAGTAAAGTTATCTTCTGTGAAGTCACAATTGGGCAAAAAGAGCCTGTTCCTGGGTGGCAGTTTGCCAGAGAGCAAGCTATTGAGGTATTGTTCATCCCTGGTTAAGAGCTTCTACTTCTTGCTTAACCCCTTAAGGACAAGGCCATTTTTCAATTTCTTTCCCTTCAGGACCAGGGCTATTTTTACATTTCTGCGGTGTTTGTGTTTAGCTGCAATTTTCCTCTTACTCATTTACTGTACCCACACATATTATATACCGTTTATCTCCCCATTAAATGCACTTTCTAAAGATACCATTATTTTCATCATATCTTATAATTTACCATAAAAAAATTATAAAATATGATGAAAAAATGAAAAAAAAAACACTTTTTCTAACTTTGACCCCCAAAATCTGTTACACATCTACAACCTCCAAAAAACACCCATGCTAAATAGTTTCTAAATTTTGTCCTGAGTTTAGAAATACCCAATGTTTACATGTTCTTTGCATTTTTTTGTAAGTTATAGGGCAATAAAGACAAGTAGCACTTTGCTATTTCCAAACCATTTTTTTTTTTTTCAAAATTAGCGAGTTACATTGGAACACTGATATCTGTCAGGAATCCCTTAATATACCTTGACATGTATATTTTTATTTAGAAGACATCCCAAAGTATTGATCTAGTGCCATTTTGGTATATTTCATGCCACCATTTCACCGCCAAATGCGATCAAATAAAAAAAAAATGTTCACTTTTTCACAAACTTTTTCACAAATATTAGGATTCTCACTGAAATTATTTACAAACAACTTGTGCAATTATATGGCTTTGGCGTTGCTTTTTGGTAATTAGAAGGCTGCTAAATGCCTCTGCGCACTACATTTGTATTAGGCCCAGCAGTGAAGGGGTTAATTAGGTAGCTTGTAGGGAGCTTGTGGGGTTAATTTTAGCTTTAGGGTAGTGTAGTAGACAACCCAAAGTATAGATCTAGGCCCATTTTGATATATTTCATGCCACCATTTCACCGCCAAATGCGATCAAATAAAAAAAATTGTTAACTTTTTCACTAACTTTGGGTTTCTCACTGAAATTATTTACAAACAGCTTGTGCAATTATGGCACAAATGGTTGTAAATGCTGCTCTGGGATCCCCTTTGTTCAGAAATAGCAGACATATATGACTTTGGCATTGCTTTTTAGTAATAAATGCTGATGCGCACCAAATTTGTATTATGCCTAGCAGTGACAGGGTTAATTAGGTAGCTTGTAGGGTTAATTTTAGCTTTAGTATAGAGATCAGCCTCCCACCTGACACATCCCACCCCCTGATCCCTCCCAAATAGCTCTCTTCCCTCCCCCACCCCACAATTGTCCCCGCCATCTTAAGTACTGGCAGAAAGTCTGCCAGTACTAAAATAAAAGTGTTTTTTATTTTCTTTTCATTATTAAAAAAAAAAAAATATTCTGCTTTGTAGGATCCCCCCTTAGCCCCAACCTCCCTGATCCCCCCCAAAGAGCTCTCTAACCCTCCCCCCACTAACTATTAGCCACCATTTTGTGTACTGGCAGCTGTCTGCCAGTACCCAATTTGCAATAAAATATTATTTATTTATTTTTAACCTAACTTTTTCTGTAGTGTAGCTGCCCCCCTCCATACCTTACCCCCTCCCCCTCCCAGATCACCCCCTGATCACCCCCAGATCACCCCTCCTCTGCACCCACCACCCTCTCCCCGCAAAACATTTTCCCCCAGCGCGCACACCCGCCCCTCACCTCCAGCGTGCGCTCCCGTGTGCACCCAGCATCAACCACAGCCAGAAGGAAGTAGTTACCTAGTGATGGACCGCCCACCCACCTCCCTACAATGGCTCCCACCCACCAACGATCTGCACCATCACTGGCCGATGCAGAGAGGGCCACAGAGTGGCTCTCTCTGCATCAGTGTGCCTAAAAAGGTATTGTAGTGATGTCTCAATATCGAGGCATCACTGCAATACCTGGAAAGTACCTTGAAACCCTTAATTTACTCCTATTATCAATTTTTCTTCGTTCTCTTGCTTTCTTTATTTGAAAAAGAAGACATCTAAGCTAAGGAGCCAGCCAATTTGTGGTTGAGAACCATGGACAGCACTTGTTTATTGGTGCTGTCCAATTAGCAAGGACAACCCAGGTTGTTCACCAAAAATGGGTCGGCATCTAAACTTAAATTCTTGCTTTTCAAATATAGATACCAAGAGAATAAAGAAAATTTGACAATAGGAGTAAATTAGAAAGATGCTTAAAATTGCATGCTTTATATGAATCATGAAAGAAAAAATTTGGGTACAGTTTCCCTTTAATGTTAAGTACTGCAGCTACAGGATCGTGATCTAAACAGGTGCATTCTGGGACAGAGCAGGAGCCAACTATATCTAAAGTCCAGGAATTACAAAATATATGGTCTATGTGGGAATTGGACTTATGAGGTTTAGAGAAAAAGGTATAATCTCTATAGATAGATATATATGTGTACATATGTGTATATATGCATGCATTTGTACTCATACAAAAATACACACATGTATACATATATATATATATATATATATATTATTTTATATATATATATATATATATATATATATATATATATATATATATATATATATATATATACATGTATACATACACACATATAAATATTTAAACATTCACACACACACTTTTGAGTCCTTCCCAGGCAAACACCTTTTTATCTCTGTAATTACCTTGTATCTAAGCCTCTGCAGACTGCCTCCTTATCTCAGATGTTTTGATAGACTTGTATTTCAGACAATTAGTGCTAACTCTTAAATAGCAACGTGCATGAAAACAATGTTTTCTATATGAAACACATTAACTAACGCCCTCTAGCTCTGAAAAACTGTCAAATGCAGTGAGATGAGAGGCGGCCTTCAAGGGCTTAGAAATTAGCATATTAGCTTACCTAGGTTTAGCTTTCAACTAAGAATACCAAGAGAATAAAGCAAATGTGATGATTAAAGAAAATTGAAAGCTGTTTACAGTGACATGTCGTATATGAATCATGAAAGTTTAATTTGGACTTTACTATACCTTTAATATGTTTTACATGTGTTTTTTAAAGCTTTTATTTTAACTATAACACTTTACTTCAGGACTCAGGTCACGCTAATTCTTCTAGTGCTATTTTGGCTTGCACTTGAGTGCAAGCCATAACTTTCAACTTGTAATATGAGCAATATTTAGTGCAGTCGCAAGTATAGGGCACGCAAAAGTGATGCTGGCCACGCTAAACCTTCTCTGGTAAATTTGTTTTACCATACACTTGTAATATAAATTTGCATGCTAATTTTAGTTCAGTCTAGTGATATTTCTTCACTACATGTTCATCTTAAACTCCTACTACTTTGCCCTTAATCTTTATAAGCAACATTACTTCTCTCTTCTTATCTCTACTCTTTCTTCAAACCCAAAACGTCTGTTCTCCACTTTCAATACTCTTCTCTGCCCACCCCCACCTCCTAATACAACTTCTCTGTCAGCTCAAGATTTTGCCAGCCACTTGCATAACAAAATCGATTCCATCAGAAACAAAATCAACTCCAAACATGCTTCCAGTCTCTCACCCCCTCAAAAGCTTGCAATCAACCAAAACTCACATAGCCATAAATAGCCCTTTCACCCCTGTTACTGAGGAAGAAGTCTTTGCACTTATACTGTGCTCTCACCTCACTACCTGTCCCCTCGACCCCATCCCCTCACAGATACTCCCCTCCCTCTCTTCTATCCTTACCCTATACTCACACACATTTTCAACCTCTCCCTCAGCACTGGTATATTTCTCTTATCTCTAAAACATGCATTGGTCACACCTATCCTCAAAAAACCTTCTCTCAATCCAACCTCCCCATATAACTTCTGCCCTCCTTCCCTACTCCCTCTTGCCTCAAAGCTTCTTTAAAAGCTGGTATATGCATGCCTATCCCAGTTCCTTACATTAAACTCCCTGCTTGTTCCACTGCAATCTGGATTTTGCCCCCATCACTCCAAAGAGACAATCATTAGGTTTACCAATGACCTTCTTACAGCAAAATCCAAAGGCCACTTCTTTCTGCTTAGCCTCCTTGATCTGTCTGTAGCCTTTGATACTGTTGACCACCCTCTTTTAGTTCAAAACCTCCAATCCTTTGGCATTTGTGACACAGCCCTCTCGTGGTTCTCTTCCTACCTGTCTAATCATACCTTTAGTGTAGCCTTCTCTGGGGCTTCCTCTTCCCTGTCACCACTTTCTGTTGGGCTACTGCAAGACTCTGTCCTTGGTCCCCTTCTCTTCTCAATCTACACATCATCATTAGGTTCCTTAATAAAGTCCCATGGGTTTCAATATCATTTGTATGCCGATGACACCCAAATCTATCTCTCTGCACCAGACCTATCTCCTTTCTTGCTAACCCGTGTCACTAACTGTCTTTCTCACGTCTCTTCCTGGATGTCTTCTCACTACCTTAAGCTAAATCTCTCCAAAACTGAGCTCCTTATTTTCCCTCCTTCTTCTAAAATCTCCACCCCCTATCTCTCTATAACTGTTGACAACTCCATCATTACCCCTACCCCGCATGCCCAATGTCTTGGGGTCAAATTTGAATCAGATCTTTCTTTCACTCCTCACATTTAGTCCTTGGTTGAATCCTGCCGCTTCCACCTTAAAAACATCTCTGAAATTAGACATTTCCCTACACAAGACACAACTAAGATGTTAATCCACTCTCTCATCCTTTCCCGTCTCGACTACTGCAACTCCATCCTCTCTGGTCTCCCTTTCTGCCGCCTAGCTCCTTTACGATCCATAGTGAATGCCTCTGCCAGGCTCATCTTCCTTACATGTTGCTCTTCATCTGCTGCACCTCTCTGCCAATCCCTTCCCTGGCTTCCTCTTGCCTCCAGGATTAAACACAAAATTCTCACTCTGACATAAAAGGCCCTCAACTGCACTGCTCCCCCTATATCTCAGACCTTGTCTCCTGATACTCTCCCTCTAGACCCTTTCACTCTGCTCAGAATCTCCTACTCTCCTCCTCTCTTTTTACCTCCTCACATTCCTGTTTACAGGACTTCTCCAGACTGGCTCTCATCTTGTGGAACTCTTTGCCTCGCTCCACAAGACTCTCCCCTAGTTTTGAATGCTTCAAGCGCTCCCTAAAGACTCTACTGTTCAGGGATTCATACAACCTACACTAATCTTTCCTAATATCAGTTCATCTCCTCCATTACTATCCGCTATGAACTCCCTTAGCATGTAAGTCTAAGAGCCCAACTATTAAATGTCTCTTATGAGACTTTAGTGTATTGTCTTAAAGTGCAACTATTGAAAATAACAAAATTATTCTTATTACATGGTAACACAGAAGATGAGGTTGAAAGACAGAAGTCCATCCAGTTCAACCAATACAGATCCTACATGGTTTACTATAAAAGCTCCACTTGAGCTTAACATAATCCCATTAAAAAGGGGATCTATTTAGCACAATCAATCATATCCCTGAATTCTGTTTCTAGCCTGAAATATAACTAAGTCATTTTTACATGAATCTAAAATATTGGCATTCACTACCTCCTTAGGCAATGAGCTCCACAATTTGATTGTTCTTACAGTGAAAATGACCTGTCCAGTCATTACAGCCTACTTGTCATTGATCTCCAGCAAACACAACTGTCACAAATAGACAATGTCTAGTACTGCAATATATATATATATATAAGACGATAAATGTAAGCACAAAAGGAGACTAAACTGCTTGCTAGTGATTGTGCTAAAATATGATACAAATAGGTGTTGACTGCTAATAGTGTTAAAAAACAAATATGTGCTTGACAATAAAAACCGCAAGAAAATTTTATCAAACCAAAAAAGGCTAAAAAAACAAGCAATATTGGTCAATATATGAGACAGTAAAAAAGTCACCACTTGGAGATACAGTCAGATTCTAGTCCATTAACTTTCTCTTATTCCTGTGTGAATTGGGTGCTGCAACTTCTGAAAAAAGGAAGCATTTTCTCTCCCAAAAATGAAGACAATCTGAAAAAGAGCACCTCTGATTCACAAAGTAATTTATTACAAGTAAATTAATCTGCTAAAACAAATGCACTTACTAAAAGAATAAATAAAATGTGCAGCACTCATCCAATCCCATATAGCAATTGCTAGCTCATCCACCTATTTTTAGGAGTATTGAGATGAGACGACTCCAAGCTCCATCTGTGCACTAATTGTAAGGCAGATTGGGGACATTGCTGACTATATGGGATTGGATGAATGCTGCACATTTTATTTATTCTTTTTTTAAGTGCAATTGTTGTAGCGGATTCTTTTACTTGTAATAAATTACACCTAGATTTAGAGTTTTGCGGACAAAGGGGTGCGTCAGCTACACGTGTTATTTTTCTAGCGCTGCTTCTAAACAACGCTGGTATTTAGAGTTCTCTGAAGGGCTGCGTTAGGCTCCAAAAGGGAGCGTACAGGCATATTTACCGCCACTTCAACTCTCAATATCAGCATTGCTTACAGTAGCGGCTAGCTGGAAAAACGTGCTCGTGCACAATTCCCGCATAGGAAACAATGGGGCATTTTGGGCTGAAAAAAAACCTAACACCTGCAAAAAAGCAGCGTTCAGCTCCTAATGCAGCCCCATTGTTTCCTATGAGGAAACACTTTCTAAGTCTGCACCTAACACCCTAACATGAACCCCGAGTCTAAATACCCCTAACCTTACACTTATTAACCCCTAATCTGCCGCCCCCGCTATCACTGACCCCTGCATTACACTATTAACCCCTAATCTGCCGCTCCAGACACCGCCGCAACCTACCTTATACCTATGTACCCCTAATCTGCTGCCCCTAGCATCGCAGACACCTACATAATATTTATTAACCCCTAATATGCCCCCCCAATGTCGCCGCTACCTTACCTACACTTATTAACCCCTAATCTGCCGACCGGACCTCGCCGCCACTCTAGTAAATGTATTAACCCCTAAACTGCCACACTCACGCCTCGCAAACCCTATAATAAATAGTATTAACCCCTAATCTGCCCTCCCTAACATCGCCGCCACCTAACTTCAAGTATTAACCCCTAATCTGCCGACCGGACCTCGTTGCTACTCTAATAAATGTATTAACCCCTAAAGCTAAGTCTAACCCTAACCCTAACACACCCCTAAGTTAAATATAATTTTATTCTAACGAAATAAATTAACTTTTATTAAATAAAGTATTCCTATTTAAAGCTAAATACTTACCTGTAAAATAAACCCTAATATAGCTACAATATAATGAATAATTATATTGTAGCTATTTTAGGATTTATATTTATTTTACAGGCAACTTTGTATTTATTTTAACCAGGTACAATAGCTATTAAATAGTTAATAACTATTTAATAGCTACCTAGTTAAAATAATTACAAAATTACCTGTAAAATAAATCCTAACCTAAGTTATAACATTTATTATAGTAGCGGCGAGGTCTGGTCGGCAGATTAGGGGTTAATATTTGAAGTTAGGTGGCGGCGATGTTAGGGAGGGCAGATTAGGGGTTAATACTATTTATTATAGGGTTTGCGAGGCGGAAGTGCGGCGGTTTAGGGTTTAATACATTTATTAGAGTGGCGGCGATGTGCGGGCAGATTAGGGGTTAAAATTTTTTATTATAGTGGCGGCGATGTGGGGGGGGGCTCAGTTTAGGGGTACATAGGTAGTTTATGGGTGTTAGTGTACTTTAGAGCACAGTAGTTAAGAGCTTTATGAACCGGCGTTAGCCCAGAAAGCTCTTAACTACTGACTTTTTTCTGCGGCTGGAGTCTTGTCGGTAGAGGGTCTAATGCTCACTTCAGCCAAGACTCTAAATACCGGCGTTAGGAAGATCCCATTGAAAAGATAGGGTACACAATTGGCGTAAGGGGATCTGCGGTATGGAAAAGTCGCGGCTTGGAAGTGAGCGTTAGACCCTTTCCTGGATGACTCTAAATACCAGCGGGCGGTAAAAAGCAGCGTTAGGAGCCCTTAACGCTGCTTTTGACGGCTACCGCAGAACTCTAAATCTAGGCGTTACTTTGTTAATCGGAGGTGCAGTTTCCTTTGCCTGTTTCATTATATTTTTATATATTCAAAATCACGCTTTGAGATGAGTAATTATATGAATAGTTATATATGTTTACAATAAAAATAACATTGTCCTGTATGTGAACAACATAGAAATGTGAAATATGTACAGCAAAAAATATACAGCAAAACATATAAACACTCACATATATATATATATATATATATATAAATACATACATACATACACATATTTAGACATATATATGTATATATATATATATATATACACTGCTCAAAAAAATAAAGGGAACACTAAAATAACACATCCTAGATCTGAATGAATAAAATATTCTAATTAAATACTTTGTTCTTTACATAGTTGAATGTGCTGACAACAAAATCACACAAAAATTAAAAAATGGAAATCAAAATTTTCAACCCATGGAGGTCTGGATTTGGAGTCACACTCAAAATTAAAGTGGAAAAACACACTACAGGCAGATCCAACTTTGATGTAATGTCCTTAAAACAAGTCAAAATGAGGCTCAGTAGTGTGTGTGGCCTCCACGTGCCTGTATGACCTCCCTACAACGCCTGTGCATGCTCCTGATGAGGTGGCGGATGGTCTCCTGAGGGATCTCCTCCCAGACCTGGACTAAAGCATCCACCAACTCCTGGACAGTCTGTGGTGCAAAGTGAAGTTGGTGGATGGAGCGAGACATGATGTCCCAGATGTGCTCAATTGGATTCAGGTCTGGGGAACGGGAGGGCCAGTCCATAGCATCAATGCCTTCGTCTTGCAGGAACTGCTGACACACTCCAGCCACATGATGTCTAGCATTGTCTTGCATTAGGAGGAACCCAGGGCCAACCGCACCAGCATATGGTCTCACAAGGGGTCTGAGGATCTCATCTTGATACCTAATGGCAGTCAGGCTACCTCTGGCGAGCACATGGAGGGCTGTTCGGCCCCTCAAAGAAATGCCACCCCACACCATTACTGACCCACTGCCAAACTGGCCATGCTGGAGGATGTTGCAGGCAGCAGAACGTTCTCCACGGCGTCTCCAGACTGTCACGTCTGTCAAATGTGCTCAGTGTGCCCCTGCTTTCATCTGTGAAGAGCACAGGGCGCCAGTGGCGAATTTGCCAATCTTGGTGTTCTCTGGCAAATGTCAAACGTCCTGCACGGTGTTGGACTGTAAGCACAACCCCCACCTGTTGAAGTTGGGTCCTCATACCACCCTCATGGAGTCTGTTTCTGACCGTTTGAGCAGACACATGCACATTTGTGGCCTGCTGGAGGTCATTTTGCAGGGCTCTGGCAGTGCTCCTCCTGTTCCTCCTTGCACAAAGGCGGAGGTAGCGGTCCTGCTGCTGGGTTGTTGCCCTCCTACGGCCTCCTCCACGTCTCCTGATGTACTGGCCTGTCTCCTGGTAGCGCCTCCATGCTCTGGACACTACGCTGACAGACACAGCAATCCTTCTTGCCACAGCTCGCACTGATGTGCCATCCTGGATGAGCTGCACTACCTGAGCCACTTGTGTGGGTTGTAGACTCCGTCTCATGCTACCACTAGAGTGCAAGCATTCAAAAGTGACCATAACATCAGCCAGAAAGCATAGGAACTGAGAAGTGGTCTGTGGTCACCACCTGCAGAACCACTCCTTTATTGGGGGTGTCTTGCTAATTGCCTATAATTTCCACCTGTTGTCTATCCCATTTGCACAACAGCATGTGAAATTGATTGTCACTCAGTGTTGCTTCCTAAGTGGACAGTTTGATTTCACAGAAGTGTGATTGACTTGGAGATACATTGTGTTGTTTAAGTGTTCCCTTTAATTTTTTGAGCAGTGTATATATATATATATATATATATATATGTAGACACATATATACATATATAGACATATTTAGACATATATATGTATGTATATATACAATATAGACCTTTGCAGTCAAACACTTTGTCATATACCATATACATTTGAACCCTTATAACTTATACACATTTTTATCAGATAGTGTTCAAATAAGAGTAACTATAATTTTAAATGTTGTATACATGGAAAGCAAAGGGGCGCCACGTAGCGTAATCTTGTATTTATACAGATAAATATGACTATACCTTTTTTTGGGGATTATTTGTGTGTATCTTTGTCATTTTAAATGTATTTATGTTGTGTTTAGAGCAACTTTTTTTTTAACACACTACCCTCTACGTAAGGTTTTCAGTAGTGGTAACCCAATGAGTATAATATGCAATTGCACTCCAGCAACCACGTTTACTTTCAACTTGTAATATGCTGTGCACAAAAAGATTATACCGCTTGCGCGCAACAGTTAGCGTGCCATTTGAAATCTTGCTTTCAGTTTGTAAGGTGTAAATCAAATGATGGAAATCCCAATAAAATGCATTTTCATTTCAGGCTGTAACACTATAAAATGTGGGCTGAATGCAAGGCACTGTATTTCATCTTGGTTGCTATTGCTTGTTAAAGGAATAAGAGTAAGGTTTAAAACTGTTGTTGCTAATTTTAAATATGAAATGATTAGAAACAAATAGAGGGTGATACAAATTGCATTAAACTTTTTCTGTGAATAAATCACAAAACAAAGGCGCCTAACATCGCCAAACATCGCGGCCGCGTATCTCAATACGCTTTCCTTAGTTATGAAAAAAGCCAGCAAAAAGACGCGCACCAAGTACGGGGTGAAGAGCATCGGACTGTTGTTAACTAGCAGTCATCGATCTCGCGTCTATTCAGCTTTTTCCAAACCTTATTTATACCCTGTCACTAAATGCCGCCACTATACTAAAATGTTTAACCCCTATCCGCCGCTCCACGATCCCGCTGCAACATAAATAAATGTATTAACCCCTATCCCGCCGCTCCCCAACCCCGCTGCAACATAAATAAACGTATTAACCTAGAAGTTTCAGTTTACAACGGCCACCGTATGAAGAGGATGCTCCGCACCGGATGTTTTTAGGATGGACCCGCTCCACGCACGGATGGATGAAGATAGAAGATGCCTTCTGGATAAAGACTTCTTGCCGTCTGGATGAGGACTTCGCCGGCTGGATGAAGATTGAAGAGGCCGTCTGGATGAAGACTTCTTGCCGGCTGGATGGATCCTTCAAGCGGGACTTCAATAACTGTAAGTGGATCGTCGGGGTTAGTGTAAGGTTTATTTAAGGGTTTTTGGGTGGATTTTATTTTTAGATTAGGGTCTGGGCAAGTAAAAGAGCTAAATGCCCCTTTAAGGGCATACAAATGCCCTTTTCAGGGCCATGGGTAGCTTAGGTTTTTTATTTGGGGGGTTGGTTGGTTGGGTGGTGGGTTTTACTGTTGGGGGGGTGTTTGTATTTTTTTTTTACAGGTAGAAGAGCTTATTTCTTTGGGGCAATGCCCCACAAAAGTCCCTTTTAAGGGCCATTGGTAGTTTATTGTAGGCTATGGGGTTTTTTTTTATTTGGTGGGGGGCTTTTTTATTTTGATAGGGCTTTTAGATTAGATATAATTCTTTTTTATTTTTGATGTGTTTTTTTATTTTTCGTAACCTAGTGTTTTTTTTTTTTTGTAATTTAGTACTTTTAATGTTTAATTGTATATATAATTAATTTAAATAGGGTTAGGTTTTTTAATATGTAATTTATTTTATTTAATTGATAGTTTAATTTAATTGTAGGATAATAGTTAGGGTAGGTTAATTAATAGTTTAATATAGTTTATTTTAATTCTACAGGTAAGTTTAAATTTATTTGAAGATAGGGATGTTGTCATTTTAATTTAAAGTTAGTGGGTTGTTAGGTTTAGGGGTTAATAGCTTAATTTATTTTTTGGCGATGTGGGGGGCTGACGGTTTAGGGGTTAATAGGTTTAGTTAGTGGTAGTGATGTGGGAGGCCAGAGGTTTAGGGGTTAATACGTTTATTTAGTGGTGGCGGTGTGGGGGAGCGGCGGGATAGGGGTTAATAACTTTATTTAGGTTGCGGCGATGTCGAGGCGGCAGATTAGGGGTATTTAGACTCTGGGTTTATGTTAGGGTGTTAGGTGTAAAAGTAACTTGTTTTCAACCATAGAAATCAATGGGATATATGGCAGCATCGAACATAAGCTTTCGGTGCTTTCAGACTCTCATTGATTTCTATGGCATCCGCGGACTGAAAACCAGGTACACTGGGCCGGAATAGCAGCGAGCGTACCTGTTAAAAGTTTGATAACTGTGAAAAGGTGTCAAATAGAGTCAAATGTGTATTCGGAACATCTGTAATGACGTATGAGACCGGCGGATTGTATGTTACGTCACAAATTTCAACATTTGCCGGTATGAAGGCTTTGATAATTAGGTTGGATCAATCTTGCAACAATTACGCTGTGGAATTCCGGCGTATTTGCAGTTGAGGCTTTGATAAACATCCCCCAAGGTGGTTTAAGCTGAATAAAGATGGATACAAACAAATGGAGCAGCACCCAATTGTGCTAAATCAGGCAGACTGGGAGCTTGCAGTGTCCCAGATCACTGGCCCAGCATGAGTACCGTATCCCAGGTGTCTTCAGTGGAAAATAAGCTCAGACTCTCATATAAAATTGCAATTATCAAAATTTAATAAAAACATATAAAACCAGAGGTCAAAATATATGACTGAAATTAAAAACACAGAAAGCAACGCATTTCTCAGATCTCTGTCTGTTTCATATTTATTACGGATTGTTTCATATCTTTTTTATCTTCACTTGCTAGTTGCGCCCCCTCAAGTTGATATACAGTTAGTCAAATTGGTATTATTCAGAATTTATTTACAGTATTTTGTTTCTTTTTTGATGGAATCTCAAATATTCTATCCCACCTTATAAAAGTTTTATAAATCTTTAAGGGACACCGAACCCAAAATTTTTCTTTCGTGTTTCAGATAGAGTATGCAATTTTAAACAACTTTCTAATTTACTCCTATTATCAATGTTTCTTCGTTCTCTTGCTATCGTTATATAAAAAAGAAGGCATCTAAGGTTTTTTCTTGATTCAGCACTCTGGACAGCAGTTTTTGATTGGTGGATGAATTTATCCACCAATCAGCAAGGACAACCTAGGTTGTTCACCAAAAATGGGCCGGCATCTAAACTAACATTCTTGCATTTCAAATAAAGATACCAAGAGAATAAGGAACATTTGATAATAGGAGTAAATTACAAAGTTGATTAAAATTTCATGCTCTATCTGAATCACAAAAGAAAAAATTTGGGTTCAGTGTCCCTTTAAATTTACTGAGGCTGTTTTTTATCTTAGCTATATCACATTATGAGTCACCACGAGGAGGCACCACCCTTTTCCTTTGAGGATTACCCTTTCAAGTTTTGGATTATAATGGAGACATTGGAGCCAATTTATCAATGCTGTCTGCATTTATCGGCGTGCAGCAGACATGATGCGCTACATTGTATCATGTCCGCTCACACTATGATAAAAATACCCTCAGAGACAGGATTTCAGGTAAGGATTTAATCTGGAGGTAGGTGAGGTTGTGTGCACCACACCAGCAGTGTTTGACTTCCAAGGTGGAGGAGAGAGGTATATAGACTATTTATATATCAGGAAGTCAAAGCTCTACAGTGGTATCATTTGCATTACTATCAATTTCAAAAATATTTATAAAAACTCAGGTGATCTTTGGTTTAGTTGGAATCATTAATCTGTAATAGGAAAGTAATACTTTTAGATTCATGTCTTAAAGGGGTGCAAAACCCCTTTTTTCTTTTTTTTCAGATAGAGCATACCATTTTAAACAACTTTACAATTAATTTATATTATCAAATTTGCTTCATTCTCTTTGTAGCACTAATGGAAGCTAACTGAACACATCTAATGAGCCGACGACAAATGCCATATAGATGCAGCTAGCTCCCAGTAATGCATTGGTGCTCATGAGCATAGATGCTTTTCAGAAAAGGGTACCAAGAAATCAAAGAACGTTAGACAATAGAAGTAAATTAGAAAGTTGTTTAAAATTGCATGCTCTATCTGAATCATGAATGTTTCATTTTGACTTTACTGTCCCTTTAAGTTTTGAAATGCTTGTATTACCCTGATGAAACAGCCCTGTGTATTGTTCATTGGGGCATGTTGATTGCCTGTTTTATGCTGTTCCTGAATTTCCTGGTTTACATGGATATCAGTCAGCTGGGCCACTGCAAAGTTCCAGTCTGCAACTAATGCACGTGGAGGTGCTATAATGATGTGAGTGTTCCTCTATATACATTTTCTTGCTTTACAAACTGTACGTGTGCATGTGGTGTGCTGTGTCTTTTATTTAGAACAGTGTGTGCAAGAAGAGACATCCTTTGGGATCTGAACCTGATGACATTTGGATCCTGCTTTGAAGTGCCAGCCTACTTATTTAACACCATATGGTGTATACCAAATGTGAGTCTATACTTACCTATTATTTTATCTGATGTTTGTGCCAATATAAGTGGAACTATATTTCTGTATTACTGTATTGTTTCAACCTGTATTTTTTTAACCTGTTCAACTTTTGGTAAAAAATACACAGGACACTTATTGACCACTATTTTTTCTCATTATTTTTTCTCACATATATATTTTTTTTCATATTTTTTTCTCATATTTATATTTTTATATTTTTATACTTTTCATGATATTTAATTATTTTTTCACATTTTTCAACTTCATTTTTGTATACTATTTTTTATTCACCATATTTAATCACCAACTTGGAGATCATCACATAGGATCTATATGTACAACACAGCACCCTCATAAGGAACTCACATTTTATATCTCTTTACCATTGGACGTGTTTTATTTTTGTTTTAATTGTGATTTTACAAGCTCATTTTTGTAACATGGATCCATGTTAAACTGTAAATCTGTAAATACCAATATTTATATAAAACTGTAATATAAAACTGTAAATACCAAGAGAATAAAGAAAATTTGATAATAGGAGTAAATTAGAAAGTTACCTAAAATTTCATGCTCTATCTGAATCAAGAAATAAAATTTTTGGGTTCAGTGTCCCTTTAAGGAAAGTTTTACTCTGTGAAAAGCCTGACTAGGCTAAAAGAGGCTGCTCCTTGTATAACTCGCCATAGAACAAGATACAGATCTATGGTTTGTTCCTGGTAGAGCACTTCTGTCTTTGCATGCATTTGTATTATGACCCTGGGGAGGTCTCCTTAAGGGAGATGGGGGAAACCAAACGTGGACCAGTCTGCCCACAGAATGCCGAAACGATCATCTGGCGTTGTCATGTTCCTTGTTCAAATGAGAATGGCCTAGTATTTTGGGGCTGGACTGACCATATATGGTGGGAACAGACTGATATACTTCAGGAAAGTTTTCTTCTTTGAAAAGCACAACTGTGCTAAAAAAGGCTGCTCCTAAGTGGTAGCTCGCCATATTCAAAGCTATTGAGCTGTTGTTCTTTCCTGGTAGATCACTTCTCTCTTTGGGGCCTATCTATCAAGCTCTGAATGAAGACTCGCCAGAAACAGCAGTTATGAAGCAGCGGTCTAAAGACCGCTGCTCCATAACCCTGTCTGCCTGCTCTGAGCAGGCGAACAGGAATCGCCGCAATTCAACCCGATCGAATACGATCGGGTTCATTGACACCTCCCTGCTGTCAGCCGATTGGCCGTGAGTCAGCAGGGGGCGGCATTGCTGAATACGGAGAGCGTATTGCTCTCCGCATTCAGCGAGGTCTTGTGGACCTGATCTGCATTGTCAGATCAGGTCCGCAAGACCTTTGATAAATAGAGGCCATAGTATGCATTCAAATAAAAGTTATTACTATTTTTCAAACACTACACTTTCTCAGCATCAGCAGTGGCGTACATAACACAAATTTAGTCTTCACAGACACACCATTAGAAGCTCTCTCACTTTTATTAGAAGCATTTTTTGCTAATTGAAGTATATTGCAAAAAATGCTTAAATTTAAAACTGAAATGCACCCATGAAAGTTAAAATTTTGACCTTTCTAACCCATTTATCTAAAATGTCTCAAATGGAACTGTAATGAAGCACACTGGGTTTTTTTTCTTTCCTATTGGGTGTTTACTTTTTGGTCCTGTGAAAAAGCCTGGATAAAATATTTCTAATGAGTTTTCTGAAGTTTACCCAATTCAAATAGAGGACAGCCAGATATTTTGAAATTATCACATAGAAGATTCACATGTGCTAATGCCATTCTAATAGATGAGGGAAACAATATTTTGCACACAGAAAAATATTGGAATCTAAGTCAATGTTCTATGATTTTACATTAAAAGCAGAAGTAAAATGCAGCTAGTTTTTATTTTCATGAGATTTTAGTCTAACACTTTTGTGAAATATCAGGTCGCTTAGAAAAAAGGTGGAAAGATAATCCTTCTATACTTCAAGATCAAAGTTCTTCTTAATATTGCATAACCCTTTTATTACTAGAGGTACTGGCTATGCTCTGTTAAATACAGAAGAGATAAAACTGTGTAATCCAACCATGTCAAAATACATCACCCGGACAGCAAGACTGTAAAACCAGAAGCCAGGACTTGAAGATTCTCCATGGAAACCTGAAGTCTCTGCAGCTCATTTCCTGCTTCTATGGGGTTAAGGCATATGAAGAAGCCCCCGTAACTAAGCAGAATGAAGAAATATGTCCAATTAATGTGACAAGGTATGGTTGGTTAGGCTGGAAAGAGAAAAAGCTTTTTATTCTTTCAACAAACTAAGAATCGTTATAAAATAAAGCATTTTGCTATTGACAAAGGTTTTTTTTATTCTCCCACACATCCTGCAAAATAATCAGACTGATACAGAGTAGAAAGGTATAGTGAGTTAATGAACAATACAATCATGAGACATCATTATCTAAGCACTTCTGACAACTTTTTTTTAATAAAAATGTCACTTCAAATCTTCACACAAAAGAAAGCAAATCTGCAGATCAACATTGAGGTTCTTGCTCAAGAAAAGAATGTCTCCAAAGTATTTGTTGCCCCTTTTTAAAAAATAAAATGTGGGGACAATTTGGCATAGACATTCCAATCAGTCAGTGAAATTATTAACATTAAGTTGTTTTGTTTTTTTCTTTTAAACTTGCGGTTGTTGTAAACTCATTTTTACACTTCAACCATCTGAAAAGCACAGGATAATATTTGTAATGTAAAAGTGATATTAAACACTAAGATTTAGAGTTGAGCACTATTTAGCGCCTTCGCTAGACTATTGCTCTAGAAGTAAAATTTTTACTTGTGTCCGGTTGCGCTGGTATTATGAGTTGAAAGTAAAAAAAGTTATCCCTCTTGCACTAACCCGACGTACCCAAAAAGCCAAACTTAGAATATTACGCACACAATAACCTCTTCCCTCATAGAAGTTAATGGAGCACTGATAAGGGATAGGACAATACCTTCACATGAAGTGCACCAATTAAAAGGGTGACTTTTGTAGTCTCAAATTCAACAATGCCTTTTCCCAAAGGCTGACCACACAGAATGGTAACACACAGGGGTCTTGACTTGGAGATGAAAGGAATATTGTGCTTCTTTGCAAAAGTGTAGTCTAGGAATATACCTGCGGCACCAGAATCCGCAAAAGGCTCACAGTATACAAGGTACGACTCTAGACAGAAAAGTGCAGGTACCATAAGCTTGATCTTGGATGAATGGCTGCAAGGCTTAGGCTCAGGTGGTGTTTGAAAACGAGGAGCTAAATGGTATGCAGGACAAGGTATCCTGTAGCAACATTCCCACTCCTGATGCCTTTCCTGATACAAAACATCTAGTCGGACGCATAGCTCTATTATTTTTTCAAGGTCTTCTGGAAGATCTTTATAAACCAGTTCATCTTGTATGCAATCTGAGAGACCTCTGTGAAGAGCTCCACGTAGAGCGCCAGCATCCCAATTTGCAGCCAGGGTACGAAACTGTACAGCATATTGAGCCACAGTCTTGTGTCTTGCTGTATGTCCAAAAGAAAAAGCATTCAGCTGCAGAGACCCCACCAGTATGTCAAAGATAGTCTATAGGGAAGACAGAAACTTCTTTGCATCCTGCAGTAGAGGATCATTGTGTTCAAGATATGGAAAGACCCTTGTCAGGCCTTTCCCATTTAAAAAAATAAATTACAAAAGTCACCTTAGCTGTAGGAGTGAAAAATTTCTCAGGAATGCTGCGAAAATGTAGATGGCATATATTTAAAAAGTCCCTGCAGTCACAACGTAAATCCAGCATGAACAACACACCCAGGAAACGTATCCAAATAAACGTCTCTAAATACAGAAAGTGCTGGTTATTAATAGACTGGAGTTAATTGCAGATTTGCAGCAGCTGGCAGGCAGGTGGAGTCAGAAAGTCCAAAAATTTAAAGTACTGATCTTAGAAACAATTACAGTAACAGCTAAAGCGGTAATGGCTGAATGGTAGAGCCTGGTTCAAACCCCACATAGCTATTTCCACTAAAACGGTATGGGACAGAAGGGTATCTGACAGTGGTGAGGGACAAAACCATATAGCATTGAGATCCTTCAAGTATCTTGGCTACCAATTTGGTCAGAAAGCAAAAAGCCTTAAAGAAGCAAATTGAAAATAGATTGTTATTGAAGCCTGTATGTGCAAAAAAACCAATGCAATACAACACCTTGTTGGCGAGTACTTGGATACCCAATAAAACAGCTTAAAATTACAACAATGTTTTTTATGCATGCTTGCTTGATCTCATTTTATTTATATTCTGCCCTACATTAAGGCTACCCATTAATACCCAATCAATGAAATATGACTGCACCAAATATGTAAACATTTGTTTATTTCTGATATGATGGTATTTGCAATTTTATTTTAAATGTTCATAAAATGCAAATATTTCCTGCATTATATTAATACAATAACTAATGTTGGCTATTTGAAATATACCTGACAAAAAAATCACACATAAAGTTTGATATAAAATATAATTCTCTTATGTGTGCAGCAGAAGCTGAGTGCTGTTAATACAGATTTTGCTATGTACTACTTCAAAATGAAAAGAGCTTTCTCAAGTGTTGTTAAGCTGGGATTTCTTTTATAATACAGGTTTGTCCTTGAAGTAAAACCTTTTCTTCTACTTTTATTTTAAGAAACTAAAGTGGTATATATTGATATTTTCTCTTTTTTTCTTTTATGTTGCAATCCGCAACAGGTTCTTTAATTCACTCATGTCATCATATTTTTGCAATATCTGTTTTTGAAAATATCTAAAGATACTGTTAAAGAGCATGTGTTCAACAAGCAGAAGAAGCTATTGCTTTTAGTCTAATAGCAAAAATAGATTCAAAACCCCAGAAATAATGGGAAATGTATATGCTTTTAATTATTAGCTTATAGCATATATGACAAAAAGAGAAATAATTTACACTAGTGTTAATTTTCCTATGAATTCAGTATAATAGTGGTTTCCTCTTACCACCACTCTTCATAATCTAAGCATACATACACAGTCACAGACACACATGCATGTGCATGCACACATACAAACACACTTATGCACTTATACACACTCAGAAATGCACGTACATTAAGGACGCTAAATATTGCTACATATCTATGCATAAGGGAAAGCTACTTTGAGAGGAAAAGACTTTGGCGGTATATGAAGGTGATGTACTCCTCTTTCCTCTACACTGGTCGCAGGCAGAGGGTCTTGGAGAGTACCTGCTCGGCTATAAAGGTCATTAGATATTGAGTATGGTGAAATATAACTGAAAGATGCCCCTACATTAGCCATGTTATAGATCTATTAGAGTGCCTCTCATTCAGACCTCATATAATAAAAAGGAATTGACTATTAACAGCATAGGAGGGTCAACAAGTATTATATAGGTACATTCCAAAGTAGCTGTTTTGATACTTATTTACACGTGCCATTGATCCTATACTCCAAATAGAGAAAAACATTTCAACACCCTGATAATGCCAATAGGCATTCTGAATACAGCAAAGGGATATAACTACTACATAAAGATAGACTAAACTGTAATATCTGTGAATTTTAGAGTTACATAAATAAAGAAGGCAAGAGAGTTAGCTTATAAGTAATAAACCCTTATAAATCACACTTTATGAAAAAGGTAACAACAGATTGTACATATGCCAGAACCTAGCCATCTTGCTGCAAGCATTGAGAACAATTATGGTCTGCCAAAGTGACGAAAAGGCAGAAATAAAAGCCACAAAATTCACATTTTTAACTTACTCCCTCCCTGTCAGTTGTCAACATATTAGTAAATAATGAGTCAAGAATCATTGGAGAGTGCTGCGAGGCAGTGATATATTCAAAACGGATCCAAAGAGATGTCGAGAATGCTGGTGAAATATTCAAAAGTGCCAACATTACTCTTTAAAAGGCAATGTAAATAAAAGGATCCCTTTTAAATATATTGCACCAAGCCTAATAAATATACCTATGTACACGTAAGCCAACATAACACACCACCACACACTAACACTTCACTACTTAAAGGGACAGTCCAGTCCAAAATAAACGTTCAAGATTCAGATAGGGCATGTAATTTTAAACAACTTTCAAATTTACTTTTATCACCAATTTTGCTTTGTTCTCTTGGTATTCTTAGTTGAAAACTAAACCTAGGAGGTTTATAAACTAATTTCTTAGACCTTGAAGGCCGCCTCTAAGCAGAATGCATTTTGACAGTTTTTTACTACTAGAGGGTGTTAGTTCATGTAAGTCATATAGATAACACTGTGCTCATGCATGTGGAGTTTCCAAGAAGTAAGCACTGATTGGCTAAAATGCAAGTCTGTCAAAAGAACTGAAATAAGGGGGAAGTTTGCAGAGGCTTAGATACAAGGTAATCACAGAGGTAAACAGTGTATGAATATAACTGTGTTGGTTATGCAAAACTAGGAAATGGGTAATAAAGAGATTATTTTATAAAACAATAACAATTCTGGTGTAGACTGTCCCTTTAACCCCTTTACCACCCACCGCAATAATTTCCTAACCTATTAAACCCTATACCACCAATAGTCCACTACAATAAGGTTCTTAAAGGGACACTGAATCAAAAAAAATTTTTTTGTGATTCAGATAGAGCATTCAATTTTAAGGAACTTTCTAATTTACTCCTATTATCAATTTTTCTTCGTTCTCTTGGTATCTTTATTTAAAAAGCAAGAAGGTAAGTTTAGATGCTGGCCCATTTTTGGTGAAGAACCTGGGTTGTCCTTGCTGATTGGACATCACCAATTAACAAGTGCTGTCCATGGTCTGAACCAAAATTTTGCTGGCTCCTTAGCTTAGATGCCCTCTTTTTCAAATAAAGATAGCAAGAGAATGAAGAAAAAATTATAATAGGAGTAAATTTAAAATGGCTTAAAATGGTATGCTCTATCTAAATCATGAAAGAAAAAAATTGGGTTCAGTGTCCCTTTAACACCTATACCGCCATAACCACCCACCACAAACTACCACTATACTACTTAACCACTAAACCTCCACAACACCCCAATGCAAACAATCCCAAATCTATTTACCCCTAAACTGCCACAAAAATCCCCAACACAAACATACCCTAATCTATTAACCCTTAAACCATCACAACCCCAATGCAAACACCCCCTAACTTATTAACCCCTAAACCACCACAACCCAGAAACAACCCCTAAACCACCACAACCCCGAAACACAAACTAACCCTATACTACAGTCACTTAGCTGTTAGCTGGTGACTAGTGACTGCACTTATGCCTCTTGCAATTGGCTCACCAGATGTGGTCAGCTAGCTCCTAGTAGTTGCTGCTCCTGAGCTTACCTAGGTATCTTTTCAACTAAAAATAACTGCGGAACAAATTAGATAATAGAACTAAACTGTTTATTTGACTCATAAAACTTTATTTTTTTTTAATTTTATTTACAAAAAAAGTGAAAATAGTTGCAGGATTTTGTGACATGAATACATACTACTAGCGGAATCTGTTGGCGCTCTACAAATAACCGATAATAATAATAATAATAACAATACTAGAGAGCTTAAGTTGATAGGTGTATATTTATATATATAACGTTTTAGCATTACCATTAAGCAGTCATGGAATTCTACTAAAGAATGGCACCTATATCTATTTTACTGGAGATCTTAATTTCTTCTGTTGACTGGTATTTCCTGTTTATAGTAAACTAAGCAATCACAAAAAATATTCCTTCTTCATGTGGCTATCTTTTGACGAGTAATTGGAGCCAATTGTCTTTTGTTTATGTTTTCTTTCGGCTAGATTTAGAGTTCTGCGGCCAAAGGGGTGCGTTAGCTATGCATGCTTTTTTTCCCCTGCACCTTTTAAATACCGCTGGTATTTAGAGTTCACAGAATGGCTGCGTTAGGCTCCAAAAAAGGGAGCGTAGAGCATATTTACCGCCACTACAACTCTCGATACCAGCATTGCTTACGGACGCGGCCAGCTTAAAAAACGTGCTCGTGCACGATTCCCCCATAGAAAACAATGGGGCAGTTTGAGCTGAAAAAAAACCTAACACCTGCAAAAAAGCAGCGTTAAGCTCCTAACGCAGCCCCATTGTTTCCTATGGGGAAACAGTTCCTAAGTCTGCACCTAACACCCTAACATGTACCCCGAGTCTAAACACCCCTAAACTTACACTTATTAACTCTTAATCTGCCGCCCCCGCTATCGCTGACCCCTGCATATTATTATTAACCCCTAATCTGCCGCTCCGTACACCGCCGCAACCTACATTATACCTATGTACACCTAATCTGCTGCCCATAACACCGCCGACCCCTATATTATATTTATTAACCCCTAATCTGCCACCCCCGCTATCGCTGACCCCTGCATATTATTATTAACCCCTAATCTGCCGCTCCGTACACCGCCGCAACCTACGTTATCCCTATGTACCCCTAATCTGCTGCCCCGAACACCGCCGACCCCTATATTATATTTATTAACCCTTAATCTGCCGCCCCCAACGTCGCCTCCACCTACCTACAATAATTAACCCCTAATCTGCCGACCGTATCTCACCGCTACTCTAATAAATATATTAACCCCTAAAGTTAAGTCTAACCCTAACACTAACACCCCCCTAAATTAAATATAATTTAAATCTAACAAAATAAATTAACTCTTATTAAATAAATTATTCCTATTTAAAGCTAAATACTTACCTGTAAAATAAACCCTAATATAGCTACAATATAAATTATAATTATATTGTAGCTATTTTAGGATTAATATTTATTTTACAGGCAACTTTGTAATTATTTTAACCAGGTACAATAGCTATTAAATAGTTAATAGCTACCTAGTTAAAATAATTACAAAATTACCTGTAAAATAAATCCTAACCTAAGTTACAATTAAACCTAACACTACACTATCAATAAATAAATTAAATAAACTACCTACAATTATCTACAATTAAACCTAACACTACACTATCAATAAATTAATTAATTAAATACAATACCTACAAATAAATACAATTAAATAAACTAACTAAAGTACAAAAAATAAAAAAGAACAGAGTTACAAAAAATAATTATAATAACATTAGAAAAATATTACAACAATTTTAAACTAATTACACCTACTCTAAGCCCCCTAATAAAATAACAAAGACCCCCAAAATAAAAAAATGCCCTACCCTATTCTAAAATTAAAATAGAAAAGCTCTTTTACCTTACCAGCCCTGAAAAGGGCCCTTTGCGGGGCATGCCCCAAAGCATTCAGCTCTTTTGCCTGTAAAAAAAAACATACAATACCCCCCCAACATTACAACCCACCACCCACATACCCCTATTCTAACCCAAACCCCCCTTAAATAAACCTAACACTAAGCCCCTGAAGATCTCCCTACCTTGTCTTCACCACGCCGGGTTCACCGATCGATCCAGAAGAGCCTCCGATGTCTTGATCCAAGCCCAAGCGGGGGGCTGAAGATGTCCATGATCCGGCTGAAGTCTTCATCCAAGCGGGAGCTGAAGAGGTCCATGATCCGACTGAAGTCTTCTATCAAGCGGCATCTTCAATCTTCTTTCTTCCGGATCCATGTAGTTCATCCCGCCGACGCAGGAACATCCATCTTCACCGACGACTTTCCGACGAATGACGCTTCCTTTAAGGGACGTCATCCAAGATGGCGTCCCACGAATTCCGATTGGCTGATAGGATTCTTTCAGCCAATCGGAATTAAGGTAGGAAAATTCTGATTGGCTGATGGAATCAGCCAATCAGATTCAAGTTCAATCCAATTGGCTGATCCGATCAGCCAATCAGATTGAGCTCGCATTCTATTGGCTGATCTATTGGCTGATCTCAATCGGATCAAGACTTCAGCCGGAGGATGGATGTCTTCAGCCCCCCGCTTGGGCTTGGATCAAGACATCGGAGTCTGGACGGATCACTGATACCCGGTGTGGTGAAGATAAGGTAGGAAGATCTTCAGGGGCTTAGTGTTAGGTTTATTTAAGGGGGGTTTGGGTTAGATTAGGGGTATGTGGGGGGTGGGTTGTAATGTTGGGGGGGTATTGTATGTTTTTTTTCCAGGCAAAAGAGCTGAATTCTTTGGGGCATGCCCCGCAAATGGCCCTTTTAAGGGCTGGTAAGGTAAAAGAGTTTTTCTATTTTAATTTTAGAATAGGGTAGGGCATTTTTTTATTTTGGGGGTCTTTGTTATTTTATTAGGGGGCTTAGAGTAGGTGTAATTAGTTTAAAATTGTTGTAATATTTTTCTAATGTTTGTAAATATTTTTTTATTTTTTGTAACTTAGTTCTTTTTTATTTTTTGTACTTTAGTTAGTTTATTTAATTGTATTTAATTGTAGGTATTTTATTTAATTAATTTATTGATAGTGTAGTGTTAGGTTTAATTGTAGATAATTGTAGGTATTTTATTTAATTAATTTATTGATAGTGTAGTGTTAGGTTTAATTGTAACTTAGGTTAGGATTTATTTTACAGGTAATTTTGTAATTATTTTAACTAGGTAGCTATTAAATAGTTATTGACTATTTAATAGCTATTGTACCTGGTTAAAATAAATACAAAGTTACCTGTAAAATAAATATTAATCCTAAAATAGCTACAATATAATTATAATTTATATTGTAGCTATATTAGGGTTTATTTTACAGGTAAGTATTTAGCTTTAAATAGGATTCATTTATTTAATAAGAGTTAATTTATTTCGTTAGATTTAAATTATATTTAACTTAGGGGGGTGTTAGTGTTAGGGTTAGACTTAGCTTTAGGGGTTAATACATTTATTAGAGTAGCGGTGAGATCCGGTCGGCAGATTAGGGGTTAATTATTGTAGGTAGGTGGAGGCGACGTTGGGGGCGGCAGATTAGTGGTTAATAAATATAATATAGGGGTCGGCGGTGTTAGGGGCAGCAGATTAGGGGTACATAGGGATAACGTAGGTTGCGGCGGTGTGCGGTCGGCAGATTAGGGGTTAATAATTGTAGGTAGGTGGCGGCGACGTTGGGGGCGGCAGATTTGGGGTTAATAAATATTATGTAGGTGTCGGCGGTATTAGGGGCAGCAGATTAGGGGTACATAGGGATAACGTAGGTGGCGGCGGTGTGCGGTTGGCAGATTAGGGGTTAAAAAATTTTAATAGAGTGGCGGCGATGTGGGGGACCTCGGTTTAGGGGTACATAGGTAGTTTATGGGTGTTAGTGTACTTTATAGCACAGTAGTTAAGAGCTTTATGAACCGGCGTTAGCCCAGAAAGCTCTTAACTACTGACTTTTTTTCTGCGGCTGGAGTTTTGTCGTTAGATTTCTAACGCTCACTTCAGCCAAGACTCTAAATACCGGTGTTAGAAAGATCCCATTGAAAAGATAGGATACGCAAATGGCATAGGGGGATCTGCGGTATGGAAAAGTCGCGGCTGCAAAGTGAGCGTTAGACCCTTTCGTGACTGACTCTAAATACCAGCGGTACCCCAAAACCAGTGTGAGGAGCCTCTAACGCTGGTTTTGACCGCTACCGCCAAACTCTAAATCTAGCCGAGAATTTGTTAAACTATATACCCTAGTTTTAAGTTTATATCTTCAACTATAAAGGGTAAAAATTATTTATAAAATAGAGTTCCTATTTACCACAGTTATATTGTACAAATTTTTTTTTTTTTTAAAAAGTGTGTGTGTGTATATATATATATATATATATATATATACAGTGTATATGTGTATATGTATATATATATATATATATATATATATATACACAGTGTATATATATATATATATATATATATATATATATATATATATAAAATATACATACTAGGCGATAAGCCTGCCCAGTCTATTTATTTAAAAAAAAAAAACCTACAACCCCCAAACCTATCCAAAATAAACAAATTAAACCAAAACTAATACCCCTATAAAAATAAAAAATCCCCTCCAAAATAACCCCCTCCCTAATCTAATACTTAACTACCAATAGCCCTAAGTTAAACAGTTCTTTTACATTTAAAAATTACTAAATCCCCCTAACAGTGAAACCCCCCACCCACCAAGGGCAATAATCAGCCCTTTTCCAGCCCATTAAATCCCTAATCTTAAAAAAAAAAGAAAGAAAAGAAAATCCTAACACTAAGCTCCAAATAGGTACTCACTGTTACTGAAGTCTGGCAGAGAAGGTCTTCTTCCAGGCGGCTCCATCATTTTCTATCTTCATCCAGAGCGAAGGCAGCACGGAGTGGAGGTTCTGAGCTGTGGATCCTCAGCGGCGGTCCTCACCGACGCGTGGAGTGTAGGTGCGGAGCTGTCTTCCCCGACTCGTGGATCCTCAGCGGCGGTCCTCAACGGTGGCGGACCTTTATGTCAGCAGTGGCGGCAGTCCTTGGCGGCAGTCCTCGGCGGCATGAAGGCTCCTCTTCATCCGATGTCCGTTGTAAATTAAAGATTGAATGAAAGGTACCGCAATCAATTTGGGGTACCTTGCATTCCTTTTGGCTGAAATTTTTAAATCAGATTAGGATTAGAGCTACTGAAAACCTATTGGCTGTTCAAATCAATAACCAACCAATTTGGGGCTTAGTGTTAGGGTTTTTTTTTTTTTCAAAGATTGATTTAATGGGCTGAAAAAGAACTAATTGTCCTTTTAAGGGAAGTAAAAGAGCTGAATGCCCTTTTAAGGGCAATGTCCATACAAATGCCCCTTTAGGGGAAATGGGTACTTTAGGTTATTTTAGTGTTAGTTTTTTTTTATTTTGGGGGGTTTGGTGGGTGGGGAGTTTTACTGTTAAGGGGGATTTAGTAATTTTTAAATGTAAAAGAGCAGTTTAACTTAGGGCAATGGTAGTTTAGGGGGTGTTTTTATTTTCGGGGGCTTTTTTATTTTCATAGGGATTAAGTTTAATTTTTTTATTTTTGATAATTTTGTTTATTTTTTTCTGTAATGTTAGAGTTTTTTATTTTTTGTAATTTTAAATTATTTTTTTGTAATTTAATGTTATGTTTTATTTAAGTGTAACTTAGTATTGGGGTTAATTTAGGGGGTGTTAGGTTAGGGCGCTTAGTCAGTAAATTAGTTATTTGCGTTGTGGGGGGGTTTAGCGGTTTAGGAGTTAATAGGTTAATTAGTTTTATTGCGATGTGGGGGTTTGGCGTTTTAGGGGTTAATAGGTTAATTAGGTTTATTGCGATGTTGGGGGTGGCAGTTTAAAGGTTATTGGGTTAATTAGATTTATTGCGATGTGGGGGTTTGTCGGTTAAGGGGTTAACATTTTAATTATGTTATTTGCGGATTAGTGGTTAATTGCTTTATTATTTTGCGATGTGAGGGTTTGCAGTTTAGGTGTTTGTTAATACTACGTACGGGAGGTTAAGTTTTTTGTTAAACTTCGTGCGGGTGGGTAAGTTTTTTTTGTTATACTTGTTGCGGTTGGTTACGTGTTTTAATTTATTAATTGTGGGCGGTAACATGGTTTTTTTTTATATTTCATGTGGATGCTTTTTTTTGTTTAAGGCTTTGGGTTTGCCTACGCTGCATCCAGGTGGATTCCGAAAAAATGCGGTGGATTCTTTCACCACCCTGCCATTTTCAGAATCCACCGGGATGCAGCTTTGCTGCATCCAGGTGGATTTTATTGACTGCGCGTGCAGCAAACATTCTTTTGGCTGCCTCGCGCAGCCAAAATTCCTTTGAGGATGCATGCGCAACTGGTGACACCGACGAACGCGTTACAAAAGCGATTATAGTATAGATATATATAAGCATTTGGTATTTTCAGTCATCTTCAATATTATCAGTCAAAGCCTTTCATGATAAAACTCCAATCTGTTACTGACTCATACAGTGGTACTCCAGTCAGAAGTATAGGATGTTAATGATTTAAAAAATATATCTTTTGACAGGAACCTAATGGATCTTAGACATTTTCCTGTGTAAAACACAAGCTGTTCTATTTTACTAATTTGTGCAGTTGTCTTCCATGCTGTCACAGCATATTAACAGTATGTGGGAGGTGTGAGAAGAAATATTTCCTGCTGTAAAAAAAGAAGCAAAGATGTCTGTCTTTTTTTTTTTTGTATTCCAATAAAAGCAAGTGGCAGGTTCAATATTGAAAAGATGTATGTGCTAAGCCCATCTGAGTATCAGTAGCCAGCCTCTCAAATTAGCCTCTCTCTGGAATTAAGTTAAAAGAAAGATACTATGTATATCCTTTATTCTCAGAGTCTGACGAGAAATAAACTACTTCTAAAAGAGAATTGTGTGACCCATAACTAGTAGCATCCCTGTTTCCAAATCTATATTTCTTAATTGGGTGTCTCCTACTGTTTTGTCATATAGCAGCAAACTTCTGCGCTGTCAGTGATGGATTCGACTCCAGGAGCTCTTTAAAATGATATATGCCTTTGGAAAATGCTTTTGCAAGATATGCCCTTTATAGAACTTTTACTTCCAAAGTTGCAATGTTACCAAAGAATATCTTTGTAGTTGAGCAGCTGTGTTTTTATGCTAGAATATTTGTATTGTGAACCAAAAGAGAAGAACAGTAGCTTTCAGGCACAATTAAGTTGTAGATTTTAAAGGAACATTGTACACTAGATTTTTCTCTGCATAAATGTGTTGTAGATTATCCATTTATATAGCCCATCTGGAAGAGTTTTGTAAAAATGTATAGTTTTGCTTATTTATTTTTAATTATTATTTTTTTTTTAAATTAGCTTTATTTTGAGAAAAATTAAGTATTACAACTATTGGAGATGCAGCTCCTTAAAATAATACGATATGGAGTAACATTGAAGAGCTAATTCAATTTAAGGTAAGTAAACTTCAAACATAAACATACATTATACATTTAAATAAACTTGTTTCGGACAGGAATGTGTACCTCTATATATGAGATTTGGAAATTTATGTTTTAGTGATATGTGGATGTATGTTAAGGTGAGTAATTGTACTAAAGCATTGGCCTCAATTGAGTAAGGGTGTATGTTATTTCATCTGTTTTTGAGATAAGATTCCCATGTGGTTACTATATCTGTGAACACCTCCATTTTTTCATGTTTTAAATAAAATATTTCTTCCAAATGAATTGATTCAGAGACTTATCGGATCCACATATCTAGTGTGAGCGGCTCTTTAGTTTTCCAATTTTTGGCTATTAGAAATTTCACACTATTGGACATTTAAAGAAAAATTTAAGTGAAGGTTTGTGATTTATTCTAGGAGGATTATTCAACAGCCAAATCAGGGGGTCTAAAGTTAATTCAGTTTCCAAGATATCTTCTATTTCAGATATAATAGTTCTCCATAGATTTTGGATGGATGTGCACCATCACCACCACATGTGGGTCATGGTGCTGCCTATGTGACCACAACGCCAACATGTGTTTTGGGCTTTGTTATATAATCTGTGAAGTTTTTGGGGTGTGTAGTACCACCTGTGTAAGATCTTTAAATTAATTTCTAAGATAGCGGATGATATAGAGGTTATGAGGCCCATTTATCAAGCTCTGTATGGAGTTTGAAAGGCCGTGTTTCTGGCGAGTCTTCAGACTCGCCAGAAACAGCAGTTATGAAGCAGCGGTCTAAAGACCGCTGCTCCATAACCCTGTCCGCCTGCTCTGATGAGGCGGACAGGAATCGCCACAATACGATCGGGTTGATTGACACCTCCCTGCTGGCGGCCGATTGGCCACGAGTCAGCAGGGGGCGGTGTTGCACCAGCAGATCTTGTGAGCTGCTGGTGCAATGCTGAATACGGAGAGCGTATTGCTCTCCGCATTCAGCGAGGTCTTGCAAACCTGATCCGCACTGTCGGATCAGGTCCGCAAGACCTTTCATAATTCAGCCTCTTTAAGTGTGGAACATATGATCTTTTAACATGTAGGTTGTGTGATGATAACTCCTAAGTTTCTTTCCCAGCTTTCTAGATATGGTAGGATATAACCAGGGAATGGGGTAATCAGTATTTTATATATATGTGACAGTGTATGACGACTCGGAGGGCCTCTAACACATAATTTTTCAAATTTAGTTAGTGGCCTGGTCATGTTTCTAACTTGTGAATGTGTCGATTTAAAGTTGTATACTCGTCCGTATGTGAACCAATTATTGAAGCAAGTGAGGCCCTGTTGAATCAGTTCCTCTTGTGTCTTTATATGTTCATTATTTATCAGCCAGAATACCGGGACGTCATTCAGGTGTGTGGAATAATTATGAGATTCCATTAGGGGGCCTAAGTCAAGTTCACCATTTTTAACTAGGGATGTGAGTGTAGAGGGTCTAGAAGAGAGGTCTGGGAAAATAATCATCATTTTATCCCACAGTCTAAGGGTTTCTAGTATAATTGGGTTATCTAAAGGACAATCAAAATTGTGGTTTTGAATAGCCCAGCAGTATCTACCGATATTTGTTGTTTGGGTTATGCTATGTTCTATGGATACCCATCGTTTGTATTTTTTATGTAGGTTCCAGTCGAGTATACGTTGTAAAAATATTGCATATCTATAGTAGGTCAAACTGGGGAGTCCCAATCCACCGTGTGTTTTAGGAAGAGACATATGTTTTTTATTGATTCTTCAGTGTTTTTTATGCTAAGTAAAGTCACTAAGTGCTTGTTGTAATGAGTCTAGGTATTTAACTGGAAGCGGAATTAGTAAAGTTTGTAGAATGTATAAAATTCTGGGGAAGACATTCATTTTGTTTATCCGACCCAACCAAGATAGTCTTTTAGATCTCCAACTCAATAAATCTCTTATTATTTCTTTTTTTATCTTGTCAAAATTCAATGAGACTAGTTTGTTTATAGTGGTAGTGAGATAGACACCTAGATATTTAAGAGAATGTGGGTTCCATTTGAAAGGTGATAGTTTTTCTATTTCTATCTTTTTGTCTGGGTCAAAGGTGATATTTAGTATTTCTAATTTAGGAATATTAATTAAGAAATTGGATTGGAGATGAAAATTGTTAAATTCCTCAATTAGTAGTGGTAGAGATATTTCAGGATTTGTTAATGTAAATAATATATCATCTGCAAATAATGATATGGTATATTTTTGCTCGCCAATTGTGACTCTTTAATGTCAGGGTGAGATCTAATTTTTGCCGCCAGTGTTTCAATAACACTGCAAATAAGAGTGGGGATAGAGGACAACCCTGTCGTGTCCCATTTGATATTTTGAAGGAATCAGAAAGGGTGCCATTTATTAAAATTTTTGCAGTTCTATATGTATATATGGAAAATATCTTTCGGATCACTCCCCGGCCAAATCACATAATTTCTAATGTAATTTTAAGGAAATGCCATTCAACACAGTCAAAGACGTGATCAGCTGTATTTTATTTTCTTGCGCTAAGAATATTATATTTAAGGCCCTAACCGTGTTGTCTTTCGCTTCTCTCCCATGTACGAATCCCACTTGGTCAGGATGGATAAGCTCAGGTAATAAAACATTTATTCTTTTTGCTAGTAATTTAGAGTACATCTTTACATCTGAATTGAGAAGTGATATTAGACGATAGCTCAAGGGGGACTCTGGGGTTTTATTTGGTTTTAATAGGACAGTAATATGGGCTTCTAAGGCTGAGCTTGGAAAAGGGTGTGAGCAATCTATCGTGTTAAAATATGTTAACAAATGTAAAGAAAGCTGTTCTGCAAATAGAGAGTAATATTTGTAAGTAAATCCGTCTGGACCTGGTGACTTGTTTGCAGGAAGGTTTGTAATAAGTTTTTGCAATTCTTCTAAAGAAAAGGGTTTGTCTAGTGACTCCTTTTGATATTGGGTCAATTTGGAGAGTTGTAGGTTTTGCAGGTAATTTGTGATGGTTTGGGTATGCATATTTGTAGAGATAATTTTATCAGAGGAAGATTGTGAGATATTATTTAAGTTATGATAGTAATTTCTAAATGTTCCTGCTATGGATTGCGTAGAGCATTTTGAGTTTCCTTTGGCATCTTTGATGTGCAGTATATAAGAAGATTTGGATTTTATCTTTATGTATCTCGCTAAAAAACGCCCTGATTTATTGAGGTCCATGTATGAGTGATGTTTAAGGAGGAATAGTTTTCTGTTTTTTTCCTTATTTAAAAGTGAAGCTTAGGTAAAGTGTTTAGATTGTAGTAGTTGGAGGGTATCGTCATCCTTCGGATCTTGTTTATGTGTCATCTCTAGTTGTGATATTTTGTTTATAAGGTTAGTGGTTATTTCTCTTTTTTGTTTATTTATATGGGCTTTATAAGCTATCAAGTCTCCTCTAATTGTACATTTATGGGTTTCCCAATTGGTTTTGGGAGATGTATCTATGTTTTTATTATGCTGGAAAAATTCTTCTATTTTGTTTTGAAGTTTAATGTTTGGATCAGTTAATAGCTTGTCATCTAGTTTCCATATGAAATCTATTAAAGGTTTGGAAGGCCATATCAGTCAACAGGAGAACCCTGCATGATCCAAACAAGGTTATAGGGGAGATATGTGCTGAGCTAATCAAGCCCATGTTGTTTATGTCCGTGAATATATAGTCAATTCTTGTATATACTTTATGTGGAAAAGAGAAAAATGTGTAATCTATTGTACCTGGGTGTAAAGTTCTCCAAACATCCATACATTTACGTTGTTTTATTATATTATTTGATTTGATA
Organism: Bombina bombina; assembly: GCF_027579735.1. Lineage (NCBI taxonomy): Eukaryota > Metazoa > Chordata > Amphibia > Anura > Bombinatoridae > Bombina > Bombina bombina. The sequence goes on along the minus strand of NC_069501.1, from coordinate 264,850,145 downwards.
ATGCTCTTTTGAGTGTAAGAAGATTTACGGGATGAACTATCCATTGCTGGGTTTTAAGTTATGTTTAGATCACCCACTATCAATAAAGTACCTTTTTGATTCTACGAAATGATGTTTGATACGTGTTGTAAGAATATATGTTGCTTTGTGTGAGGTGCATATATAGATACTAGTGTTATTGGCCAACAGTATAGGAGGCCTGTTAGCAAGATATATCTTCCTTCTTTGTCTCTAATCACCGATATTTCTTGAAAAGGGACACCTGTTTTGATTAGGATTCCCACTCCTTGTATTTTCTTTTTGGGATGGGATGTGTAGTAACTTTTGCCGAATTAATAATGGAAAGTTTCTTGACCTTTAAGGAAGTGAGATTCCTGGATTAGTACTATGTCACTCCCTTTGCGTTTAAAATATGCTAAAGCTGTGGTTCTTTTTCTAGGGGAATTAAGGCCCTTAGTATTGATAGATAACACATTCAAATACCTATCTTTATTGTTTTTATGGAATTGTGGAGGCATTTTTATTTTTTGTTTTAGTGTCTTTAGTTAAGTGATGTTGAGTCTTTACCATTAAGAGGTATGCTGCATGGTGTGTATTTGTCCATTCTGAAAACATCAAATTAAACAGTGAGTCAAACAATAACAATAAACATAATACAAAACATAAACAATGTTAACAAAAAAATTCCATCTCTTCTACGAAGGAGGTGGCAACAAAGGATAAGGGGAGATGCCTCTCTCCCCCAGTACCCAGAGCTAGTAGCTAATATCTAATTTGGGCTTAATCATATAGCTTACTTTAAAACAGATTACATTTGAACATTTCTGCACAGTATTTGTGCTTATTGATCCTGTAGTGATCATGGAATAGCGCCTATGACAAAAAAAAACAGTTACAGATTTCTGCTTATGCTAGCAAACCTTTACATTAGTGCTAAGATGCGAGTATACTTAAAGTTAAAATAGTTATATATTAAATATTTATTGGCCATATTTTTTGTAACTATTAGATTTATGGGCCAATAGAAAAGGCCTAAGCAAGATTAGACTGTTTAAGCATGTTCATTCCATTGCATTTGCAAACAACACAGCAGACTTGGCATTATATACATAAAACATTACTTATCTGCAGTCGTCAGAATGTTATTTATGACAGAGAGAAGAGTGCTCATGGAGGGATCTATTGTTTAGTCGAGATGGGTTGTTATGGTGCCCACTTGGGATGTCTATTTGTGTTTGATCTGGAGTTGGATCGAGTAACAGGAGTAACATGAGTTATATCTACATCTGAATTTGGAATCAGAGGGGTAAATGCTAAACAAAATGATTTGGAGAGAGTGTCCAAGTCCGAAGACTCTCTATAAATTATCATTTTCCCATCATGAGGTATCAATAAACTAAAAGGAAAACCGCAGAGGTATCTTATTTTATGTTCTTAAAGAACTGAGGTGATGAATTTCAGAGATTTCCTTTTTTCAATGGTGGACGAACTGAGGACTTGGTAGATTTGTAAGATTTTACCTTGGAATGATAGAGGATTGGTGTTTCTTGCCGATGTACAAATAGTTTCTCTGTCTTTAAAGTGGAGGAGTCTTATTATAAAATCTCTCGGAGGAGCAGCAAGGTTAGGGTGCGGTCTCAGCACTCGATGAGCTCTTTCAATAGCATGATCTGTAAAGGAGGTAGATTATGTAATGAAGTTGAAAAAATCTAACAAATAGGAGCAAAGCATATCGTTTGTTATATCTTCTGGGATTCCACAAATCCTTAAGTTATTTCTTCTACTCCTATTTTCAAGATCTTCTACCTTGTCTTGTAGTGTTTGGATTATGGAGGCCTAATGCGAGAGGCCTGATTCAGTTGTAGATATCATATTGTTAATAGTATCCAGGCTGTCCTCTAAGTTTCCTATCCTAAAGCCTAGAGAATTTATCTCTTTTTTAATCATGGAGAGTTCTGATTGTATAAATGTCGTGAGGTCTGCTATGTCTGATTTTAATGGAAGTTTCTCAATGGTGGCTTGTAGTATAGTTAGTTGTTGTTGTGTAAGTGATTGATCTGATGGCGAGTCTTGGGTCAAAGGTTGAGGAGAACATTTTGAAGTGTTAGCTGCATCTTGCTTGTTATTCTCAGACAGAGAGAAAATGTAGAAAGAGATGCAGATTGAATGGGAGTTTTCCCATTTTTATCTTATTTTATTGACTTTCTGGTAGCCATGTTTTCCTTGTGTCTGCATGTTGTATTGGAATAAGTGGATTAATATCTGCTTCACCCCTGTTTATATTGTTTTTTAGGCTGTCTCTTTTAATACGGAAGAAAAAAGACACCCCATAAAGTTTCTGGTGTAGGTCTATCCTTTCTTTCTTATCCCCTCTATAGGTTATATGCATTAAAACTGTGAAACCCGCTGCACTAAATGACAATATTTTGTTATTGAGAGGGGATATATTTATATGCGTTATGACGTACAATATAAGTTGTATCCACATATATGGTTGGTGTGTCTCCTTCTTTATAGCACCTTTCAACTAGTGATTCTGATTTCTTTTGGTTGTCTATACTTAGAGCCCATTTATCAAGCTCCTAATGGAGCTTGAAGGGCCGTGTTTCTGGCGAGTCTTCAGACTCGCCAGAAACAGCAGTTATGAGGCGGACAGGAATCGCCGCAATTCAACCCTATCGAGTACGATCGGGTTTATTGACACCTCCCTGCTGGAGGCCCATTTGCCGCGTGTCTGCAGGGGGCGGTGTTGCACCAGCAGCTCTTGTAAACTGCTGGTGCAATGCTGAATACGAAGAGCGTATTGCTCTCCACATTCAGCGAGGTCTTGCGGACCTGATCCGCACTGTTGGATCAGGTCCGCAAGACCTTTGATAAATTGGCCTCTTAGGCCCTCATTTAATTTATCATTCAGTTAGCTATTATAGTGATGTCCATATAAGACAGAATAAGGACAAATTAACCAGATGTTCATCTATTTTCACATGATTACATGCATTAACGTGTTGACATTGCAGATATTATTGCTTTTTATGCAAGCCATTTTCTTTTATGTTAGTAATTATTTATGGGATTTGAAATCTGTATCTATATGGCTGCATGTTAGATCTAATAGCGATGTTCCTGCAACCGGCTCTTGTTATGTAGCTCTATAGGGTTAAACTGCTGTATTACAGTACTAAATTTGTTATCTGGAGGTTAGAGCCTTCCGTTTGTAATTACATGGTAGGCCTTATGACGCAGTTCTTTTTGCGAACTTTAGTCGCACTGTAAACCAGTGTCGGATTGCTGGGCTATGATACCCTTAGAACGGTGTCTTTCATGAGGTTGGCTGTATTCCTGCATCAAGTCGTACCATTTTAGGCAGTTTCCCAGCTCCTATCTGAGTTTATCTGGCTACTGGGAAAGAGTTGCTCCGGAGCTCCGTCTCTATGCGGCCATGTTCCTGCCTGACCAGACTCCGCCCCTAGTTTTGATTATTTTTAAATAAAACTGTGCTGATTTTCAGACTCCTAACCAAGTTAGTATAATGGGTCTATTCATATGCAGGGGAGGGGGAGGGTCTGCTCTCATCCCATTTCAGTGAGTGCTCCAGACCAATCTCATCAACAGTGCTAAATTCGGATCTTCTAAGTAAGTTTTTATACTGGATTTTTATATCAGTATCTGTGCATATTATTCTTTATAGTAGTGTCTATTACATGAAGTTAAATTAAAATTGTTGTATACTTATTCCAGATAATTCATTATAGACTGATCACGCCTGACTCCTTTATATGGAAGTCGCAACTAGCACAAAAATACACTCTTTCTATCCTTCACCACAGAAAAATAAGACATCTTTCTCAGCATTAGAACATGATTCTCATTCCTTTACAGAAGAGAGTAGATCTGCAGACGATACTCAGATACAAGCAAATTCAACAAGTATGATGTTGAATTATCTCTTAATCCAATTTGCATAAAATCATCTACATCTACCTCAAATAACAATGTCTGTAGATCTCATGGTACTAAAAGATGTTATATTTGTATGTCGAAATGTCTTAATAAAAACATTATACCAAAAAAAAAATTTTTGTATACTGTCCCTTTAACTCAATGAATTTTGCTTTTGTGTTTCCATTAATCCCAGCTATATATTCACAGTCGACACTGGTTGACAGTTAGTGAAAAACACTGGGTCTGCTACTTGCAGAGGCAGCAAATGAAGGATGCAAAAAACATAGGGTCTTTCAAGGAGACAGTTTCTCTCAGATGATTGCAAAGTTTAACATGGACAAAGAGATATGCGGAAGCACACTTGAATAAAAAGATATTTAATAAAGGGACCTGTCACTCAACATAAATTCTGCTTTATTGCACAGCATTGGTCTCATTCTATAGATCTTACAATGCAGCAGTTTCCTGCGAGAAAGAAAAAGGTTTATGATGTATAACTGGACTTTTCTTTATTTAAGATTAACTCACAAGCGTAATTGCTCTCTGAAAATGTACCATTTAGCTACCCTTTTCCTTTCATGTGTATAGTAAAAACAGCCAATGAGCATCATCACTGCTGAGTTCACACTTTAATATGATTGTATGGTATTTTACTGTTTCATAATAAACTTTTTTTAAATTGAGGTGCACATTTCCCTGTATGTTTTGGAGCTAGCATCCTGATTGGATGTTTGAAATCCATTTACAATAGGATGTGGCTGCTTAGGAATTTTTGATGTAAAATATCTTACATTTTTCATAGAGATGCTAAAATGATATTTTCCAGTCAACTTTTTAAATGTATGCTGCATCACATTTAAGTAATTAGGCATATGGATAACATTTCCATTTAACTCTGCTGGGTCTTAATCCCTTGCAACATGCATTAAAAAGTCAGTGTGACGCACAGGGTTAATCAAATCTGTGCCAGTAACTTGTTTGGCACAGAAAGGGTTAACAGACCCTTTCTACTGTCACTAATCTGTCACTAATCTGTCACAGTCTAGCCACTCCAGGCAAGCCTGTGACTTAGTTCAGTGAGTGCAAGGGTTAACAACATTCTCTAGTCTATAATAGACTGAGATAAAATGCCCAAAACTCCCCTTTACTGCTACTCAAACTAAACAAGCTGCCACCACTTTTTTGATGGGGAAATCCTAAGGAAAAACCCAGACTTACACATTAACTCTCAGAATACAATTTAGCAAAAAATAACCTAAAATCACAATACTAATACTACCAGTCTCTTTCAGTAACGTGGTTCAAATATTAGGCCAAAGCTTAATAATTAAATTATTTATTAGCACAATGCATTATTTAAGTGAAGGTAAGCAATTGCTTATTGCCTATATGGGTTTACTATAATAGAATAGTATAAAGTTGAACCATCAAAATAAAAAACATTTATGATGAAAGTATTAGCTTATAAAGTTATTATAAAGTACCGACCTGATTATCTTATTTTCTACTCTAACTCCACCCACTTAGTTATTTTCCCCTTCCAAGTGACGTACATAGCTATACCTCCCACTACATATGTCACCCTTATTGCGTGCTTCCGATAATTAGCATACCAATGCGCATGCTCAAATCCGGAATGTACAATACTACAAGTAAACATTGAATCTTGGGATCGAATATTTACTTGTAGATGCGTAAGGTGAACAAACTCTTTAAATTTTCACACAAATGATCATCAAGGTAAATAACATTTCTGATAGCAAGTACGCATGCGCATCCGTAATCATGAACGCGCATGAACACTGAAACTATGATCTGCTTTTAACTAAGATTGCGCTACTACGCGCATGTGCATTAACTAATCACATAGACGAAAGCGAGCCAGTTGGACGTTAATCCGATTGGATAATAGAAAACTTCCAAAAAAGAAAAAAAAATATTGCCTTAATAGGTTGAATTAGAATATTGACAGACAGCGGTATTCGACTACCAGAACAGAAATCTTGAAGGTAAGGTAGAGAGAAATAGAAAGCACAAATATATTTTTTTACATGAAACATGACTTATCGGAAAAAGTTTAACAAGTGAGTTTACCATCCCTTTAATAAAAAGATGTTAACAAATAGAATTATACACAAGCAAACAGTTTTAAAATTTAAAGGAGAAATAACAGAAACCTTACACTTTACTAGGTATGGTATCTGCCCCAGGGAGATGGGTCAGAAAGATTGTCACTCATGCTGCAGCAACATCCCAAGTAGAATGAACACTTGATTTGTTAAAACACAAAATTCTTATACAAGCTTCCATAATATGACCCAGCCTCTTTCCAGAAATCCCTCTCTTTTGCCAGAAATATGCACTCCCCTCTCTTTTACAACAGGTAATACAATTCCTGAGTCTTTGCCTGAAAATATGGAACACCTTATAGTTTCTATTAGGTACATCTATTCCATATACACAGAAAAACAATTTCTTAGTGATGTCATGACGAGAATTTTGATACCAAACACCATATACATTGCATTCTTTAGGTTTCTGAGCACTAATTTAAAAATGTGGCTGTCCTATCAATGACCCCAGTGTAGGTCCTGGATAGCATTTCTGTGTTCCATCATTCCCTATTCTGAAAGGTTGGGGTAATAAAATTACCATTTTGACAATAAAGTTATCTTCTGTGTATCTAACAACGTATTTATGAGGATCCTGGCATATCAAAGGAAATCACATGCACACATAAACACAACAACACAGTTCTTCTTAAAAAGCAAACAAATGTTTTATAGCATACAGGCTAAGGAAAATAAACCCCTTAGCATCTCAATCATGAGGTATTCATGCCATCTCCCCCAAATAAGAGACGCAAAGGGAGGTGGCCACAAGCCACTCTAGCTGCATATCAATGGAAGCTTCCCCTTGATGCGATAACGCCATTCCCATACAAATTGCACATAGCAGTTTTCCCATCATGATGCCCACCTTTTAAAAATGACACACAATTTGCTCTACCCAGCTGATTTAATATATTGCAGGGACCCTCCCATGCAGCCTGCAGCTTGTTCTGTCTCATGGGTGTTAGTACAATAACATTTTACCCCATCTCATACACTACTTCTCTGGCAAATGTTTTTGTAGGGACATGCCATTGGCATCTCTGGGTTTTGCAGGTACCTCCTCCAATAAGGCTTGCATCTTGTCCCTGAAATGTACATCATACCCTGTTACAGAGGTGTCCGTGAAGCCTAGTTTCTTGCTACATATGGTGTGCTCTCTGAACATATTGTGTGCTGTCCACTTTTGAATAACTACCCAGGAATCTTGCCTTTCAACTGGAGTATAATTCCTGTACCCCTGCACCTTGTTATGGTTGGTAGGGGGTTGTCTAACCGCCCCCCTCTTCTCCACTGTGGGCACTATCTTCTGAGCCTGCTGGGGACTCTGACTCTGCAAACCTATCAGTGTATCTGCTGAATGGCAATGTTGGGCTGTGTAAATACACTTCTCTGTACTCCTCCCCCCTGCATCTGCAGTCTGTGTCAGACCCTGTCCCCTGTGACCTATAAGCAGACTTTCTGTGCAGTCTGCTTATAGGTCACAGCTGAGGTTACTGGGGTCTTTGTCACACACAATATTTCACACTCACTCTGGGGAACCCTCAAAGAGTTTCCTGTCCTCTCCTCCCCCTCATACCAAAATGTGAGTTTAATAGCCTTTAATTTGAGACATCACATAAAACAAAAAACAACTTTTCAGTCAGCGCCTGACTTTAATCATGTTGTATATACATATGTCCATAATCACTCTTTATAAAGCCATAGGAGGCGGAGTTTACTACCTGTACAGGTTTTTCACATTCTGTTAACCCCTTCTATACAAACAGGGGTATATTTCTCCAAACTCCATCTAGTGGTTATAGGACTACTCATTTTAAACATATATAAACCTGAAAAACACAATATATATATCGGCAATTATCTTAACATTAATATTGTTCTTAAACAATTAATCCTACTCTATTAAAGACAGTATTCCAACAACAAAATTTTATTATTAAATGTAGGTATATTTTTCTTCCCTTTTGTAAGAAATATTTACAATGTGACATTCCAGTCTATTTCCCTATTCATTCCCAGAGGAATAAGAGCTTGAAGGGTATATATCCAATACGTTTCCCTACACTTAAGAATTTTCTTTCTTTCCTCCTCTCCTAGGTCTCTTAATCTGTTCAATAACCTGGTATCTTAGTTGTGAGATAGTATGTCCTGCCTGGAAAAAATTATTGGAAACTGGTGCATTCCTATTTTTGCATTGTATATTTGATTTGTGTTCAGTGACTCTATCCCTTATCCTGCGTGTAGACTCACCTACATATATTTTGGAAGACGGACATTTCACTAGATAAATCACATATTCCGAGTTACATGTATAATAGCCAGGGATTTTATACCTCTTTCCAATCAGTGGGTGATTGAAGGAATCCCCTTTTATAATGTTATTACAATTACAGCACCCCAGGCACAGAAAACATCCTAATCTGGGGGTAGATATATAAGTCTGAACCTGTTTCCTCTCTGAGCCTAGATCTGCTCTCACTAGTTCATCCTTCAGATTTCTACATCTTTTATATGCAGGCATAGGTGGCTCGTCAAACTCTCTAATTTGAGGGTTCAGGTCTTTGATTATAGACCAATGTTTTCTAATGATGCTATTTACATCTTTACTCAAGGGATTGTACTGGGAAACAAATACCATACGTTAGTTATCTTGTTTATCCTTCAATTTCATCCCTCTAAGGATAGAATTTCTGGGAATTTTACTAATTTCCTCAATTTGTTGTTGAACTAGCTGTTTAGGGAAACCTCTCTCCATAAAAAGTTCACCCATCTCAATTAAACTGGTCTGTACTATATCTTCATCTGAGACAATCTTTTTAACTCTAAGGAGTTGGCTTCTAGGAAGACTTTTGATAAGGGGGAGGGGATGAGCACTTTCATACCTCAGTAGGCTGTTTCTGTCACTCTCCTTTCTATATAGATCAACTTTCAGTTCCCTCCCACTCTTAATCACATTGGTATCCAAAAATGCCACTGATTTGTCTCGTGGAGATATTGAGTTCCGCCACAAGCTCATGCAGGGAGTCGATGTCGCCCCCCCCCCCCCCATATGCCAAATACATCATCTATATATCTAAACCAGCATAATCCATACTGCAGAAAAGTCTTATTGGTATACACAAATTTTTCCTCATATATATTCATGAAAATATTGGCATATGTGGGGGCGACATTTGACTCCATTGCTGTCCCCTGGAACTGTATGAAAAACTGATCCTGGAAAAGGAAGTAATTACAATAAAGGATAAGCTGCAATAATACCAAAACAAATTCACATTGGAACTCAGAGAGCATCCCATTAGTACTAACTAAGACTGGCACACATCATCCAGCGGCCTAGTCATTCAGTCATTCTCTCCCCCCATATTCTCACTTCTTTCTATAGACTCCACTGACTCAAGCACAGACAGACACACATCACTCATCTGCCTCCTTTCACAGTCATTTTTCCCCTGTACATCTAAACTATGTTCTATAGATACTACTGGTTCAAGCACAGACAGACCCACACCATCTATCCTTCTTTCTCCCCAGTCAGTCTCTCCTCTTACAGTTTCACATCTCAGCACCAACACCCCCAGTTCAGGCACAGCACTTTTGCACATATGCACTCTGTCCTCCAAGCTGGTCAGCATGTCTCCAAGCTTTTTTACACACAGCCCTTTGCACATCAGGGTCTACAGCTAATGTCACTAGGTCACATGTAGCATTTTCAGGCACATAAAGAGATAACAATCAACTCAGATAAGTACCCAGTAAAACATCATTTTCAGATACCCCAACATTTCTTAAACCTCTCCATGCTCCCCAATTAAGATAAAGATGTGCCATAAGCACTGCAATTTGCATTCCCCCAATCCCTTTAACTGCTACAGTACTGCAAAGAATAATGTCCTTAGAGCTCACCAGCACTGGACACACAAGAGTCACTACTGCACCTGTGTCCTGAAGCCCCAATGATACCTTAGCTCTGACATTCACAGGTTGTCATGGTTGCTCTCCTCTGGTCATGTAACAAACAAAACAGATGCTCGTACTTCTGAGGGATTACTCCCTCCAGCTGATTGCATCAATTTAATCTTCTCTGGGCAAGTGGAGCTGATGTGGCCCACTTTGTTGCAAGCAAAATACCTGCGGGTATTCCCTTGCCCAGGTGCAGCACTCACCCCTCCTTTCCCAGACAGAACAGACACATTAAACAAAAACACAACAGGCTTCGTGAAGGGGGTTTGTGGAGCAGCTCCTTTCCAGGTGGATGCCCCCTTAACAAAGGATTTTCTCCTATTCACTGGTGACTTGTTGGTTGTGTAAAAATCTGCCAACTCTCCCGCCCCCAATGCTGTTTTGGGTCTCCGATCAAGGACCCACTCCTGTACCTCTGGGCACAGCTGCATGAATTGCTCTTTAACTATTAAATCTTCCAGCTCGTCCATAGTGGCAATATTTAGCCCTCTGATCCACTTTTTAAAGGCTGTCGTCAGGTTCCCAACAACTGCTGTATAGCTCTCTGATATACCCCTCTGCAGAGTACGGAATTTCTTTCTATACACCTCAGAAGTGAGATTATACCTCCTCTGCAGTGCATCATAGTCCTGATCAAACTCTGGGGCAAGTACAGCAAAAGCTTCCAGTGCAGGACCTTTCAGACCAGGGGTAAGATACTTGGCCCACTGCTCCTTTGGCAGCTGGAACTATGTGCAAACCTTTTCAAAGCTATGCAGGAATACATCTACATTGCCATCTTTCTCCAGAGTGGGAAAATTCTCTGCATGCACTCTGAGAACAGAGGAGTCTCTAGATTCACTAACAACAGGTGAGACAGTCTCTCTCTCCAAACGTGCAAGCTGTAATTGATACGCTCTCTCAGCCTATCATTCAGCAGCCTGTTTCTCTGTGGCGAGAGCCTCCCTCTCAGCTGCTTCCCTAGCAGCCTCTCAGCTGCTTCCCTAGCAGACTCTCAGCTGCTTCCCTAGCAGTCTCTCTCTCAGCTGCTTCCCTAGCAGCCTCTCTGTCTCTTTCAGCCTGGCGCTCAGCAGCTTCTCTGTCTCTTTCAGCATGGTGCTCAGCAGCCTGCCTCTGTGCGGCCAGAGCCTTTCTCTCAGCCTGGTGCTCAGCTGCTTCCCTAGCCACCTGCTGTTCTTGGAATTTGAGGAACAGCTTCATGTGCAAACTTGGATCCGCTGAGCCCATATGCTTTAAAACAGTTTGCAAATAACAGTCGAAGAGATCTCCAGATCTTGATGAATCACTGCCCACAGCTGCAGACACCTCTACTGAGGTTTTAGTTTGTGCGGACTGACTGCTTTCATATTCAGTAAGAACTTGTATTAATCCATCCTTAGTCTTCCCACGGGAGGGAATATCTCTCTCTCCTTGCATAACAGTGCCATCATTTCCTTGGTCTGGTGCTGGTATGCCTCCATAGTAAAAAAGAAAATAGAAAAGAAAAACAGAGACTAGGGTAGGAGACTGTTTGCAATGTGTAACTAAATAAGGCACTGAATTTAAGCCTTTGGAAATTGTGACTCACAATTTCTTTTAGTACTGGAAATTTAACACTAGCAAATCCACAAAGCACTAAAATCGAATATATATATATATATATATATATATATCTACACCACTGCCCATCAATTTGTGATGACCAGGGTTAACGAACCCTGCACCAGTCACTTGTTTGGCACAGAACGGGTTAACAGACCCTTTCTACTGTCACTAATCTGTTACAGTCTAGCCACTCTGGGCAAGCCTGTGACTTAGTTCAGTGGGTGCAAGGGTTAACAACACTCTCTAGTCTGTACTAGACTGAGATAAAATGCCCAAAACTCCCATTTACTGCCTTTCAAACTAAATAAGCTGACACCACTTATGATTTATTGATGGGGAAATCCTAAGGAAAAACCCAGACTTACACAACTCTCAGAATAAAATTAAGCAAAAAATAACCTAAAATCACAGTACTAATACTACCAGTCTCTTTCAGTAATGTGGTTCCAATATTAGACAAAGGCCAAAGCTTAATAATTGAATGACTTATTATGCGAAAAATTAGCACAATGCATTATTAATAAAAAGATGTTAACAAATAGAATTATACACAACAAAACAGTTTTAAAATAAAAAGGATTAATAACAGAAACCTTACACTTTACTAGGTTTGGTATCTGCCCCAGGGAAATGGGCCAGAAAGATTGTCACTCATGCTGCAGCAGCTTCCCAAGTAGAATGAACACTTGAATTTTTAAAACATAACATTTTTATACAAGTTTCCATGATATGACCCAGCCTCTTTCCAGAGGGCTAGGAAATCCCTCTCTTTTGCCAGAAATATCCACTCCCCTCTCTTTTACGACAGGTAATAAAATTCCTGAGTCTTTGAGGCCGATTTATCAAGCTCTGTATGGAGCTTGATGCCACTTGTTTCAGGCGAGCCTTCAGGTTCGTTGGAAGCAAACGTTATGAAGCTGTGGTCTAAAGACCGCTGCTCCATAACTTGTCCGCCTGCTATGAGGCCGCGGACAGAAATCAACCCGACTGAATACGATCAGGTTGATTGACACCTCCTGCTAGCGGCCAATTGGGAGCGAATCTGCAGGGGGTGATATTGCACAAGCAGTTCACAAGAACTGCTTGTGTAATGATAAATGTCGACAGCGTATGCTGTCTGCATTTATCGATGTGCAGCAGACATGATACGCTGCATCGTATCATGTTTGCTTGCACTATGATAAATTTACCCCTTTGCCTGAAATTATGGCACACCTTATAATTTCTGTTAGGTACATCTATTCCATGTACACAGAAAGGCAATCCCTTAGTGATGTTGTGATGAGAATTTTGATTCCATACACCATATATATTGCATTCTTTAGGTTTCTGAGGCATTATTACTTATAAAAGCACTAATTTACAAGTTTAGCTGTCCTATCAATGACCCCAGTGTAGGTCCTGGATAGAGTCTCTGTGTTCCATCATTCCCTGTTCTGAAAAGTTGGGGTAATAAAATGACCATTTAGACAATAAAGTTCTCTATCTTACAAAGTATTTATGGGGTCCTGGCATATAAAAGGGAAATCACACGCACACATAAACACAGTAACACAGTTCTTCTTAAAAAAAATAAAAAATGTTTTCTAGCATACAGGCTAAGGAAAAATAACCCCATTAGCAGCTTAATCATGAGATAATTATGACAGTCAGTACTGTCTGGATGTCAGTTTGTGAGGTGTAACATGGCATCAACAGACACTGAACCTTACATTTAAATCAAGTAAAATTAGACCATTGTGCGTGGAATGGCCGGGAACGCATATTACGAGTCGCGGCGGTATAGCTATACCACAGCCATTTTAGCCTGTAACACAAAGTCCATTCCACACTCAAAAAAAAATGAAGTTTGAGTGCGGGATTTTCATAGCGACTGTATTACAGTTTGTGCGGTCCGGCTAAAATGATTGCGTTACAGCCTATACCAACACGATCCATACGGCCACCTGAGAGCAGTAGTTATGGATTTTGTGTAACAAAAATGTTTCACAAAACTCATAACTAAAATGTTATAAAGTACACTAACACTCATAAACTACCTATTAACCCCTAATCTGCCACCCTCCCGCATCACAAATACTATATTAAACCTATTAAACCCTAATCTGTCGCCCACCCACATTACGACTATTAAATAAATCTATTAACCCCTAATCCGCCATCCCCAACATCGCCGACACCAAAATAACCCCCCCCCCAACTTTAAATTAAAATTACAATATAACTATTTTTTAAAAAATAAAAACTTGCCTGTGGAATAAGAAAAAATAAATTTAAACTATAAATTAATCCAACATAACGATTCTAATAAAATAAAATAACTACCAATTAAAAACCTAAATGAAAAATGTAAAAAAAACTAACACTATAAAAAAAAAAATTATAACATTACGAAAAATAATAAACACTAAATTACAAAAATTAAAAAAACTCTAAGATTACAAAAAATAATAAACAAAATTATCAAAAATAAAAAACAATTACACCTAATAGCCCTAAAAATATAAAAAGCCCCCCAAAATAAAAGCAATGCCTAACTTACAATAAACTACCAATAGCCCTTAAAAGAGCCTTTTATAGGGCATTTACCAAGGTTAAACAGCTTTTACCTTAAAATATTACTAAGTCCCCCCAAAAAGTAAACCCCCCACCCAACCAACGCCACCATAAAAAACTTAACTCTAAAAAATCCTAAGATACCCATTGCCCCTAAAGGGACATTTGTATGGGCATTGCCCTTAAAAGGGCATTCAGCTCTTTTACCACCCTTAAATGGGCATTTAGCTCTTTTACAAGTGCCCATCCCTAATCTAAAAAAAACACCCCAAAAAATAAAAAACAAAACTAACATTAACCCCATAAAATCTACTCACGGTTACTGAAGTCCGGATAGCCATCTTCATCCAGGTTGCGAGAAGTCTTAATCCAGGTGGCGACACCTTCATCCATCTCGGGGACATTTTCTATCTTCATTCCAGTGGCACGGAGCAGAGCTATACAGGAGGGTGATGACATCCTGCGCGGAGCGTCCTCTTCATATGATCACAACCGTACACTGAAGTTGAATGCACGGTACATGATTCAATATGGCATACCTTGCATTCCTATTGGCTGATTTGATTCTTCAAATTCAAATCAGCCTATTGGATGAGAGCTTCTTAAATCCTATTGGCTGTTCAAAACAGCCAATAGGATGAGAACTACTGAAATATGGGGTACCTTGCATTCAATCTTCAGTGTGCGACGGATGATCGCATGAAGAGGAGCCTCCACGCTGCTGAGGACCGCCACTGCTGAAGACCGCTGCTGAGGACTGCAGCTGAGAACCGCCACTGAGGATCTATGCATGGGAAAATAAAACATGATGGAGCCGCCTGGAAGAAGACCTTCTCCACTGGACTTCAGGAACGTTGAGTACCTATTTGGGGCTAAGTTTTATGATTTTTTTAAAAAAAATAATAATATATTTTTCAGTTTAGGGATTTAATGGGCTGTAAAAGAGCTGAATGCCATTTTAAGGGCAGTAAAAGAGCTGAATGTCCTTTTAAGGACAATGGCCATACAAATGTCCCTTTAGGGGCAATAAATAGTTTAGTTTTTTTTTTAGTGTTAGGTTTTTTATTTTGGGGGGCTTGGTGGGTGGGGGGTTTTTACTGTTGGGGGGACTTAGTATTTTTTAAACGTCAAAGAGCTGTTTATCTTAGGGCAATGTTGTACAAAAGGCCATTTTAAGGGTTATTGGTAGTTTAGTTTAAATTAGGGGGTGTTTTTATTTTGGGGAGCTTTTTTATTTTTATAGGGATTAGGTATAAAAAAATTTATTTTTGATAATTCTTTTTTATTTTTTGTAATGTTAGATGATTTTTTTGGTAATTTAATGTTAGGATTTTTTATTTAAAGTGTAATTTAGTAGGAATTGGGGTTAATTTAGAGGGTGTTAGGTTAGGGGTCTTAGTAATTAAATTGGTTATTTGCAATGTGGGGGTTTGTCGTTTTAGGGGTTAATAGTATAAATAGTTAGTTGGCATTGTAGGGTTTGGCAGTTTATGGTTTAATGTTGTATTTATTTAGTTGGCATTGTCGGGATTTGACGGTGTAAAGGTTAGGTAGATTCTGTTGTGGGAGTTTAGAGATTTAAGGGTTAGTTTGTTTGTTAATACTTAGGGGCTGAATTATGAAGCTCCGAATGGAGCTTGATGCCCCTGTTTCCATGCAAGCCTTCAGATTTGCCGGAAACAGTGGTTATGAAGCAGCGGTCTAAAGGCCACTGCTCCATAACTAGTCCGCAGCCTCTGAGGCTGCGGTCTTCAATCCTTTATGATTGGGCTGATTGACACCCCCTGCTAGTGGCCGTAAATCTGCAGGGGGCAGCATTGCAAAAGCAGTTCACAAGAACTGCTTGCGCAATGATAAATGCCGACAGAGTATGCTGTCAGCATTTATCGATGTGGTGCGGACATGATACAGAACATAATATCATCTCCGTCCGCACTTTAATAAATTGGCCCCATAGTACAGGCGGTTATGTTTAATTTTTTTTTAATACTTTGTGCGGGCAGTTAGTTTTATTTTTTTTATACTTTGTGCGGGCGTTTAGTTTTTTCTTCTTAATACTTTGTGCGGGCGGTTAATTTTTTAGTTATTTCATGTGTGCGGTTGCATTTTTTTTTTTAAGGCTTCGTTTGACTACACTGCATCCAGGTGGATTATGAAAATGGCAGGGTGGTGAAAGAATCCACCTGTGGCGGCGACGGACATGTTACAAACGCGATTTTGCGCTGGTTTGGTATCCTATATACGGCATAACCTAGAAGTTACACTCGTACATTTCTGCCTTCGGCCGTAGTTTTTTGGCCCATAGACAGGTATACCAAACCAGCGCAGTTTGGTATCCAATATACAGCGTAAGGACTTACGTGGCGAAAATGGAGAAATCTTACTCCATTTTCACCTCTCCACAAAATGCAGGCATAGTAAGCCTTACGCTGAGTATTGGAGCCCCATAACTCCCTGCAAAATAAAACCTAACACCTAACGCATGCGCAATGTCTATCTACCTGTCAACCGCGATCCTCCGCCGCATCCCTAATAAAGTGTTTAACCCCTAAACCGCCGCTCCCGGACCCCGCCGCCACTTACATTAAATGTCTAACCCCCTAATGTGATCCCCCTACACTACCGCCACCTACATTAAAATTATTAACCCCTAATGTAATCCCCCTACACCGCCGCCATCTATATTAAAATTATTACCCCTAATGGGAGCCCCCTACACCGCCGCCACCTATTTAACTATATTATCCCCTAATCTAATCCCCCTACACCGCCGCCACCTATATTAAAATGATTAACCCCTAATCTAATCCCCCTACACCGCCGCCACCTATAATAAATGTATTAACCCCTAATCTAATCCCCCTACACCGCCGCCACCTATAATAAATGTATTACCCCCTAAAATACTAAAATGTCCCTACCCTAAACTAAATTACAAATAGCCCTGAAAAGGGCTTTTTGCATGGCATTGCCCCAAAGTAATCAGCTCTTTTACCAGCCCTTAAAAGGGCCTTTTGCGGGGCATTGTCACAACGTAATCAGCGCTTTTACCTGTAATCTAATCCCCCTACACCGCCGCCACCTATAATAAATGTATTGCCCCCTAATCTAATCCCCCTACACCGCTGCCACCTATATTAAATATATTAACCCCTAATCTGACCCCCCTGCAACCTATATTAACCCTAATTATATTAGGGTTAATATAGTTAATATAGTTATTATATTATATATATTAACTATATTAACCCTATCTAACTCTAACAACCCTAACTTAATTATTATTAAAATAAATCTAAATAATATTAATAATATTAACTAAATTATTCCTATTTAAATCTAAATACTTACCTATAAAATAAACCCTAAGATAGCTACAATATAATTAATAATTACATTGTAGCTATTTTAGGGTTTATATTTCTTTTACAGGTAACTTGGTATTTATTTTAACTAGGTACAATAGCTATTAAATAGTTAATAACTATTTAATAGCTACCTAGTTAAAATAATTACCAAATTACCTGTAAAATAAATCCTAACCTAAGTTACAAATACAGGGAGTGCAGAATTATTAGGCAAATGAGTATTTTGACCACATCATCCTCTTTATGCATGTTGTCTTACTCCAAGCTGTATAGGCTCGAAAGCCTACTACCAATTAAGCATATTAGGTGATGTGCATCTCTTTAATGAGAAGGGGTGTGGTCTAATGACATCAACACCCTATATCAGGTGTGCATAATTATTAGGCAACTTCCTTTCCTTTGGCAAAATGGCTCAAAAGAAGGAATTGACAGGCTCAGAAAAGTCAAAAATAGTGAGATATCTTGCAGAGGGATGCAGCACTCTTAAAATTGCAAAGCTTCTGAAGCGTGATCATCGAACAATCAAGCGTTTCATTCAAAATAGTCAACAGGGTCGCAAGAAGCGTGTGGAAAAACCAAGGCGCAAAATAACTGCCCATGAACTGAGAAAAGTCAAGCGTGCAGCTGCCAAGATGCCACTTGCCACCAGTTTGGCCATATTTCAGAGCTGCAACATCACTGGAGTGCCCAAAAGCACAAAGTGTGCAATACTCAGAGACATGGCCAAGGTAAGAAAGGCTGAAAGACGACCACCACTGAACAAGACACACAAGCTGAAATGTCAAGACTGGGCCAAGAAATATCTCAAGACTGTTTTTTCTAAGGTTTTATGGACTGATGAAATGAGAGTGAGTCTTGATGGGCCAGATGGATGGGCCCGTGGCTGGATTGGTAAAGGGCAGAGAGCTCCAGTCCGACTCAGACGCCAGCAAAGTGGAGGTGGAGTACTGGTTTGGGCTGGTATCATCAAAGATGAGCTTGTGGGGCCTTTTCGGGTTGAGGATGGAGTCAAGCTCAACTCCCAGTCCTACTGCCAGTTTCTGGAAGACACCTTCTTCAAGCAGTGGTACAGGAAGAAGTCTGCATCCTTCAAGAAAAACATGATTTTCATGCAGGACAATGCTCCATCACATGCGTCCAAGTACTCCACAGCATGGCTGGCAAGAAAGGGTATAAAAGAAGAAAATCTAATGACATGGCCTCCTTGTTCACCTGATCTGAACCCCATTGAGAACCTGTGGTCCATCATCAAATGTGAGATTTACAAGGAGGGAAAACAGTACACCTCTCTGAACAGTGTCTGGGAGGCTGTGGTTGCTGCTGCACGCAATGTTGATGGTGAACAGATCAAAACACTGACAGAATCCATGGATGGCAGGCTTTTGAGTGTCCTTGCAAAGAAAGGTGGCTATATTGGTCACTGATTTGTTTTTGTTTTGTTTTTGAATGTCAGAAATGTATATTTGTGAATGTTGAGCTGTTATATTGGTTTCACTGGTAAAAATAAATAATTGAAATGGGTATATATTTGTTTTTTGTTAAGTTGCCTAATAATTATGCACAGTAATAGTCACCTGCACACACAGATATCCCCCTAAAATAGCTAAAACTAAAAACAAACTAAAAACTACTTCCAAAACTATTCAGCTTTGATATTAATGAGTTTTTTGGGTTCATTGAGAACATGGTTGTTGTTCAATAATAAAATTATTCCTCAAAAATACAACTTGCCTAATAATTCTGCACTCCCTGTACACCTACACTATCAATAAATTAATTAAATAAACTACAAATATCTAAAATACAATTAAATACACTAAACTAAATTACAAAAAAAACCACTAAATTACAAAAAATAAAAAAAAATTACAATAATTTTAAGCTAATTACACCTAATCTAAGTCCCCTAATAAAATAACAAAGCCCCCCAAAATAAAAAAAAAATCCCTACCCTAATCTAAATTACAAAAAGTAATCAGCTCTATTACCAGCCCTTAAAAGGGCCTTTTGTGGGGCAATGCCCCAAAGTAATCAACTCTTTTACCTGTATAAAAAAAGAACAACCCCCCCATTACAACCCACCACCCACATACCCCTACTCTAACCCACCCAATCCACCCTTAAAAAACCTAAGTCTAATCCCCAAGTGCTCCTTACCTGTCCTGAAGACCGGCGGAGAAGGTCCTTTTCCAGGCGGAGAAGTCTTCTTCCAGGCGGCAAACTCTTCTTCTTCCAGGATCCAGCCGTTGCAGAGCGGAGGAGTTGAAGACCGATGACCGCGGAGCTGAAGACCGTCCATCTGGAACTGAAGACCGGCGATGCTGGAACTGAAGATCAGTGAACCTGGAACTGAAGACCGGAGCCAGAGAATGGAGGATCCTCTTCATACGATCACCGCCGTACACTGAATAGGAATTCAAGGTACACAATTAAAAAGGGCATCCCTTGAATTCCTATTGGCTGATTTGAGCCTTCAAATTCAAATCAGCCAATCGGATGCGAGCTACTTTAATTCTATTGGCTGATTTGAATAGCCATAGAATAAGAGCTACTGTAATTCTATTGGCTATTCAAATCAGCCAATAGAATTACAGTAGCTCTTATTCTATTGGCTATGCAAATCAGCCAATATAATTAAAGTAGCTCGCATCCGATTGGCTGATTTGAATTTGAAGGCTCAAATCAGCCAATAGGAATTCAAGGGACGCCATTTTTAATCGCGTACCTTGAATTCATATTCAGTGTACGGCGGCGATCGAATGAAGAGGATCCTCCACACTCCAGCTCTGGTCTTCAGTTCCAGCTTTGCCGATCTTCAGTTCCAGCATCGCCGGTCTTCAGTTCCAGATGGATGGTCTTCAGCTCCGCGGTCATCGGTCTTCAACTCCTCCGCGCCAGCTGGATCCTGGAAGAAGAAGAGTTCACCGCCTGGAAGAAGACTTCTCCACCTGGAACAGGACCTTCTCCGCCAGTCTTCAGGACAGGTAAGGAGCACTTGGTGGTTAGACTTAGGTTTTTTAAGGGGGGATTGGGTGGGTTAGAGTAGGGGTATGTGGGTGGTGGGTTGTAATGGGGGGCTTGTTCTTTTTTTTACAGATAAAAGAGCTGATTACTTTGGGGCAATGCCCCACAAAAGGCCCTTTTAAGGGCTGGTAATAGAGCTGATTACTTTTTGTAATTTATATTAGGGTAGGGAATTTTTTATTTTGGGGGGCTTTGTTATTTTATTAGGGTGCTTAGCTTAGGTGTAATTAGCTTAAAATTCTTGTAATTTTTTTTTATTTTTTGTAATTTAGTTTAGTGTATTTAATTTTATTTTAGTTTAGATATTTGTAGTTTATTTAATTAATTTATTGATAGTGTAGGTGTATTTGTAACTTAGGTTAGGATTTATTTTACAGGTAATTTGGTAATTATTTTAACTAGGTAGCTATTAAATAGTTATTAACTATGTAATAGCTATTGTACCTAGTTAAAATAAATACCAAGTTACCTGTAAAATAAATATAAACCCTAAAATAGCTACAATGTAATTATTAATTATATTGTAGCTATCTTAGAGTTTATTTTATAGGTAAGTATTTAGATTTAAATAGGAATAATTTAGTTAATATTATTAATATTATTTAGATGTATTTTAATAATAATTAAGTTAGGGGTGTTAGAGTTATATAGGGTTTATATATTTAATATATATAATATAATAACTATATTAACTATATTCATCCTAATATAATTAGGGTTAATATAGTTAATATAGGTGGCAGCGGTGTAGGGGGTCAGATTAGGGGTTAATATATTTAATATAGCTGGCGGCGGTGTTGGGGGATTAAATTAGGGGGTAAAACATTTATTATAGGTGGCGGCGGTGTAGGGGGATTAGATTACAGGTAAAAGAGCTGATTACTTTGTGACAATGCCCTGCAAAAGGCCCTTTTAAAGCCTGGTAAAAGAGCTGATTACGTTGGGGCAATGCCCCGCAAAAGGCCCTTTTAAGGGCTGGTAAGGTAATAGAGCTGGTTACTTTGGGGCAATGGAGAAGAATTTTTCAAAAACTTTTCTGCGCTGCCTAGTGTTGGTAAGCCTTAACTCCTGAGATACCAACCCCAAATGATATTAGATACGTTTTGAAAAGAAAAAAGTTAGGAGTTTGGGGCGCAAATAAATGCTTAAACCTTTAAAGAAGGTTATATGTATTGCTATATATATAAATTACTAAAAATACCTTTAATTAAAAAAAGTTATCTTTATTAGTACAATAATTCATAAACAGATGTAATTCATGTTGGATCGATGTTGCATACAGTGTTAAAAATATTTCATATAATCCTATATGGATCGCACAAATTGTCTATAAAAAAGTTCTAGATGAGTATAATTAAATAGATAAAATTCTTAATAGTATATACAATGAACATAAAGAGATCATATGTTGATGTAGTCAGTAGTATTATGGGTCCCGGGGGGTTATCAAAATAGAGGAGGATTCTCTGAATGTACGCTAATACGCGTGTATCCTATCTTAGTCCTGACTAAAATAGTGAATATGTTTTTGGGAAGATTTTTCGATGTGTTTGAAAAGATTGTCTTAAAGTGTAACCAATATAGAGTTCGCTAATATATATGCAATACACCTAGTACATAAAAAACCTAGTGTAGTGTAAATAAGAATCAAATTCACAATTGTCACACGTAAAGGATAATAGTTCATCAATGGCACATCATATCATTGGAAGAACGGTAAAATAGTACGGTGTATCATATCATTGGAAGAACGGTAAAATAATCTATTGTTGCCTTTGGTACAATTGGTAGGCAATTTATAGACACATTGAGAAATAAATAAATAATAGGGTTAAAATTATTGTTCTGAAGTAAAAAAGTCAATAGCATATGAAGTAAAAAGTCAATAGAATATGACTGGTTACTTTTTGAGACAAATCACACTTGAAAGTGGAACAAGATGCAGTCGGGCCGACTGAAAGACAAAAGTTTTTTCTCCAAACTATTTTCCTAAAAACAGGTGATGTTGGTTATTGTCGTAGCTATATGAGTCTATGGATCTCTTGCTATTGTGAGTGATAACAGGTTGCTAGGATTATTAGTAAACGTTGCCAAGGCTCTACGGTCTAGGAGCAAACAGTGGATAGTAAGGAGCGGGGATTTACTTACTTTTTCTTAGCCGATTCTGGAGCCTGGATGTTGATACAAATGTTTCTGTGTTGATCCTCCGCTCAGTAAGTGTTACCAAAGATAGCTTCTTTTTGATGTCCTGATGTCCTCAATGATTGTCAACCTTTTCTCCGTTGAGTTTTAGATGCAAGGGCAGAGGAATACAGATGTCCAGTCCTCTGGTCCGCTGACAAATAGCGGCTATCTTATTGCATAGATGTGGAGGCTTATTTGTAATCCGCTGATAAATTGCGGTCACTTTTTTGAAGAAATAGAAACGATGAGAACGATGATATAGTTGTTTTCTGTCCTTGTTCTGTCCTCAACACTTTAAGGATTTGGAAGTGTAATTTGGAACACGATATGGTAGTTTTTGGCAGTAGTTTGCTACGCGTTTCGGTCGTAAACTCTGGCCTTTTTCAAGCTGTACTACTGCAGTTATTATTGGTGGGCTTTTTATACCCTTTTCAAGTTTTCTTCAAACGGTCATACAATTGAATAATGATATCTTTAGTCTTTAATTGGTTATATTAAATTCAGTATGGAAAAGAATGATCGTTAGTTTGATTAGTGTATTCTAATTTCTCTTAAGATGATATTTCTCCGCTACTATTGTACCATTTAGAGTCTATTTGTGTTCTAAAATGCAAAGTAACAATTGCAAACTTTACAATAATGGTTATTTCAGTTTGTATCATGCCGTGTAGAAGATGTTTATTTTGTGTCTTTGGTTTAGTGCATAGAGACCTTAGGTCAAAGCATATATTGAAAGGTAGTTATGGCACAGATGATCTTTGTATATTCTTTATCTTTTTCAACATGCTTTTGAGAATAGTTATACTAGTTAACAATTGAATTATTTTTCATTTTTCATTTTCTATCGTTTGTTGAAAAACAAAAAAAGTAAATATTTGAAAAAAAAACTTTTTTAATTTAAAGGGGCACAATTCTAAACAGAATAGCAGTTGGAAAAAATGTTGGAAAAAAATGTGGGGTACAGTGGTAACTGTAATTACTTTGAAAAAATGTGGTCTATCTTCAGAGGGTAAAAAAGTTAAATGCTTCTAAATCTATGTGTATAAAGATATGGCTCAGAAATATATACATATAAAAATATGGCTAACAAAGGTTAGGTTAAGATCAGATCTTATAGGGGTTTGTATATCTGTATTATATTAAAATGCACAATAAAAAAGAAATTAGCTTGTCTTTGCAAGTGAGTGCACTACTGAGTACTTCTCTCTATTCCTTTAGGAAACTATTAAGGTTGAAATCTATATTCAGACCTTTTGGCTGTAGTGTTTGTAATTGGAATATCCATTTAGCTTCTGCTTGCAATAGTGCATTTGATTGATTCCCTCCCCTACAGTTTTTTCTTATTTTTTTTATAACTGTGAAGGTAAAAAAATGTAAATTACTATTATTACATAGTCTGAAATGTTTTGGGACTGGAAGCTCTAGGTTTCTTTTTTCTTCTGAATTTTCTATAGATAGGATGTGCTCTCTTAGTCTTTCACGTACCGTTCTTTCAGTTTCTCCTGTGTATTGGATATTACATTTTTTACATTCTATCAAGGAGATCACATTTTTATCCATACACCTTATAGTGCTTCTGATTTTGTATTCTTTTTTGGTGATATTAGAAGTAAAAGTGTGAGTTTTCTTTGAGTGTCTACATGCTTTACATATATGGCAGGGGTAGAATCCTTTTAAATCCGATCCTAGAACCCCTTTTTCTATATCTTTATTTTTGGTGTTTTCCATTGAAGGGGCCAATCTATTTTTGAGTGTGTTTGCTTTTCTGTACACAAATTGTAGTTTTGAAGGTAAATATGGGCCTATATCAGGATCATAGCTTAGGATGTACCAAAGTTTTTTGATAATTTTCTCTATTGTGAGTTTGTCTTCAGCATACTGAGTAATAAATGGGATATTTATTTTATCACTAGCTGTGTTGTTACATTTATTTTTCTTATTCATATTATTTAAAATATCAGTTCTTTCAATGTTTCTTACCTCTTCTATATCTCCTTCTATTTTCAGTACATCATATCCCCTGTCTATAAATTTCTGTTTAAAAACTGTGCTTTGTTGTTCAAAAGTGTGGAGGTCATTACAATTTCTTTTCAATCTTAAAAACTGTCCCTTAGGAATATTTTGCTTCCATTTTTTCAAGTGACAACTTTCCCAATAAATGTAGTTGTTCACATCTACTTCCTTGAAATATGTCTTTGTATTTAATTTATCTCCATTTGTTGAGATTTCTAGATCCAGATAGTTTATTTTTATTTTATTGTAATTATAAGTAAATGTGAGGTTCCTATCATTATTATTCATGTTTTGGATACATTGTATCAGATCTTTTTCGTCCCCCGTCCATATAAAAAAGAGATCATCTATATATCTATTATAAATTAAAAAAATTTCCTTTAAATTACTATTGGTGATAAAATAGTTTTCCCACAGACCCATGAACAGGTTTACGTAACTGGGGGCAAATTTGGTGCCCATCGCAGTTTCGCAAACCTGTTCATAGAAAATACCGTCATATAAAACATAATTTATGTAAGAACTTACCTGATAAATTCATTTCTTTCATATTAGCAAGAGTCCATGAGCTAGTGACGTATGGGATATACATTCCTACCAGGAGGGGCAAAGTTTCCCAAACATCAAAATTCCTATAAATACACCCCTCACCACACCCACAAATCAGTTTAACGAATAGCCAAGAAGTGGGGTGATAAGAAAAAAGTGCGAAAGCATATAAAATAAGGAATTGGAATAATTGTGCTTTATACAAAAAAATCATAACCACCTCAAAAAAGGGTGGGCCTCATGGACTCTTGCTAATATGAAAGAAATGAATTTATCAGGTAAGTTCTTACATAAATTATGTTTTCTTTCATGTAATTAGCAAGAGTCCATGAGCTAGTGACGTATGGGATAATGAATACCCAAGATGTGGATC
Organism: Bombina bombina; assembly: GCF_027579735.1. Lineage (NCBI taxonomy): Eukaryota > Metazoa > Chordata > Amphibia > Anura > Bombinatoridae > Bombina > Bombina bombina. Next base: position 264,824,475 of record NC_069501.1, on the reverse strand, counting down.
TTCCACGCAAGAGTCACTAGAGAGGGAGGGATAAAATAAAGACAGCCAATTCCGCTGAAAAATAATCCACACCCCAAAATAAAGTTTAAATCTTATAATGAAAAAAAATGAAATTATAAGCAGAAGAATCAAACTGAAACAGCTGCCTGAAGTACTTTTCTAAAAAAAACTGCTTCAGAAGAAGAAAACACATCAAAATGGTAGAATTTAGTAAAAGTATGCAAAGAAGACCAAGTTGCTGCTTTGCAAATCTGATCAACCGAAGCTTCATTCCTAAATGCCCAGGAAGTAGAGACTGACCTAGTCGAATGAGCTGCAATCCTTTGAGGCGGAGTTCTACCCGACTCAACATAAGCATGATGAATCAAGGATTTTAACCAAGATGCCAAAGAAATGGCAGAAGCCTTTTGACCTTTCCTAGAACCAGAAAAGATAACAAATAGACTAGAAGTCTTTTGGAAATCTTTAGTAGCTTCAACATAATATTTCAAAGCTCTAACTACATCCAAAGAATGCAACGATCTTTCCTTAGAGTTCTTAGGATTAGGACACAACGAAGGAACCACAATTTCTCTACTAATGTTGTTAGAATTCACAACCTTAGGTAAAAATTTAAATGAAGTTCGCAAATCCGCCTTATCCTGATGAAAAATCAGAAAAGGAGACTCACAAGAAAGAGCAGATAATTCAGAAACTCTTCTAGCAGAAGAGATGGCCAAAAGAAACAAAACTTTCCAAGAAAGTAATTTAATATCCAGCGAATGCATAGATTCAAACGGAGGAGCTTGAAGAGCCCCCAGAACCAAATTCAAACTCCAAGGAGGAGAAATTGACTTAATGACAGGTTTTATACGAACCAAAGCCTGTACAAAACAATGAATATCAGGAAGATTAGCAATCTTTCTGTGAAAAAGAACAGAAAGAGCAGAGATTTGTACTTTCAATGAACTTGCAGACAAACCTTTATCCAAACCATCCTGAAGAAACTGTAAAATTATAGGAATTCTAAAAGAATGCCAAGAAAAATGATGAGAAGAACACCAAGAAATGTAAGTCTTTCAGACTCGATAATATATCTTCCTAGACACAGATTTACGAGCCTGTAACATAGTATTAATGACGGAGTCATTAAGGAACAATACTTTTCCAAGAAAGTAATTTAATGTACAGAAAATGCATAGTTTCAAACGGAGGAGCCTGTAAAGCCCTCAGCACCAAATTGAGACTCCAAAGAGGAGAGATTGAATTAATGACAGGCTTGATATGGACCAAAGCCTGTACAACACAATGAATATCAGGATGATTAGCAATCTTTCTGTGAAAAAAAGAACAGAAAGAGTAGAGATTTGTCCTAACAAAGAACTGAAGACAAAACCTTATCCAAACCAACCTGAAAAAATAATAAAATTCTATGAATTTTAAAAGAATGCCAAGAAAAGTAGGTCTTCCAGACTCAATATAAATCTTTCTAGAGACAGATTTATGAGCCTGAAACATAGTATTAATCAATGAGTCAGAAAAACCTCTATGACTAAAAACCAAGCGTTCAATCTCCATCCCTTCAAATTTAATGATTTGAGATCCTGATGGAAAAAATGGCCTTGAGAAAGAAAAGGTCTGGTTTAAACGGAGGTGTCCATTGTTGGCAACTGGCCATCCGAATGAGATTCGTATACCAAAACCTGAGAGGCCATGCTGGAGCTACCAGCATAACAAACAAATACTCCATAAGAATTTTGGAAGAAGAACTAGAGGCGGAAAGAAATAGGCAAAAAGATAATTCCAAAGAAATGTCAATGCATACACTACTTCCTCCTGAAGATTCCCGGACCTTAATAGGCCCCTGGGAAGTTCTCTATTCAGATGAGATGAAAAACATATCTGGGTAAGAGAGACCATTCTCCCGGAAGAAAAGCTTGATTAACAGAGATAATCTGCTTCCCAAATATCTATACCTGGGATAAAAACCACAGAATTTAGATAGGAGCTGGATTTAGCCCAAGCTAATATCCGAGACACTTCTGTCACAACCGAAGGACTGATAGTCCTACTCTAATGATTGACATACACCATAGTAGTGATATTGTTTGAAAAACATTAAACGTCTCTTCTTCAAAAAGAAAAAAACTGAAAAAAAACTCTGAGAAAGCACAGAGTTCTAAAATATCAAATGGTAATCTCGCCTCCTGAGATTTCCAAACCCCTTGTGCTGACAGAGATCCTCAGACAGCCTCCCAACCAAAAAGACTCGCATCTGTAGAGATTATGGACCAGGTTGAAAGAAACGAAGAGACCTGTAGAACTAAATGATGGTGATCTTAACCACCAAATCAAGAGAGATAAATATTAGGATTCGAAGATTTAAAATGCGAAATCCTAGAATCCCTGCACCATAATTCAGCATAAAAGACTGAAAAGGTTTTTTCTATTGAAAAATGAGCAAAGGGAATTAAATCCAATGCTGTGGCCATAAGACCTAAAACTTCTATGCATATATAGCAACTGAAAGAAATAATAGAGACTAAAGGTAACGACAAACGGAACACAATAAAATTGTCTCTTGTCTGATAGAGACAAAGACAGAGACACAAATATCTGGAAACCTAAAAAAGGTGACCCTTGTGTGAGGAATCAAGAGCTTTTGAAAAAAAGATCCTCTAACTATGTCCTGAAGAGCAAAGTGAATCATATGAGATTCCGCATCCTCAGAAAATAATCTGAATGAAAACAGAAAAATGAAAATATGCATTTATTGTATCTAATGAAAACAAATAATGCTATCACTGACCAAAAGGCAGAATAGTTTGAATAAAACTCCAAAACCTAGTTCCCAAAAATGGAACTGGAAGAAATACCCCAGAAGATTCCAGGTCTGAGCGGCGCTTGAACCCCATGGGTGCCCAGCCATGCTTCAACAGTACCCAAAATATATAGGACCGAAACACACTTAAAGAAAGTGTTAGCCTTACTGGAATAAAATCAAAGAAATTTGGACCGAATAGAACCAAATAAATTTAAAAAAAGTCTTAACCTGCCCCTTGCCAGCCAAGCTGGAATACGGCACGTACATCGCAATATTAGGGAGCTGATTTCGAACTGAAAAATTTCCAATTATAAACATGTTACTTGGGAAAGAATTCAGGAATTCGTTCCTTAATAAGAACAACCAAACTAGTATAAGCTTAAAGTTTTAGTCTTAGAACTCAATCTTGAAGCCCAGAGTAACAGTTAAGAATTGAATCCAATTATAAAACAAATAATTGATTATCTTAGAACAAAAGAAATATGGATTTTATAAAAATCACAAAATTCTTCTAGCTAAAATAGCTAGACATAGATTAACCCTCATTTGCGAAAATATTCAATAAAACGAAGACACAAATGAAATTATTAGCATGATAGTTCAGTTTAAAGGAACAGTCAATACAGTGGACTTGCATAATCAATAAATGCAAAATAACAAGACAAATGCAACAGCACCTAGTCTAGTAAATGTTGTCCCTTAACAATGCTAAACTAAATCATAATCTGATACTTGATCTTAAAGTAAACAGAACAAAAAATGAAGCAATTGCAAAATCCAAATAAATCACAGGACCAAGAAAAGTACCTGAAACTAAATAATTTTCCATAAATAAGATTCAACCATCTAAAGGAAAATAAATACTATTTTGCTATAGAAACAATAGCATAATTAGTAGGAGTAGAGATAGCCCCAAAAAATTGGAGAACCCTCCAAATTGAATTTAACTGCTGGCAAAGAATATAGTTTAAAACCTTTGAAGAAGGAATAAAAGAAAATTCTCAGCCTATTCCATTCCCTAGTATGGGGAATTGGAAAGAAAACCTCTGAAAACACAGAAGAATAAATAGGCAGAAATAGTGTCAGCTAGTCTTAAAGAACTAGTTACCTTAATATCCAAAATATTCAACACCTTTTCAACAAAGAACAAATGTACTTTAATAAAAAAAAAAAAAAAAAAAGTAGATTTGTTAGTGTCAATATCTGATGAAGAAAATTCTGAAAGAGAAAAAACATCATCAGAGAAGGATAAATCAGTATGTTGTTGGTCATTTGAAACTTCAATAATTAAAAAAGAAGTGAAAAAGACCTAAAAAAAATATTATTAGAAGGCACGAAGTCAGACAAAGCCTTTAAAACAGAATCAGAAAAATATTTCTAAATATTTCTTGTACATAAGATGTAAGAATGGCAATATATAAAGCATAAATACTAATGGATTCTGCATGTAAAAGTATATCATAATAATAATAACAAACCATAGCTAAAGATAAACATTTATAACATTTAAAATAAATGAACTTAGCTTTGGTAGAACTGAAACTCAGTTAAGCGTTTTTCCAGAAGTGGCTTCTGATTCAGGGTCAATCTGAGACATCTTGCAATATGTAATAGAAAAAACAACATATAAAGCAAAATTGATCAAATTCCTTAAATGACAGTTTCAGGAATGGGAAAAAATGCCAATGAACAAGCTTCTAGCAACCAGAAGCAATAAACAATGAGACTTAAATATTGTGGAGACAAGAATGACGCTCGAATTTTTTAGCGCCAAAAAAGCCGCCCACATTATTTGGCGCCTAAATGCTTTTGGCACCAAAAATGACGCCACATCCGGTAACGCCGACATTTTTTGGCGCAAAAAGTAAAAAAAATGACGCAACAAGAACAAGAACATTTTTGCGCCAAGAAAGTCCGCGCCAAGAATGACGCAATAAAATGAAGCATTTTCAGCCCCCGCGAGCCTAACAGCCCACAGGAAAAAAGTCAATTTTTAAGGTAATAAAAAATTGATTTATTCATATGCATTATCCCAAATATGAAACTGACTGTCTGAAATAAGGAACGTTGAACATCCTGAATCAAGGCAAATAAATGTTTAAACACAAATATTTAGAACTTTATATAAAAGTGCCCAACCATAGCTTAGAGTATCACAAAAATAAGACTTACGTACCCCAGGACACTCATCTACATGTAGTAGAAAGCCAAACCAGTACTGAAACGAGAATCAGTAGAGGAAATGGTATATATAAGAGTATATCGTCGATCTGAAAAGGGAGGTAAGAGATGAATCTCTACGACCGATGACAGAGAACCTATGAAATAGACCCCGTAGAAGGAGATCATTGAATTCAAATAGGCAATACTCTCTTCACATCCCTCTGACATTCACTGCACGCTGAGAGGAAAACCGGGCTCCAGCCTGCTGCGGAGCGCATATCAACGAAGAATCTAGCACAAACTTACTTCACCACCTCCATGGGAGGCAAAGTTTGTAAAACTGATTTGTGGGTGTGGTAAGGGGTGTATTTATAGGCATTTTGAGGTTTGGGAAACTTTGCCCCTCCTGGTAGGAATGTATATCCCATACATCACTAGCTCATGGACTCTTGCTAATTACATGAAAGAAAAAATAGTTATGTGTTAGGATAAAATTTATACCATCCAAAATGAATTCAATTTGATCTGGCGGCATTTTACCCTCCTTGGTGAGAAAATATTTTACTGCATATATTCCATCTAAGTGTTGTATGCTGGTGTATAATGATGAAACATCACAGGTAACTAGTAGATAATTTGGTTTCCATTGAATGTCCTCCAGGATTTTTAATAGGCTAGTTGAGTCTTTCAGATAGGAATCTAAGTTTTTTACATGTTGTTGAAGAAATCTATCTATATATGCTGAGAGATTTGATGTGAGGGAATTAATACCCGAAATTATAGGACAACCTGGGTATTTTTTACTGTTTTTGTGTATTTTTGGGAGTGCGTATATAATTGGGATTCTAGGGTAATTTGGGTATAGAAAATCATACTCTTTGTCTGTGATTATTCCTATTGTTTTTGCCTTTTCCAGATGTTTTTTTAAGAAAATCTGGTAGACCCTTGTTGGGTTTGTTATCATCTTTTTGTATGTCTCAGTGTCATTTAATAATTTGAATATCATATCATCATATTGGGATTTATCTAAAGGTTTATCAGCAGGTTTTATAATGATTTCATTATTCTTTTCTAATTCTGTTATGAGAAATTTTTGTTTTCTTGCAAGGTTTTGTTTGATATTTTTATTACTTTCTAAATTTGTTATATCCGTTGTAATTAATTTTTCAAAAGTGTCCATATATTTTCCCTTCTCATTCTTAGGGTAAAAATTAGATTTCCTTTTTAGGTCAGTATGAATGAAACCCTTTTCATCTTTGAGAAAAGTTTTCATTTCTGTTGTGGTAGAATTGGAACTGCATGCTAATTCATTTTTAATTGCTTTTTCAACTGGATTTTTTATAAAATATTTCTTTAGTGTAAGGTTTCGAACAAACTTATGTGCGTCTATGAATGTGTTAAATTTATCAATGGATTTGGTTGGGGCGAACGAATATCCCTTACTAAGTATTTGATTTTGTGGTTCATTTAATTGGAGTTTGCTTAGATTATATATTCCTTGTGGTTGTGTATTTATTTCTTTCTTTTCAATTCTTGAAACTGGGTTCTTTGCGGGTATTGTTGTTCTCTTTGTTCTTTTTAATCTACCTCCTCTAGTTCCCCTCTTTCCGAATGTCTTTCTTTTTTTTTTTTTTTTTTTTTTTGACCTAAGGTCTCTATGCACTAAACCAAAGACACAAAATAAACATCTTCTACATGGCATGATACAAACTGAAATAACTATTATTGTAAAGTCTAGAACACAAATAGACTCTAAATGGTACAATAGTAGCGGAGAAATAACATCTTAAGAGAAAATAGAATACATTAATCAAACTAACGATCATTCTTTTCCATAATGAATTTAATATAACCAATTAAAGACTAACAATATCATTATTCAATTGTATGACCGTTTGAAGAAAACTTGAAAAGGGTATAAAAAGCCCGCCAATAATAACTGCAGTAGTACAGCTTGAAAAAGGCCAGGGTTTGCGGTCGAAAAAACTACCATATCGTATTCCAAATTACACTTCCAAATACTTAAAGTGTTGAGGACGGAACAAGGACAGAAAACAACTATATCATCGTTCTCATCATTTCTATTTCTTCAAAAAAGTGACCGCAATTTATCAGCGGATTACAAATAAGCCTCCACATCTATGCAATAAGATAGCCGCTATTTGTCAGCGGACCAGAGGACTGGACATCTGTATTCCTCTGCCCTTGCATCTAAAACTCAATGGAGAAAAGCTTGACAATCATTGAGGACATCAGGACATCAAAAAGAAGCTATCTTTGGTAACACTTACTGAGCGGAGGATCAACACAGAAACATTTGTATCAACATCCAGGCTCCAGAATCGGCTAAGAGAAAGTAAGTAAGTCCCCGCTCCTTACTATCCACTGTTTGCTCCTAGACCGTAGAGCCTTGGCAACGTTTACTAATAATCCTAGCAACCTGTTATCACTCACAATAGCAAGAGATCCATAGACTCATATAGCTATGACAATAACCAACATCACCTGTTTTTAGGAAAATAGTTTGGAGAAAAAACTTTTGTCTTTCAGTCGGCCCGACTGCATCTTTTTCCACTTTCAAGTGTGATTTGTCTCAAAAAGTAACCAGTCATATTTTATTGACTTTTTACTTCATATGCTATTGACTTTTTTACTTCAGAACAATAATTTTAAACCCTATTATTTATTTATTTCTCAATGTGACTATAAATTGCCTACCAATTGTACCAAAGGCAACAATAGATTATTTTACCGTTCTTCCAATGATATGATGTGCCATTGATGAACTATTATCCTTTATGTGTGACAATTGTGAATTTGATTCTTATTTACACTACACTAGGTTTTTTATGTACTAGGTGTATTGCATATATATTAGCAAACTCTATATTGGTTACACTTGAAGACAATCTTTTCAAACACATCGAAAAATCTTCCCAAAAACATATTCACTATTTTAGTCAGGACTAAGATAGGATACACACGTATTAGCGTACATTCAGAGAATCCTCCTCTATTTTGATAACGCCCCGGGACCCATAATATTACTGACTACATCAACATATGATCTCTTTATATTCATTGTATATACTATTAAGAATTTTATCTATTTAATTATACTCATCTAGAACTTTTTTATAGACAATTTGCACGATCCATATAGGATTATATGAAATATTTTTAACACTGTATGCAACATCGATCCAACATGAATTACATCTGTTTATGAATTATTGTACTAATAAAGATAAATTTTTTAAATTAAAGGTATTTTTAGTAATTTATATATATAGCAATACATATAATCTTCTTTAAAGGTTTAAGCATTACTTTGGGGCAATGCCACGCAAAAAGCCCTTTTCAGGGCTATTTGTAGGGTTAGACTTAGGTTTAGTGTTAGGGAAATTTTAGTATTTTAGGGGTTAATAAATTTAATATAGGTGGCGGCAGTATAGGGGTAATAATTTTAATATATGCGGCGGCGGCGGTGTAAGGGGGTCAGATTAGGGGTAGTACATATAATATAGGTGGGGCGGTGTAGGGGGCTCACATTAGGGGTTAATATAGTTTAAATAGGTGGCAGAGGTGTAGGGGGATTATATTAGGGGTTAATATAGTTTAAATAGGTGGTGGCGGTGTAGGGGTATCATATTAGAGGTTAATATAGTTTAGATAGGTGGCGGCGGTGTAGGGGGATCATATTAGGGGTTAATATAGTTTAAATAGGTGGCGGCGGTGTAGGGGGATCATATTAGGTGGTAATATAGTTAATGTAGGTGGCGGCGTGGTAGGGGGCTCACATTAGGGGGTAAAAGATTTAATGTAGCTGGTGGTGGTGTAGGGGGGTCAGATTAGGGGGTAAGACATATGTAGCTGGCGGCGGGGTCCGGGAGCGGCGGTTTAGGGGTTAATATATTTATTATTAGGAGTGAGAGGGGGGATTGCGGATAGAGGGGTATACGTGTCGGGCTATATTTGGGAGCCGTGTTAGACAGTAACGGGTGATTTTATAACTTAGTCAGTTTTTTTATGCGGCGGCAGTTTCTAAAGTGCCGTAAGTCACTGGCAACTCCAGAAATTTGTACTTACGCAGATTTCTGGACATCGCTAGTTTGTCAGACTTATGGCACTTTAGCATCTAACGGCGCCGTACATAAGATAGCTTGAGTTGCTTGCGCCAAAACCTGCACCGTATATCGGTTCGCGCCCATTGAGAGTAACCCTTTTGGTTAGATTATTCATTTGAGCTTATTTTTTTTTTTGGCACGCCACCAAAATAACTGCATTAGTGTGCTGAGCAGTCTTCAGAGTGTAATGAATGCAATGTTGCACCACATGAAGAATGAGCAATCTACTCCTCATATGTGATTAGCTGTCAATTTAATATATCCCAGAGAATTACATGTTTTTCCCTCTGTAGCATTTTCTACGCTCTAACTTCAATGAATGCTACTTTTATGTTCAAGATGTGCTTTTATACACTGGCTTTTAAAAGCTGTTTCCCGTAAACTCAATACAAACAATTATGCAACATCTGACAGCAGCATAAGAATCTTCAAACTCTCAAAATAAAACCTATAAAATTCTTCCTATCCTCTATTTTCATCACATTGTTTATTTCGCCGTCTCCTATTTTATTGCACAAAGTCACTTTGCTCCTTTGCTTTTCCTGACAGATTGATGCTGTTTCAGGCTCAATTCTTCATGGGAGATTTATTACTGCTGGGTGACTGCCATACAAAGAGGGCATTCTTTTTTTTTCTTTTTTTTTTTATTCCCTTCTACAATGGACAAAATAGAACCAAGAGAGCATTTTTCTTGTTTTTTTCTTGGTCATTCTTAAAAAAATAATATCAAGGTAAGTATAGTTATGTTATTATTTTATTGTGTCTGCTGTGTCAAACTCACAGTATTTCTAAACCCTCTCTTAAAAAGTTTTGCAATGATAACAATGAGAAGAACATACTGCTGTCTACTGGTCTTTAACCTTTCTTGAAACAAACATGTCACCACTGAGAAATAAAGATAATTTTATGTAGTATAGAAAACCTGGTGAGTCAGTAACTCTGCTTAGCCATCCAAATCGTGCCCCACTGCCAAGTTTCTCTTGTGTGCATATGTCAGGGATGGTCAATGTCCCAACTTATGGGGGCCGCAGATCAATATTTTAGAAGCCTTAAGGGTTACATATAAATTGATGGCTTTTAAACATACAACTAATATATTTCCTAAAATTGTTCAGTGCACAGGGCAAGGTTTAGTTAAGGTTGCAGGCTACTGTCTGTATGCTGTTCTTACCTACAGAGAACTTTTGTGAGTTATGGTCACCTAAAAGCACACATATTTTAGTTAAGATTTTCCTGGGGATATAAAAACTATGGCATATGTTGTTAATTCTTTTTTCCTGGGGGCCGCAAAAACTAGTGCAGAGGGACACATGTAGCCCTCGAGCTGCCAGTTGGCCATACCTAATAGACATTTTCATCTAGATTTGTTTTAAAAAGAAAAAAGGGGGTATATCCAGGCAGCAAGTTCAGTAGGTCACATATCCAGGAGATTCTGAGGGGAATACTGTAATCCTCAGATTACTTGACTGATCCTACAGCATCCCAGACCACAATTGATATCTGCAGATGCCCATTATGGAGTAGAATGTTTTCATGCTAAAATTGTGCTGTATTGATGATCCTGGAGCAATGAACTGGACTGCTGAGGCCTAAGGCGGCAGCCATATTTACAGCCTTGACATCCCCCCTTAAGATACCAGTCAGCGCAGTCAGGTTCTGACTGCTATTACCATGCCACACAGCACCATTTTTGAAAGCAGACATTTGTACAATCTGCAGATAATAAGATCTTTAAAGGGAATGTAAGCTTTTGATGACCCCGTGGCTGACTTAGGCTTTTGCTTGATAGCTGCATTTGAGAAACTAACATGATGAAAATGTCACAGAGGCCAGCAAAGTATATCATTTGGAGGAGGTGCTAATGGTGGCAAAAAACAAGTCCTCTACTTTCAGACCTGACATTTGCCTGCCCTTGTGAAGCCTACAGACCACCATCAATGTCTTACACAATGCTGAATATGCCAAGTGGTTCAAGTCATTCTGGCCTGTCCCCATTATCAGTGCCCTTATGTTTGTTCCATCTAAGCTCTAATGGTTTACTACTACAGACATATCCCTGGTTCAAGGGGCCCCAATATTCAAAGCATCGATATTGTAAAAGTAGGGAGTGGACCCGCGATATGCCAATGAATGCAATGGGGCCTATCTATCAAGCTCTGAAAGGAGCTTGATAACCCGTGTCTTAAGACTCGCCAGAAACAGCAGTTATGAAGCAGCGGTCACAAAGACCGCTGCTCCATAACCTGTCCGCCTGCTCTGAGCAGGTGAATAGACATCGCCGGAAATCAATTCGATAGAGTATGATCGGGTTGATTGACACCCTCTGCTGGCGGCCGATTGGCCGCGAGTCTGCAGGGGGCGGCATTGCACCAGCAGCTCTTGCGAGCTGCTGGTGCAATGCTGAATACGGAGAGCACATTGCGCTCCGTATTCAGCAAGGTCTGGCGGACCTGATCCGCACTGTCGGATAAGGCTGAAAAGGGCATTTGGTAGGGCAGTGCCCTAAAGAGAACAAAGCTCTTTTGCCCATTAAAAAGAAAAATCTCTATCATAAAAAGATAGAACTGAAAAGGGCATTTGGTAGGGCAGTGACCTAAACTGAACATAGCTCTTTTGACCAATAACAAAAAAAGCCCTATAATAATAAAAATCCTAAATTTATAAAAAAAAAATATCCTAAAAAAGAATCCCTGAGAAGAGCATTGTGTTGGGAATTGCCCTGATAAGGGCATTTGGTCGGCCCTTGCCCTAAAGTCACTTTTGCACAATAAAAAATATCAAAAAACCCTATTCTAAAAAGATCCTTATGAAAAAAATCCCTAACCTAAAAAAATACATATCCTAAAATAAAAAAAATGCCCTAAGAAGGGCATTTTGTAGGGCATTGCCCTAATATTATTTCAGCTTTTTTGGGCTAAATAAAAAAAAACCTACATGAAAAAATCATAACTCTAAACCTCAAAGTTTCTACTCACCCAACTTCACTCCATCAGTGCTTCTCTTCTTTCTTCATGGTGACGGTCCTCTGGGGCGGTCCTCTTCTTCAATCTTCAATCCGATGCCTTCTTTTCTTCTTATCTTTTTAATGCCCTACAAAAAGCCCTTAATAGTGCCAATGCTATAGTAACTTTTAGTATTAGTATAGTTTTTTTTTATTTGTGCGTGTTTTCTTAAAGGGGACTTAAGTTTCAGGATAGGCATAACTGGGGGTGTTAATTTTTGCTAGTGATTTTTTTTTGTAATGTGTTTTTTTTATTTTGTCTAATTTTGGTGTTTGTTGTTTTGTGTAACTTAGAAATGTTAGTTTAAGGGTCTTGTGGGGGTAGCTCTCAGTAGTGCATTTTTGCTCAAAATAACAAAGTAAATTTATAACAGAAGTAAACTGAAAAAGGTGTTTAAAACTATGCTCTATCAGAATCATGAACATTTAATTTTGACTTTACTGTTCCTCTAACTAAAAATAATCTATACTATAATCTCGTTTGTAACGCATCATCGCCAGTTGCACACGCATTCTCAAAGGAATGTTGGCTGTGCGATGCAGCCGAAATATTGTTGGCTGCGCACGCATCCAAAAGAATCCACCTGGATCCAAAACTGGATTCCACCAAAGGTGGATTCTTTTACTACCCTGCCATTTTCGGAATCCACCTGGATGCAGCGTAGGCAAACAAAGCCTTAAACAAAAAAAACACACAACCGCTCACAAGAATAAGAAAAAATACTAACCGCCCGCATGAAGTATAACAAAAAAAACGAACCTCCCGCATGAAGTATTAACAATCACCTAAACCGCCAACCCCCACATCGTAAAATAATAAAGTAATTAACCCCTAATCCGCAAATTAAACAACGCAAATAACATAATTAAAATGGCAATAAACCTAATAAACCTATTAACCCCTAAACTGCCAAACCCCCACATCGCAATAAACCTAATTAACCTATTAACTCCTAAACCGCCAACCCCCCACAACGCAAATAACTAATTTAATTACCAAGCCCACTAACCTTACACCCCCTAAATTAACCCCAATTACATAAACTAAGTTACAAATTGAATGCGATTACCTTCCATTCAATACACGATGGAGATTGGATGAAGAGGAGCCTCCACACTGCTGAGGACCTCCTCTGCTGAAGACCGCCACTGAGGACTTCAGCTGAGAACCGCCACTGAGGTCCTCCGCTCCGGATTCGTGCATCAGGGAAGACCGCTCTATACCTCCGCTCCGCGCCGCCTTCGCTCCGGATGAAGATGATGGTGTCGCCCGGAAGAAGACCTTCACCGCCGGACTTCAGAAATGGTGAGTACCTATTTGGGGCTTAGTCTTAGGCTTTTTTTTTTTTTTGGGTGTTTTTTTTAGATTAGGGTTTTTGGGCTGTAAAAGAGCTGATTGCCTTTTTAAGGGCAGTAAAAGAGCTGAATGTCATTTTAAGGGTAATGTTCATACAAATGACCCTTTAGGAGCAATGGGTAGCTTAGATTTTTTTTTTAGAATTAGCTTTTATTATTTGGGGGGCTGGGTGGGGTGTTTTACTGTTAGGGGGTAATTGGTCATTTTTTTAAGTAAAAAGAGCTGTTTAACTTTTAAGGGCTATTGGTAGTTTAGTATTAGATTAGGGGGTGTTTTTATTTTGGGGGGGATTTTTTATTTTTATAGTGGTATTAGTTAGGTTTAAATTTTTATTTTGGATAGCTTTGTTTATTTTTTTCTGTAATTTTACATATATTTTTTTGTATTATTACCTTTGGGGTTTAAATATATATTTTTTTAAATAGACTGCCCTCTGGCCAGGCTTATCGCCTAGTTGTATATCATCCAATACAAAGGGGCCTATTTATTAAAGGTCTTGCAGACCTGATCCGACAGTGCGGATCAGGTCCGCAAGACCTCGCTGAATGCGGAGAACAATACGCTCTCCACATTTAACATTGCACCAGCAGCTCACAATCAGCCAATCGGCGGCCAGCCGGGAGGTGTCAATCAACCGGATCGTACTCGATCGGGTTGTTTTCTGGTGATTTCTGTCCGCCTCATCAGAGCAGGCGGACAGGGTTATGGAGCAGCGGTCTTTAGACCGCTGCTTCATAACTGCTGTTTCTGGCGAGTCTGAAGACTCAACAGAAACAAGGGCCCACAAGCTCCATTCAGAGCTTGATAAATGGGCCCCAATGTGTTTCTGCCTGCCTGGGTCTTTCTGGAGAACTCTTAGGAAAGTCCCCAGCAAAAAGAGCTGGCCAGTACAATTGTCCTTAGTGGTCATAATGTTAAAACTTTATAGTGTAATTTGTACGCGCATTGATAAAAAGTATGAAATTAATTTCAACTATATTGTTTAATGTGCACATTTTTAGAACAAAAGAAACTGCAAAAATTCAAGAGGATAATAGTTTTAGTGAATTGCAATACAAACTGTTACCCTATAAAGATTTATTTAGACCTCCTATGGATGTGTATAATGTTTTTTTACATACATCAAATAAGATATATCAATTATATATGTTTTACAATGTATACAGTTTACAAAATGGTATTATAAAGTGTTATTGTGGGAGAAATAATTGTATTTTGTTCTTATTTTGGCATATTGTGAGGTAAATACATTATGGAAGGCTTACGTTGGTATGTTTATATATATATATATATATATATATATATATATACATCTTTTAACACTACTGTTGTGTTTGTTATATATTATATATCTTAGGCTGGCAGATAGTTTTAGTTAAAAAGCTTGCTTACTCTCTGAGAGAAGAGCTAAACTCATTTGCATTATTGTTTGCATTTGAATGAATGTTTTACACTTTTATTCAATTTGTTTTCTATTACCTATGCACAAGAAAAGCATTTAGATAGAGTAAAAATATCATGCATTAAAAAGGTTATGAAAAAGATATTTTACTTTAAAGTGAAACCAAAACATGTACAACAGATACCTACGTGTTTGTTGCTTTCTGTCTGGTAGGGACCATGCTCATAGAAAAAGTTGGTTTATTCAGCACAAGAGCATCATTTTTTCATAAAAAAAGATACTGCTATATAATCTGAAATATTCTTTTTGAGAAGGAACCAAAAAAAAATGTCTCTTTTCCCTATTATATTGTGTTTTTATTTTTTAATACCATATTTTAAATAATCATATTTTAATTGTGTACCTTTTGTATTTTAAAAGAGGGAATTGTACCGCATTAGCTTTTAATCAAATTAGAAAACAATTGTGTTCATATGTAAACTAACGTCTGAAAACTAAAAAGGTATTCAAAGATCTATCCTAATATTGCAACATTCATACATATTGAAACCAGGACTAAATTTATATCTGTGACCCAAAGGCAAGAGTTACAAAGGAATTCCTTACCTTTAATTTTCTACTTGTTTATACTCATTTATGGCTACACTAACGTGTATACTCCCCACAAACATATAGGCCTTGATTACAAATGGAATGCTATTGATAGCACAGGGTGTACCTTGAAAGCCGCCTCTTATCTCAGTGCATTTTGACAGTTTTTCACAGCTAGACAGGGCTAGTTCATGAGTGTCATATAGGTAACATTGTGCTCACTCCTGTGGGGTTATTTATGAGCCAGCACTGATTGGCTACATTGCAAGTCTGTCAAAAGAACTGAAATAAGGAGGCAGTCTGCAGAGGCTTAGATACAAGGTAATCATAGAGGTAAAAAGTATATTAATATAACTGTGTTGGTTGTGCAGAACTGGAGAATGGGCAATAAAGGGATTATCTATCTTTTTAAACAATAAATATTCTGGAGTAGACTGTTCCTTTAAGTGGTATTTTAATTGTGACTGATTTAAAGTGTTTACATTTATATGAAATATCTAACCCCTCTTTTGTTATGGTTCATCATCAATATTGCACTATAAGAAATCTTTGCAAAAATGCATGCCTCTTAGCATTGGCTCACCCAATGTGTTCAGGCTGCTCTCAGTAGTGCATTGCTACTCCTATAACAAAGTAAAACAAGAAAGCAATGGAATTTTGATAACAGAACGTTATTGGAAAGTGTTTTCAAATTTTTGCTCTATCTGATTCATGAAAGAAAAATTTGGGGTTCCATGTCCCTTTAATTTTTTTCAGGCATATACTGCTCTTTCATAAGCATGATCATGGTCTTTTGACCTGTGTAAATCAATAATCCTTAAACAGCTCTACTGCTTACCTATTGTCAGCTCAAGGAGGATATATTTTAAGAGAGAACTCTTAGAAAAGGTCAAGTTCAAAAATAAAATATATTTTTATCGAGTAAAATATTAGCCTAAAATGGTGCATGGATCCTTAGGGAATCAAATTTTCAAGGGGGGGGGGGGGGGGTGATGAGGAGTGGCCTGCAAGTTATGGATCTCATTTTCTTTCTGCAGATTGGCTATTGAAAACGTTGTAAGTTCTTCCAATTTTGTTTTGTTCTCATTTTTTTTTTTTAAGTTTGTTTTAGTTTTTGTATATTTTATTTTGTGTTTTAATAATAGTTATAAAATAGCATCAGGGGACACATGGATATTATATAGTGTTAGAATACTCTGTATCTTTAGTCTTTTCTAAAATTGATACTGCTGTGTACTACATAAACTCATTTCATGGTTTTGACTATGACGGACCAATGTGTGTTCCATGTGTGATACTTTAAGAAATAAAAAAAAATCCATTTTTGGATATATTTTTTTTTTACAATAATAGCATAGACACTTTCAATTAACATCCTGTAAAATAAGTCACTCTACAAAAGTACAAGAATTAGCAAAAATTGACAGAGTTAAACTTGCTATACAACATTGTGAAAGTCAATTAAATTAAATTCAAGTTCTCAAAATTCCATTTCATCAGCATTATTTCTCAGAAGGATAATGGATATGTGAGACACTAATTACAAAGAACACGGGGGGAGGAAGGGGCCAAAACTCAAATAAATTCATCTTTTAGCCTCAAAAATTCAATGGGTTTTATCAAGGCATATAATTAATTAATTATTGTGGCAACGACTATTTCACAGCCTACACAAAAAAATCTAAAAAGTCATCAGGTTCAAAACCTTTTCAGCCGGTTGACATCTCCTCAACTAAATATCTATTAATTTATGGTACTATCCTTATCATATATCCCTGTAATTTTCTAGCAGCATTACTCTTCTTGAAAAACATCAGTAAATATAGCAGAGGTTTAAATGCAAAATAACTTTAATATATAGTTGAAAGTCTTATGCCTAGATTTAGAGTTCTGCGTTAGCCGTCCAAACCAGCGTTAGGGGGTCCTAACACTGGTTTTGGCTGCCCGCTGGTATTTAGAGTCAGTCAGGAAAGGGTCTAATGCTCACTTTCCAGCCGCGACTTTTCCATACCGCAGATCCCCCTACGCCATTTGTGTATCCTATCTTTTCAATGGGATCTTTCAAACGCTGGTATTTAGAGTCTTGGCTGAAGTGAGCGTTAGAACTCTAACGACAAAACTCCAGCCGCAGAAAAAAGTCAGGAGTTAAGAGCTTTATGGGCTAACGCCGGTTCATAAAGCTCTTAACTACTGTGCTCTAAAGTACACTAACACCCATAAACTACCTATGTACCCCTAAACCAAGGTCCCCCCACATCGCCGCCACTCTAATAAAAAATTTTAACCCCTAATATGCCGACCGCACACCACCGCAACCTACATTATCCCTATGTACCCCTAATCTGCTGCCTCTAACATCGCCGACCCCTATATTATATTTATTAACCCCTAATCTGCCCCCCCAACGTCGCCGCTACCTAACTACACTTATTAACCCCTAATCTGCCGACCGGACCTCGCTGCTACTATAATAAATGTATTAACCCCTAAAGCTAAGTCTAACCCTAACACTAACACCCCCCTAAGATAAATATAATTTTTATCTAACAAAATAAATTAACTCTTATTAAATAAATGAATCCTATTTAAAGCTAAATACTTACCTGTAAAATAAACCCTAATATAGCTACAATATAACGAATAATTATATTATAGCTATTTTAGGATTTATATTTATTTTACAGGCAACTTTGTATTTATTTTAACTAGGTACAATAGCTATTAAATAGTTAATAACTATTTAATAGCTACCTAGTTAAAATAACTACAAAATTACCTAACCTAATTACAATTAAACCTAACACTACACTATAAATAAATTAATTAACTAAACTATCTACAATTATCTACAATTAAATCAACTAAACTAAATTACAAAAAAAACCCCACTAAATTGCAAAAAATAAAAAAAGATTACAAGAATTTTAAACTTATTAAACCTACTCTAAGCCCCCTAAAAAAATAACAAAGCCCCCCAAAATAAAAAAATGCCCTACCCTATTCTAAAATTTAACAGCTCTTTTACCTTACCAGCCCTTAAAAGGGCCTTTTGCGGGGCATGCCCCAAAGAAAACAGCTCTTTTGCATTTAAATAAACATACAATACCCCCCAACATTACAAACCACCACCCACATACCCCTAATCTAACCCAAACACCCCTTAAAAAACCTATCTCTAAGCCCCTGAAGATCTCCCTACCTTATCTTCACCACGCCGGGTATCACCGATCCGTCCAGAAGAGGTTCCGAAGTCTTCATCCTATCCGGCAAGAAGAGGTCCAGAAGAGGGTCCGAAGTCTTCATCATATCCGGCAAGAAGAGGACATCCGGACCGGTAGACATGTTCATCCAGGCGGCGTCTTCTATCTTCATCCATCCGGCGCGGAGCGGGACCATCTTGAAGCAGCCGACGCGGATCCATCCTCTTCTTCCGGCGACTCCCGACGAATGAAGGTTCCTTTAAGTGACGTCATCCAAGATGGTGTCCCTCGAATTCTGATTGGCTGATAGAATTCTATCAGCCAATCGGAATTAAGGTAGGAAAAATCTGATTGGCTGATTGGATCAGCATATCAGATTGAACTCGCATTCTATTGGCTGATCGGAACAGCCAATAGAATGCGAGCTCAATCTGATTGGTTGATTGGATCAGCCAATCGGATTGAACTTGAATCCTATCAGCCAATCGGAATTCGAGGGACGCCATCTTGGATGACGTCACTTAAAGGAAACTTCATTCGTCGGGAGTCGCCGGAAGAAGAGGATGGATCCACGTCGGCTGCTTCAAGATGGTCCCGCTCCACGCCGGATGGATGAAGATAGAAGACGCCGCCTGGATGAACATGTCCACCGGTCCGGATGTCCTCTTCTTGCCGGATAGGATGAAGACTTCGGATCCTCTTCTGGACCACTTCTTGCCGGATAGGATGAAGATTTCGGACCCTCTTCTGGACGGATCGGTGATACCCGGCGTGGTGAAGATAAGGCAGGGAGATCTTCAGGGGCTTAGTGTTAGGTTTTTTAAGGAGCTATTAAATAGTTATTAACTATTTAATAGCTATAGTACCTAGTTAAAATAAATACAAAGTTGCCTGTAAAATAAATATAAATGCTAAAATAGCTACAATATAATTATTTGTTATATTGTAGCTATATTAGGGTTTATTTTACAGGTAAGTATTTAGCTTTAAATAGGATTACTTTATTTAAAAAGATTTATTTTATTTCGTTAGATTTAAATTTAATTTAATTTAGGGGGGTGTTAGTGTTAGGGTTAGACTTAGCTTTAGGGGTTAATACATTTATTAGAGTAGCAGTGAAGTCCGGTCGGCAGATTAAGGGTTAATACTTGAAGTTAGGTGTCGGCGATGTTAGGGAGGGCAGATTAGGGGTTAATACTATTTATTATAGGGTTTTTTTAGGCGGGAGTGAGGCGGTTTAGGGGTTAATACATTTATTATAGTGGCGGCGAGGTCCGGTCGGCAGATTAGGGGTTAATAAGTGTAGTTAGGTAGCGGCGACGTTGGGGAGGGCAGATTAGGGGTTAATAAATATAATATAGGGGTCGGCAATGTTAGGGGCAGCAGATTAGGGGTACATAGCTATAATGTAGGTTGCGGCAGTGTACGGAGCGGCAGATTAGGGGTTAATAAGTGTAAGGTTAGGGGTGTTTAGTCTCGGGGTACATGTTAGGGTGTTAGGTGCAGACTTAGGAAGTGTTTCCCCATAGGAAACAATGGGGCTGCGTTAGGAGCTGAACGCTGCTTTTTTGCTATGGGGATATCGTGCACAAGCACGTTTTTTAAGCTGGACGCGTCCTTAAGCAACGCTGGTATTTAGAGTTGAAGTGGCGGTAAATTATGCTCTACGCTCCCTTTTTGGAGCCTAACGCAGCCCTTCAGAGAACTCTAAATACCAGCGTTGTTTAAAAGGTGCGGTTGAAAAAAAACACGCGTAGCTAACGCACCCCTTCTAATGCAAAACCCTAAATCTAGGTGTATATATTCCAAATATACCATTATTATATGTGTATGTCTCAACAGGTTTTAAAAATAAAGCATAACAGTTTGAAAAAGTATATTTTTTTTACTCCACACTCAATAAAAATTAGTTTGTAATTTTATTTTTCTAAAGTCTATCATCAAAAGTTGCTAAATATTTGCAGGAGGTAATCTATCTAAAATGAGCAGAAATTGAGAACATTTCACTGTTTTTTTCTACTGTTTTATTGCCGACGTGTCAATTTGATAGACCTTAACAAAAAGGCTCTTTAAATGTAATCTATTGTTGCCAGCAATTAAACAGCTCTAGCTGCCTGTGAAGTTAAGATATGACAACAAAACTATATCTTTTTAGAAACTACACCCCCAGCTGCATCAAATGAGGTCTTATTTGTATTTGTATCACAAATCTGAAGTGTGCAACAAATAAGCGAATATCACAGTTGTAAAAAAAAATTAAACAAAGCGACATGTTCATTTATATGTTACGCACTCCAAATTTGTGCTAGCAATACATGCAGCCCCTCATTTGATGCACCAAGGGGTGTACTTTACAAAACCTTGTATACTGTATCTTAAATTCCCAGGTGGCTACAGCTGTCTAAAATGTAGACATCACCCCTAAATGTTTAAAGACAATTTTTAAATAAGATTTTCAAGGTTGCTATATCTGAGGTTAAACAGCTCTAGCCACCTGGGAAGTTAAATTACGGTACATAAAGTGCTCATTTGTAGAAAGTACACCTCCTGAGTTCTGACGCATCAAATGAGGGGCTATATATACTTCTAGCACAAAAGTGGAGCGCACAAATATTCATGGCATATGGTGCTTTGCTTGGAAAATATTTTTTTCTAAGCAAAGTGACATGTTCATTTATGTCTTACGCACTCCAAATTTTGTTCTAGCAATACATGCAGCCCCTCATTTGATGCGTCAAGGGGTGTACCTTGTAAACTGTATCTTAAATTCACAGGTGGCTACAGCTGTTAAACTGCAGACATGGTTACCTTGTATTTTATGTTTAAAAATATAACATTCTTTTGCATTACCTACACAAGCATTACAGGCACTCACACTAGTTGAATTAGCACATGGATACCCATGTGAACAATAATGCCACATCAAGGCTTCAACCCTTGCTACTAACCATTCACATACCTTTCATGTCTCATTCACTTACAGAAGTCCACAACATACTTCCCATTCATCAAGACTTTCATCCCTTCTACTGACCATACAAACACTTTTATTACCTTCATTCACTCACAGAAACACAACTCATACTACTGGCCAGTCACATACCTTTCATATCTCCATTCATACACAAGTTAGCCCTTTTGCTAGGGGCAACTCAATCACTGGACTGGTCAGGTGTAAGCCTCAACCTGGGCACTGGGCTGGTTAGGCGGAAGACTCAACCAGGGCACTGGGCTGGTCAGGTGTAAGCCTCAACCAGGGCACTGGGCTGGTCAGTCTAAAGCCTCAACCAGGGCCATGTATCTGCATTTCAAAATCTTGAGCCTCCTGGGGTTGTGAGGTTATGCAGCTAGTATGTTTCCATACGGCTAGATTACGAGTTGTGCGTTAAGGTAAAAAAGCTGCGTTAAGAGGTCCTAACTCTGCTATTTTACGCCCGCTGGTATTACGAGTCTTGCAGGTTTAGGTGTACCGCACACTTCTTTGGCCTTACCTCAAAACGACTTACGTAAACTTTGTAAAGTCTTTTTTCTATGGGACTTCCATAGCGCCGGTATTACGAGTCTGTCCTGGGACGCCAAAAAGTGAGCGGTACACCCTACCCTGTCAAGAGTCCTAACACATTTAAAAGTCAATAGTTAAGAGTTTTATGGTACAACGCCGTAACATAAAACTCATAACTAAAGTGCTAAAAAGTACACTAACACCCATAAACTACCTATTAACCCCTAAACCGAGGCCCTCCTGCATCGCAAACACTAAAATTTAATTTTTAACCCCTAATCTGCCGCTCCAGACACCGCCGCCACCTACATTATATTTATGAACTAATAGTTACATTGTAGCTAGCTTAGGGTTTATTTTTATTTTACAGCAAGTTTGAGGTTAAACAGCTCTAGCCACCTGGGAAGTTAAATTACGGTACATAAAGTGCTCATTTGTAGAAAGTACACCTCCTGAGTCCTGACGCATCAAATGAGGGGCTATATATACTTCTAGCACAAAAGTGGAGCGCACAAATATTCATGGCATATGGTGCTTTGCTTGGAAAATATTTTTTTCTAAGCAAAGTGACATGTTCATTTATGTCTTACGCACTCCAAATTTTGTTCTAGCAATACATGCAGCCCCTCATTTGATGCGTCAAGGGGTGTACCTTGTAAACTGTATCTTAAATTCACAGGTGG
Organism: Bombina bombina; assembly: GCF_027579735.1. Classification (NCBI taxonomy): domain Eukaryota; kingdom Metazoa; phylum Chordata; class Amphibia; order Anura; family Bombinatoridae; genus Bombina; species Bombina bombina. Next base: position 264,801,646 of record NC_069501.1, on the reverse strand, counting down.
CTACAGCTGTTAAACTGCAGACATGGTTACCTTGTATTTTATGTTTAAAAATATAACATTCTTTTGCATTACCTACACAAGCATTACAGGCACTCACACTAGTTGAATTAGCACATGGATACCCATGTGAACAATAATGCCACATCAAGGCTTCAACCCTTGCTACTAACCATTCACATACCTTTCATGTCTCATTCACTTACAGAAGTCCACAACATACTTCCCATTCATCAAGACTTTCATCCCTTCTACTGACCATACAAACACTTTTATTACCTTCATTCACTCACAGAAACACAACTCATACTACTGGCCAGTCACATACCTTTCATATCTCCATTCATACACAAGTTAGCCCTTTTGCTAGGGGCAACTCAATCACTGGACTGGTCAGGTGTAAGCCTCAACCTGGGCACTGGGCTGGTTAGGCGGAAGACTCAACCAGGGCACTGGGCTGGTCAGGTGTAAGCCTCAACCAGGGCACTGGGCTGGTCAGTCTAAAGCCTCAACCAGGGCCATGTATCTGCATTTCAAAATCTTGAGCCTCCTGGGGTTGTGAGGTTATGCAGCTAGTATGTTTCCATACGGCTAGATTACGAGTTGTGCGTTAAGGTAAAAAAGCTGCGTTAAGAGGTCCTAACTCTGCTATTTTACGCCCGCTGGTATTACGAGTCTTGCAGGTTTAGGTGTACCGCACACTTCTTTGGCCTTACCTCAAAACGACTTACGTAAACTTTGTAAAGTCTTTTTTCTATGGGACTTCCATAGCGCCGGTATTACGAGTCTGTCCTGGGACGCCAAAAAGTGAGCGGTACACCCTACCCTGTCAAGAGTCCTAACACATTTAAAAGTCAATAGTTAAGAGTTTTATGGTACAACGCCGTAACATAAAACTCATAACTAAAGTGCTAAAAAGTACACTAACACCCATAAACTACCTATTAACCCCTAAACCGAGGCCCTCCTGCATCGCAAACACTAAAATTTAATTTTTAACCCCTAATCTGCCGCTCCAGACACCGCCGCCACCTACATTATATTTATGAACTAATAGTTACATTGTAGCTAGCTTAGGGTTTATTTTTATTTTACAGCAAGTTTGAGGTTAAACAGCTCTAGCCACCTGGGAAGTTAAATTACGGTACATAAAGTGCTCATTTGTAGAAAGTACACCTCCTGAGTCCTGACGCATCAAATGAGGGGCTATATATACTTCTAGCACAAAAGTGGAGCGCACAAATATTCATGGCATATGGTGCTTTGCTTGGAAAATATTTTTTTCTAAGCAAAGTGACATGTTCATTTATGTCTTACGCACTCCAAATTTTGTTCTAGCAATACATGCAGCCCCTCATTTGATGCGTCAAGGGGTGTACCTTGTAAACTGTATCTTAAATTCACAGGTGGCTACAGCTGTTAAACTGCAGACATGGTTACCTTGTATTTTATGTTTAAAAATATAACATTCTTTTGCATTACCTACACAAGCATTACAGGCACTCACACTAGTTGAATTAGCACATGGATACCCATGTGAACAATAATGCCACATCAAGGCTTCAACCCTTGCTACTAACCATTCACATACCTTTCATGTCTCATTCACTTACAGAAGTCCACAACATACTTCCCATTCATCAAGACTTTCATCCCTTCTACTGACCATACAAACACTTTTATTACCTTCATTCACTCACAGAAACACAACTCATACTACTGGCCAGTCACATACCTTTCATATCTCCATTCATACACAAGTTAGCCCTTTTGCTAGGGGCAACTCAATCACTGGACTGGTCAGGTGTAAGCCTCAACCTGGGCACTGGGCTGGTTAGGCGGAAGACTCAACCAGGGCACTGGGCTGGTCAGGTGTAAGCCTCAACCAGGGCACTGGGCTGGTCAGTCTAAAGCCTCAACCAGGGCCATGTATCTGCATTTCAAAATCTTGAGCCTCCTGGGGTTGTGAGGTTATGCAGCTAGTATGTTTCCATACGGCTAGATTACGAGTTGTGCGTTAAGGTAAAAAAGCTGCGTTAAGAGGTCCTAACTCTGCTATTTTACGCCCGCTGGTATTACGAGTCTTGCAGGTTTAGGTGTACCGCACACTTCTTTGGCCTTACCTCAAAACGACTTACGTAAACTTTGTAAAGTCTTTTTTCTATGGGACTTCCATAGCGCCGGTATTACGAGTCTGTCCTGGGACGCCAAAAAGTGAGCGGTACACCCTACCCTGTCAAGAGTCCTAACACATTTAAAAGTCAATAGTTAAGAGTTTTATGGTACAACGCCGTAACATAAAACTCATAACTAAAGTGCTAAAAAGTACACTAACACCCATAAACTACCTATTAACCCCTAAACCGAGGCCCTCCTGCATCGCAAACACTAAAATTTAATTTTTAACCCCTAATCTGCCGCTCCAGACACCGCCGCCACCTACGTTATATTTATGAACTAATACTTACATTGTAGCTAGCTTAGGGTTTATTTTTATTTTACAGCAAGTTTGTATTTATTTTAACTAGGTAGAATAGTTATTAAATAGTTATTAACTATTTACTAACTACCTAGCTAAAACAAATCCAAAAGTACCTGTAAAATAAAACCCATCCTAAGTTACAATAACACCTAACACTACACTATAATTAAATAAATTACAAAAAATAATAAACAAATTACAGATATTTAAATTAATTACACCTAATCTAATAGCCCTATCAAAATAAAAAAAGTCCTTGCAAAACAAAAAAAAACCCTAGCCTAAACCAAACTACCAATAGCCCTTTAAAGGGCCTTTTGCGGTGCATTGCCCCAAAGTAATCAGCTCTTTTACCTGTATAAATATATAAAATACAAACATACCCCCCCAACAGTAAAACCCACCACCCACACAAACAACCCCCCCAAATAAAATTCTATCTAAAAAAACCTAAGCTCCCCATTGCCCTGAAAGGGCCATTTGGATGGGCATTTTCCTTAAAAGGGCAGTTAGCTCTTTTGCAGGCCCAAACCCTAACCAAAAAATAAAACCCACCCAATACACCCTTTAAAAAACCTAACACTAACCCCCTGAAGATTGACTTACAGTTCTTAAGACCAGACATCCATCCTCAAGGAAGCGGCAGAAGTCTTCATCCAACCGGGCTGAAGTCCTCAACGAAGCCAGGAGAAGACTTCATCCAAGCCGGGCGAAGTGGCCATCCAGACGGCATCTTCTATCTTCATCCATCCGTCGCGGAGCGGGTCCATCTTCAAGACATCCGACGCGGAGCATCCTCTTCATCCGACGACTACCCGACGAATGAAGGTTCCTTTAAGTGACGTCATCCAAGATGGCATCCCTTAGATTCCAATTGGCTGATAGAATTCTATCAGCCAATCGGAATTAAGGTAGAAAAAATCTTATTGGCTGATACAATCAGCCAATAGGATTGAGCTCACATTCTTTTGACTGTTCCAATCAACCAATAGAATGCAAAGTGGCGCCCATGCAACCTTGTATTCTCCTCACTTGGCCCAGCTACTGGAATATCCCCTGATGATGAGAGAAGGCTTTTAATAACAGATTCTTGAAATTTCAGGAAATGTAGCCCTCTTCCTTGGGTGGCCTGATAAAGGACAAACGCATTAAGCATTGACAATTATATCAAGTAGACTGCCAGTTTCTTGTACCATGTATATGCTTTGCGAGAAGCAGAGTATGGTTCAATCATCTGGTCAGTCTTATCTACCCCTCGCATATGCTGTTTGTAATCCAAGACACATATCGGTTTCATAGTTGGCGTGTTCTGCCCCCTGACATAGACAGGTGATGTGCTCTCATCATGTATAGTTGTGAGAAGATGCACATCCTTTTTGTCTGTGAATTTCACAGCTAGCAGCTCATCAGAGCGCAAAGCTGTGGTCTCTCCTCTCTTTTGCTTTCTGAACATGTGAGTCGGAAAGCCTTTGTGATTGGCATGGATTGTGCCGCACGCAACAGTGCCCTTGCTATATAGCAATTTAAATAATGGCACACCAGTGTAAAAGTAACCACATATAGATGCTAACCTTTATTAAATATTGGCTGGAGTAAGTCCCACATTCTTTTTTCACTGGCAGCAAGGGAGGAGGGATAGTCAGGGGGTGCTAGAACAGAATCCTTGCCGTGTATACCCTAAAACGATAGGTGTATCCACTAGAGCTCTCGCACAGCTTATACAGCTTGATCCCCTAGCGAGCTCTCTTAGAAAGATTGTATTGTTTGAAAACAATACGTCCCTTATATAAAATCAAAGATTCATCGACCAATATGTTCTGTCCTGGAGTATAGCACTCTTGAAATCTTGCCAATAAATGGTCAAGAACAGGCCTTATTTTAAAATATCAGTCATGTTCTGGGTTGTCCTGGCAAAGCATTTGCATTATTATTAATATAATGCAAAAACTTGAGCAGTAACATATACTGTATCTGTCCCTGCTCATTGTAGCAGTGAAGATAGGGGTCATCTGAGTAGACTGCTTTGACCAATATGAGGCTATGCTTGGCTTCTGCACAATCCCCATTAGCAGAGCAAGGCCCCAGAATTTCCTCATCTCTTGCAAATTGGTGACATTCTACTGATGTGCTCTGGCATGGGGGCTCTGCATACAAACAAACCCCCCAACAGTAAAACCCACCACCCACACAAACAACCCCCCCAAATAAAATAGTATCTAAAAAAACCTAAGCTCACAATTGCCCTGAAAAGGGCATTTGGATGGGCATTTTCCTTAAAAGGGCAGTTAGCTCTTTTGCAGGCCCAAACCCTAACCTAAAAATAAATCCCACCCAATACACCCTTTAAAAAACCTAACACTAACCCCCTGAAGATTGACTTACAGTTCTTAAGACCGGCCATCCATCCTCAAGGAAGCGGCAGAAGTCTTCATCCAACCGGGCCGAAGTCCTCAACGAAGCCAGGTGAAGACTTCATCCAATCCGGGCGAAGTGGCCATCCAGACGGCATCTTCTATCTTCATCCATCCGTCCCGGAGCGGGTCCATCTTCAAGACATCCGACGCGGAGCATCCTCTTCATCCGACGACTACCCGACGAATGAAGGTTCCTTTAAGTGACGTCATCCAAGATGGCATCCCTTAGATTCCAATTGGCTGATAGAATTCTATCAGCCAATCGGAATTAAGGTAGAAAAAATCCTATTGGCTGATGCAATCAGCCAATAGGATTGAGCTCACATTCTATTGACTGTTCCAATCAACCAATAGAATGCATAGTGACGCCCATGCAACCTTGCATTCTCCTCACTTGGCCCAGCTACTGGAATATCCCCTGATGATGAGAGAAGGCTTTTAATAACAGATTCCTGAAATTTCAGGAAATGTAGCCCTCTTCCTTGGGTGGCCTGATAAAGGACAAACGCATTAAGCATTGACAATTATATCAAGTAGACTGCCAGTTTCTTGTACCATGTATATGCTTTGCGAGAAGCAGAGTATGGTTCAATCATCTGGTCAGTCTTATCTACCCCTCGCATATGCTGTTTGTAATCCAAGACACATATGGGTTTCATAGTTGGCGTGTTCTGCCCCCTGACATAGACAGGTGATGTGCTCTCATTATTTATAGTTGTGAGAAGATGCACATCCTTTTTGTCTGTGAATTTCACAGCTAGCAGCTCATCAGAGCGCAAAGCTGTGGTCTCTCCTCTCTTTTGCTTTCTGAACATGTGAGTCGGAAAGCCTTTGCGATTCGCATGGATTGTGCCGCACGCAACAGTGCCCTTGCTATATAGCAATTTAAATAATGGCACACCAGTGTAAAAGTAACCACATATAGATGCTAACCTTTATTAAATATTGGCTGGAGTAAGTCCCACATTATTTTTTCACTGGCAGCAAGGGAGGAGGGACAGTCAGGGGGTGCTAGAACAGAATCCTTGCCAGTGTATACCCTAAAACGATAGGTGTATCCACTAGAGCTCTCGCACAGCTTATACAGCTTGATCCCCTAGCAAGCTCTCTTAGAAAGATTGTATTGTTTAAAAACAATACGTCCCTTATATAAAATCAAAGATTCATCGACCAATATGTTCTGTCCTGGAGTATAGCACTCTTGAAATCTTGCCAATAAATGGTCAAGAACAGGCCTTATTTTAAAATATCAGTCATGTTCTGGGTTGTCCTGGCAAAGCATTTGCATTATTATTAATATAATGCAAAAACTTGAGCAGTAACATATACTGTATCTGTCCCTGCTCATTGTAGCAGTGAAGATAGGGGTCATCTGAGTAGACTGCTTTGACCAATATGAGGCTATGCTTGGCTTCTGCACAATCCCCATTAGCAGAGCAAGGCCCCAGAATTTCCTCATCTCTTGCAAATTGGTGACATTCTACTAATGTGCTCTGGCATGGGGGCTCTGCATACAAACAAACCCCCCCAACAGTAAAACCCACCACCCACACAAACAACCACCCCAAATAAAATAGTATCTAAAAAAACCTAAGCTCACAATTGCCCTGAAAAGGGCATTTGGATGGGCATTTTCCTTAAAAGGGCAGTTAGCTCTTTTGCAGGCCCAAACCCTAACCTAAAAATAAAACCCACCCAATACACCCTTTAAAAAACCTAACACTAACCCCCTGAAGATTGACTTACAGTTCTTAAGACCGGCCATCCATCCTCAAGGAAGCGGCAGAAGTCTTCATCCAACCGGGCCAAAGTCCTCAACGAAGCCAGGTGAAGACTTCATCCAAGCCGGGTGAAGTGGCCATCCAGACGGCATCTTCTATCTTCATCCATCCGTCGCAGAGCGGGTCCATCTTCAAGACATCCGACGCGGAGCATCCTCTTCATCCGACGACTACCCGACGAATGAAGGTTCCTTTAAGTGACGTCATCCAAGATGGCATCCCTTAGATTCCAATTGGCTGATAGAATTCTATCAGCCAATCGGAATTAAGGTAGAAAAAATCCTATTGGCTGATGCAATCAGCCAATAGGATTGAGCTCACATTCTATTGACTGTTCCAATCAACCAATAGAATGCATAGTGACGCCCATGCAACCTTGCATTCTCCTCACTTGGTCCAGCTACTGGAATATCCCCTGATGATGAGAGAAGGCTTTTAATAACAGATTCCTGAAATTTCAGGAAATGTAGCCCTCTTCCTTGGGTGGCCTGATAAAGGACAAACGCATTAAGCATTGACAATTATATCAAGTAGACTGCCAGATTCTTGTACCATGTATATGCTTTGCGAGAAGCAGAGTATGGTTCAATCATCTGGTCAGTCTTATCTACCCCTCGCATATGCTGTTTGTAATCCAAGACACATATGGGTTTCATAGTTGGCGTGTTCTGCCCCCTGACATAGACAGGTGATGTGCTCTCATCATGTATAGTTGTGAGAAGATGCACATCCTTTTTGTCTGTGAATTTCACAGCTAGCAGCTCATCAGAGCGCAAAGCTGTGGTCTCTCCTCTCTTTTGCTTTCTGAACATGTGAGTCGGAAAGCCTTTGCGATTGGCATGGATTGTGCCGCACGCAACAGTGCCCTTGCTATATAGCAATTTAAATAATGGCACACCAGTGTAAAAGTAACCACATATAGATGCTAACCTTTATTAAATATTGGCTGGAGTAAGTCCCACATTATTTTTTCACTGGCAGCAAGGGAGGAGGGACAGTCAGGGGGTGCTAGAACAGAATCCTTGCCAGTGTATACCCTAAAACGATAGGTGTATCCACTAGAGCTCTCGCACAGCTTATACAGCTTGATCCCCTAGCAAGCTCTCTTAGAAAGATTGTATTGTTTAAAAACAATACGTCCCTTATATAAAATCAAAGATTCATCGACCAATGTGTTCTGTCCTGGAGTATAGCACTCTTGAAATCTTGCCAATAAATGGTCAAGAACAGGCCTTATTTTAAAATATCAGTCATGTTCTGGGTTGTCCTGGCAAAGCATTTGCATTATTATTGATATAATGCAAAAACTTGAGCAGTAACATATACTGTATCTGTCCCTGCTCATTGTAGCAGTGAAGATAGGGGTCATCTGAGTAGACTGCTTTGACCAATATGAGGCTATGCTTGGCTTCTGCACAATCCCCATTAGCAGAGAAAGGCCCCAGAATTTCCTCATCTCTTGCAAATTGGTGACATTCTACTAATGTGCTCTGGCATGGGGGCTCTGCATACAAACAAACCCCCCCAACAGTAAAACCCACCACCCACACAAACAACCCCCCCAAATAAAATAGTATCTAAAAAAAACCTAAGCTCCCCATTGCCCTGAAAAGGGCATTTGGATGGGCATTTTCCTTAAAAGGGCAGTTAGCTCTTTTGCAGGCCCAAACCCTAACCTAAAAATAAAACCCACCCAATACACCCTTTAAAAAACCTAACACTAACCCCCTGAAGATTGACTTACAGTTCTTAAGACCGGCCATCCATCCTCAAGGAAGCGGCAGAAGTCTTCATCCAACCGGGCCGAAGTCCTCAACGAAGCCAGGTGAAGACTTCATCCAAGCCGGGCGAAGTGGCCATCCAGACGGCATCTTCTATCTTCATCCATGCGTCGCGGAGCGGGTCCATCTTCAAGACATCCGACGCAGAGCATCCTCTTCATCCGACGACTACCCAACGAATGAAGGTTCCTTTAAGTGACGTCATCCAAGATGGCATCCCTTAGATTCCAATTGGCTGATAGAATTCTATCAGCCAATCGGAATTAAGGTAGAAAAAATCCTATTGGCTGATGCAATCAGCCAATAGGATTGAGCTCACATTCTATTGACTGTTCCAATCAACCAATAGAATGCATAGTGACGCCCATGCAACCTTGCATTCTCCTCACTTGGCCCAGCTACTGGAATATCCCCTGATGATGAGAGAAGGCTTTTAATAACAGATTCCTGAAATTTCAGGAAATGTAGCCCTCTTCCTTGGGTGGCCTGATAAAGGACAAACGCATTAAGCATTGACAATTATATCAAGTAGACTGCCAGTTTCTTGTACCATGTATATGCTTTGCGAGAAGCAGAGTATGGTTCAATCATCTGGTCAGTCTTATCTACCCCTCGCATATGCTGTTTGTAATCCAAGACACATATGGGTTTCATAGTTGGCGTGTTCTGCCCCCTGACATAGACAGGTGATGTGCTCTCATCATGTATAGTTGTGAGAAGATGCACATCCTTTTTGTCTGTGAATTTCACAGCTAGCAGCTCATCAGATCGCAAAGCTGTGGTCTCTCCTCTCTTTTGCTTTCTGAACATGTGAGTCGGAAAGCCTTTGCGATTGGCATGGATTGTGCCGCACGCAACAGTGCCCTTGCTATATAGCAATTTAAATAATGGCACACCAGTGTAAAAGTAACCACATATAGATGCTAAACTTTATTAAATATTGGCTGGAGTAAGTCCCACATTATTTTTTCACTGGCAGCAAGGGAGGAGGGACAGTCAGGGGGTGCTAGAACAGAATCCTTGCCAGTGTATACCCTAAAACGATAGGTGTATCCACTAGAGCTCTCGCACAGCTTATACAGCTTGATCCCCTAGCAAGTTCTCTTAGAAAGATTGTATTGTTTAAAAACAATACGTCCCTTATATAAAATCAAAGATTCATCGACCAATATGTTCTGTCCTGGAGTATGGCACTCTTGAAATCTTGCCAATAAATGGTCAAGAACAGGCCTTATTTTAAAATATCAGTCATGTTCTGGGTTGTCCTGGCAAAGCATTTGCATTATTATTAATATAATGCAAAAACTTGAGCAGTAACATATACTGTATCTGTCCCTGCTCATTGTAGCAGTGAAGATAGGGGTCATCTGAGTAGACTGCTTTGACCAATATGAGGCTATGCTTGGCTTCTGCACAATCCCCATTAGCAGAGCAAGGCCCCAGAATTTCCTCATCTCTTGCAAATTGGTGACATTCTACTGATGTGCTCTGGCATGGGGGCTCTGCATACAAACAAACCCCCCCAACAGTAAAACCCACCACCCACACAAACAACCCCCCCAAATAAAATACTATCTAAAAAAACCTAAGCTCACAATTGCCCTGAAAAGGGCATTTGGATGGGCATTTTCCTTAAAAGGGCAGTTAGCTCTTTTGCAGGCCCAAACCCTAACCAAAAAATAAAACCCACCCAATACAACCTTTAAAAAACCTAGCACTAACCCCCTGAAGATTGACTTACAGTTCTTAAGACCGGCCATCCATCCTCAAGGAAGCGGCAGAAGTCTTCATCCAACCGGGCCGAAGTCCTCAACGAAGCCAGGAGAAGACTTCATCCAAGCCGGGCGAAGTGGCCATCCAGACGGCATCTTCTATCTTCATCCATCCGTCGCGGAGCGGGTCCATCTTCAAGACATCTGACGCGGAGCATCCTCTTCATCCGACGACTACCCGACGAATGAAGGTTCCTTTAAGTGACGTCATCCAAGATGGCATCCCTTAGATTCCAATTGGCTGATAGAATTCTATCAGCCAATCGGAATTAAGGTAGAAAAAATCCTATTGGCTGATGCAATCAGCCAATAGGATTGAGCTCACATTCTATTGACTGTTCCAATCAACCAATAGAATGCATAGTGACGCCCATGCAACCTTGCATTCTCCTCACTTGGCCCAGCTACTGGAATATCCCCTGAAGATGAGAGAAGGCTTTTAATAACAGATTCCTGAAATTTCAGGAAATGTAGCCCTCTTCCTTGGGTGGCCTGATAAAGGACAAACGCATTAAGCATTGACAATTATATCAAGTAGACTGCCAGTTTCTTGTACCATGTATATGCTTTGCGAGAAGCAGAGTATGGTTCAATCATCTGGTCAGTCTTATCTACCCCTCGCATATGCTGTTTGTAATCCAAGACACATATGGGTTTCATAGTTGGCGTGTTCTGCCCCCTGACATAGACAGGTGATGTGCTCATATCATGTATAGCTGTGAGAAGATGCACATCCTTTTTGTCTGTGAATTTCACAGCTAGCAGCTCATCAGATCGCAAAGCTGTGGTCTCTCCTCTCTTTTGCTTTCTGAACATGTGAGTCGGAAAGCCTTTGCGATTGGCATGGATTGTGCCGCACGCAACAGTGCCCTTGCTATATAGCAATTTAAATAATGGCACACCAGTGTAAAAGTAACCACATATAGATGCTAACCTTTATTAAATATTGGCTGGAGTAAGTCCCACATTATTTTTTCACTGGCAGCAAGGGAGGCGGGACAGTCAGGGGGTGCTAGAACAGAATCCTTGCCAGTGTATACCCTAAAACGATAGGTGTATCCACTAGAGCTCTCGCACAGCTTATACAGCTTGATCCCCTAGCAAGCTCTCTTAGAAAGATTGTATTGTTTAAAAACAATACGTACCTTATATAAAATCAAAGATTCATCGACCAATATGTTCTGTCCTGGAGTATAGCACTCTTGAAATCTTGCCAATAAATGGTCAAGAACAGGCCTTATTTTAAAATATCAGTCATGTTCTGGGTTGTCCTGGCAAAGCATTTGCATTATTATTAATATAATGCAAAAACTTGAGCAGTAACATATACTGTATCTGTCCCTGCTCATTGTAGCAGTGAAGATAGGGGTCATCTGAGTAGACTGCTTTGACCAATATGAGGCTATGCTTGGCTTCTGCACAATCCCCATTAGCAGAGCAAGGCCCCAGAATTTCCTCATCTCTTGCAAATTGGTGACATTCTACTGATGTGCTCTGGCATGGGGGCTCTGCATACAAACAAACCCCCCCAACAGTAAAACCCACCACCCACACAAACAACCCCCCCAAATAAAATACTATCTAAAAAAACCTAAGCTCCCCATTGCCCTGAAAAGGGCATTTGGATGGGCATTTTCCTTAAAAGGGCAGTTAGCTCTTTTGCAGGCCCAAACCCTAACCAAAAAATAAAACCCACCCAATACACCCTTTAAAAAACCTAGCACTAACCCCCTGAAGATTGACTTACAGTTCTTAAGACCGTCCATCCATCCTCAAGGAAGCGGCAGAAGTCTTCATCCAACCGGGCCGAAGTCCTCAACGAAGCCAGGAGAAGACTTCATCCAAGCCGGGCGAAGTGGCCATCCAGACGGCATCTTCTATCTTCATCCATCCGTCGCGGAGCGGGTCCATCTTCAAGACATCTGACGCGGAGCATCCTCTTCATCCGACGACTACCCGACGAATGAAGGTTCCTTTAAGTGACGTCATCCAAGATGGCATCCCTTAGATTCCAATTGGCTGATAGAATTCTATCAGCCAATCGGAATTAAGGTAGAAAAAATCCTATTGGCTGATGCAATCAGCCAAAAGGATTGAGCTCACATTCTATTGACTGTTCCAATCAACCAATAGAATGCATAGTGACGCCCATGCAACCTTGCATTCTCCTCACTTGGCCCAGCTACTGGAATATCCCCTGAAGATGAGAGAAGGCTTTTAATAACAGATTCCTGAAATTTCAGGAAATGTAGCCCTCTTCCTTGGGTGGCCTGATAAAGGACAAACGCATTAAGCATTGACAATTATATCAAGTAGACTGCCAGTTTCTTGTACCATGTATATGCTTTGCGAGAAGCAGAGTATGGTTCAATCATCTGGTCAGTCTTATCTACCCCTCGCATATGCTGTTTGTAATCCAAGACACATATGGGTTTCATAGTTGGCGTGTTCTGCCCCCTGACATAGACAGGTGATGTGCTCTCATCATGTATAGTTGTGAGAAGATGCACATCCTTTTTGTCTGTGAATTTCACAGCTAGCAGCTCATCAGAGCGCAAAGCTGTGGTCTCTCCTCTCTTTTGCTTTCTGAACATGTGAGTCGGAAAGCCTTTGCGATTGGCATGGATTGTGCCGCACGCAACAGTGCCCTTGCTATATAGCAATTTAAATAATGGCACACCAGTGTAAAAGTAACCACATATAGATGCTAACCTTTATTAAATATTGGCTGGAGTAAGTCCCACATTATTTTTTCACTGGCAGCAAGGGAGGAGGGACAGTCAGGGGGTGCTAGAACAGAATCCTTGCCAGTGTATACCCTAAAACGATAGGTGTATCCACTAGAGCTCTCGCACAGCTTATACAGCTTGATCCCCTAGCAAGCTCTCTTAGAAAGATTGTATTGTTTAAAAACAATACGTCCCTTATATAAAATCAAAGATTCATCGACCGATATGTTCTGTCCTGGAGTATAGCACTCTTGAAATCTTGCCAATAAATGGTCAAGAACAGGCCTTATTTTAAAATATCAGTCATGTTCTGGGTTGTCCTGGCAAAGCATTTGCATTATTATTAATATAATGCAAAAACTTGAGCAGTAACATATACTGTATCTGTCCCTGCTCATTGTAGCAGTGAAGATAGGGGTCATCTGAGTAGACTGCTTTGACCAATATGAGGCTATGCTTGGCTTCTGCACAATCCCCATTAGCAGAGCAAGGCCCCAGAATTTCCTCATCTCTTGCAAATTGGTGACATTCTACTGATGTGCTCTGGCATGGGGGCTCTGCATACAAACAAACCCCCCCAACAGTAAAACCCACCACCCACACAAACAACCCCCCCAAATAAAATAGTATCTAAAAAAACCTAAGCTCCCCATTGCCCTGAAAAGGGCATTTGGATGGGCATTTTCCTTAAAAGGGCAGTTAGATCTTTTGCAGGCCCAAACCCTAACCAAAAAATAAAACCCACCCAATACACCCTTTAAAAAACCTAGCACTAACCCCCTGAAGATTGACTTACAGTTCTTAAGACCGGCCATCCATCCTCAAGGAAGCGGCAGAAGTCTTCATCCAACTGGGCCGAAGTCCTCAACGAAGCCAGGAGAAGACTTCATCCAAGCCGGGCGAAGTGGCCATCCAGATGGCATCTTCTATCTTCATCCATCCGTCGCGGAGCGGGTCCATCTTCAAGACATCCGACGCGGAGCATCCTCTTCATCCGACGACTACCCGACGAATGAAGGTTCCTTTAAGTGACATCATCCAAGATGGCATCCCTTAGATTCCAATTGGCTGATAGAATTCTATCAGCCAATCGGAATTAAGGTAGAAAAAATCCTATTGGCTGATGCAATCAGCCAATAGGATTGAGCTCACATTCTATTGACTGTTCCAATCAACCAATAGAATGCATAGTGACGCCCATGCAACCTTGCATTCTCCTCACTTGGCCCAGCTACTGGAATATCCCCTGATGATGAGAGAAGGCTTTTAATAACAGATTCCTGAAATTTCAGGAAATGTAGCCCTCTTCCTTGGGTTGCCTGATAAAGGACAAACGCATTAAGCATTGACAATTATATCAAGTAGACTGCCAGTTTCTTGTACCATGTATATGCTTTGCGAGAAGCAGAGTATGGTTCAATCATCTGGTCAGTCTTATCTACCCCTCGCATATGCTGTTTGTAATCCAAGACACATATGGGTTTCATAGTTGGCGTGTTCTGCCCCCTGACATAGACAGGTGATGTGCTCTCATCATGTATAGTTGTGAGAAGATGCACATCCTTTTTGTCTGTGAATTTCACAGCTAGCAGCTCATCAGAGCGCAAAGCTGTGGTCTCTCCTCTCTTTTGCTTTCTGAACATGTGAGTCGGAAAGCCTTTGCGATTGGCATGGATTGTGCCGCACGCAACAGTGCCCTTGCTATATAGCAATTTAAATAATGGCACACCAGTGTAAAAGTAACCACATATAGATGCTAACCTTTATTAAATATTGGCTGGAGTAAGTCCCACATTATTTTTTCACTGGTAGCAAGGGAGGAGGGACAGTCAGGGGGTGCTAGAACAGAATCCTTGCCAGTGTATACCCTAAAACCATAGGTGTATCCACTAGAGCTCTCGCACAGCTTGTACAGCTTGATCCCCTAGCGAGCTCTCTTAGAAAGATTGTATTGTTTAAAAACAATACGTCCCTTATATAAAATCAAAGATTCATCGACCGATATGTTCTGTCCTGGAGTATAGCACTCTTGAAATCTTGCCAATAAATGGTCAAGAACAGGCCTTATTTTAAAATATCAGTCATGTTCTGGGTTGTCCTGGCAAAGCATTTGCATTATTATTAATTTAATGCAAAAACTTGAGCAGTAACATATACTGTATCTGTCCCTGCTCATTGTAGCAGTGAAGATAGGGGTCATCTGAGTAGACTGCTTTGACCAATATGAGGCTATGCTTGGCTTCTGCACAATCCCCATTAGCAGAGCAAGGCCCCAGAATTTCCTCATCTCTTGCAAATTGGTGACATTCTACTGATGTGCTCTGGCATGGGGGCTCAATTTTGCCTCAGTATTTTGAAAAAATTGCTCAGCATACAGATTTGTCTGCTGCACAATGAATTCTAAGAACTCATCATCCACAAACAGCTTAAAGTAGTTGATAGGTTCAAAATGTGCAGTGCCCACCAAGAGGCCAGAATTGCCATTAAATGGAGGCAACACTGACTGAACCATATTAGGGGAGGTCCAGTTGTAGCTTGGAACAGGCCTGCTTGCACCTGGGAATGCAACATGTCTCATGCCCATGACTCCGACAGTATGCTGTGTGGTCACTACGGATGTTGTTGCAACATCCCCCATGCCCATTACTCCCACAGTATGCTGTGAGGCCACTGCAGATGTTGTTGCAACATCCCCCATGCCCATAACTCCAACAGTATACTGTGGGGCCACTGCGGATGTTGTTGCCATCCCTCTACCACGGGAAATGACAGCTCTGAACTGTCTGCGGCCATGCCGGGGCTCAGTTAGTTCATCTGTCTTTCTTGAACTGTCATTATATGATGACAGTCCAGGGAAAAGTCACTGTCGGAATCTTCTGCAGCAGATGGGTCATCAGAGAAGGAATCAGAATCTGAGTTCATAAGAATCTCAGATGCTTCTTCAGCACTCATCAGACGCTTAAACATAATTCTCTTTACAAAAATAAAGATATTTTCAAATAATTATGCTGCTAGAAGTAAAAGATATAAATTTTACTGCAAAAAGATTACAGGCTATGAGGAGAGCTGAGCAAAGAGGATGTTTACTCACCTACCACACAGGCTAAAAGACTGATAATAAAAATATAAAAGCATCCATCTACCATTGGTAATTTGTAACTACATGATCTTGGTGATCATGGGATTACAAATATAATATCAGGAGCCATATTGGAAAAGGGAATGTGACGTTTCATAGCTAAGTGATCACTGCATTTACACTGATTACTACAGTGATCATTTAGCTAGATTACATAAACCAATATTATTATTTTTTAAAGATACACTAGTTTATTTTTAGAAAATGTATTTTGGGGGTATCTAGGCAATTTTGATCTTTATTTATGAGCCTTTAAAGACCCCAACATCATTTTTAATTTTTTTATTAATATATTGCTTTTTTAACTTTTTTATTTTTTCCCCCAGATCCCTAAGACTTATACCGTTGGAAAGGTTAGATGATTACCTTTTCCAATGGTGTCTTGGGGGTCTATAGCTGCTTAAATGCCTGAGATACAGGCATCTAAGCAGCATGCCCCCATCTCCCTATAACTGACAATTGTCAATTTTAAATAAAGTTGGGAAGTGACGTCATCACACAAAACATGAAGCCCCTGCGATGCCTGTCACTATACAGGCAAGATCGCCGGGATGAGAGTGGGTGGGAGCCGCCAGACCTCCATTAAGGTGGGTAAGTGTTAACAACGGCTCTGAGCCGTCGTTAGGACCTGAGTGGGAAACTTTGCAATGGCTCAGAGTCATCGTTAGCACTCAAGGGGTTAAGAAACCCTCTACAGTCATCAGAAGTACCATCAAATTTTTCGGGTTGTGGCAATTTAGGTGTACAAACAGTAACTACTGGTGAGGCTAGGCAAAACAATGGTGTTGTAGCAGGTTGAGAAGCTTGAAACAGTGTTCACATAATCACTGCTAACTAGTACAATTTTTATCAAGACTCTGGAGACGTGCTGAGTAAGCCCCCAGTAGTTGGCCTTGATGAGTTATAATGTTGGTTACTTTGTCAGGGCCCATGTATAGTGTCACTGGAATAGTAAAGTCAGTCAAGGAAGGAACCCTGAGGTTGGGAAGTGACAATGAGACACAATGCCCCAGTTCAGGTCAATACCATGCAGGCTAAATAAAATGCCAAATCAGAATCCAAAGGGGTAAACAAAATCCAGGACAAAGATCAGAACCTTGTGGGCAACAACAGGACCAAATCAATATCCAAAGGCTGAGTCCAGGAAACAGGAAGGGGCATACACAGAGAACAGCAGAAACAGGAATGGAAGAAGCACAACCAGGAATACAGTCCTATACACGGGCAAAGACAGCAAGCAACTTATATAGGGTATTAATTGAGTTGGCAGGCAGGTGGAGACAGAGTGCCAGCCAAAGTAGGCAGTAGAATAAGATATATTCAAACAGGGTCTGAGTCCTCCAGTGGTTGAGGAGGGAAGGCAACGCGCCAGAGACCGGAGGTACAAGGCTCAACTCCCAGCATGGGCCTAACAAACACATTCAAGCAAATAAAATTAATCAATGGGAACACATTAAAGCAGGGCTGGTGCTACAAAGGCAGACTAATGGCGTTCCTGCAGGGGGGTGCAAATTTTGTGCAGGAAATATTTTTTCTTTATGTGTATATCTATTTTCCTGTTGCCTAACTTTGGTTTCATAGGGACCATATGTAATAGCATAATGTTAGAATAAAAGGAGGCAGAGAGTATGGGTCAGCTAGAACAGCTGGAAGCACCTGACTGAAATATCTCACTGCAAAACTTTATCAGCTTTCATAAAAGCTAGTGGAGCTGGTGACATCAATGGGAGTCGCCTCAACCCACAACCTGGGTATTACTGGGGCTGATAGGTGCTCATAGGAAAACTGCCAATCCTCCAACTTTTATCCTGCAAGATATTTAGGAACCCATCATCTCTATAACGGGCTGGCTTATCTGTTTTTTAGTGTATGAACTACTACTACACAGTGCAGCATGTATGTTATCAGTGTATAGGTACTCTGCAGTATGTTATCAGTGTTTAGGTACTCTGCAGTATGTTATCAGTGTATAGGTACTCTGCAGTATGTTATCAGTGTATAGGTACTCTGCATTAATTATACAGTGCAGCATGTATGTTATCAGTGTATAGGTACTCTGCAGTATGTTATCAGTGTATAGGTACTCTGCATTAATTATACAGTGCAGCGTGTATGTTATCAGTGTATAGGTACTCTGCATTAATTATACAGTGCAGCATGTATGTTATCAGTGTATAGGTACTCTGCAGTATGTTATCAGTGTATAGGTACTCTGCATTAATTATACAGTGCAGAGTGTATGTTATCAGTGTATAGGTACTCTGCAGTATGTTATCAGTGTATAGGTACTCTGCATTAATTATACAGTGCAGCATGTATGTTATCAGTGTATAGGTACTCTGCAGTATGTTCAGTATGTTATCAGTGTATAGGTACTCTGCATTAATTATACAGTGCAGCATGTATGTTATCAGTGTATAGGTACTCTGCAGTATGTTATCAGTGTATAGGTACTCTGCATTAATTATACAGTGCAGCGTGTATGTTATCAGTGTATAGGTACTCTGCATTAATTATACAGTGCAGCATGTATGTTATCAGTGTATAGGTACTCTGCAGTATGTTATCAGTGTATAGGTACTCTGCATTAATTATACATTGCAGCGTGTATGTTATCAGTGTATAGGTACTCTGCAGTATGTTACCAGTGTATAGGTACTCTGCATTAATTATACAGTGCAGCATGTATGTTATCAGTGTATAGGTACTCTGCAGTATGTTCAGTATGTTATCAGTGTATAGGTACTCTGCATTAATTATACAGTGCAGCATGTATGTTATCAGTGTATAGGTACTCTGCGTTAATTATACAGTGCAGCGTGTTTATTAGTGTATAGATACCTTGCATTATAATATAGTGCAGAGTGTTTTTTTTATTAGTGTATTAATGTCATTATCATCACCATACAGTGACACTTGTCCAAAATAAATGTTAATTGCACTGGTCCCCTTGCCAACATCTGCCAGTATTCCATTGCAAGTTAATGTGATCAATTGTAGTGCTGGAAAAATGTATACTTATGAAGAAATGTATCAAGATGCATTTGCAGCTTCTGAGAAATGGAAGCTGAACTTAAAGAGTAAGTTTGCAACCACAAATTTAAGAAGCAGCCTCTTCTTATTATCCTTGATGGCAGAGATAAATCACTTTAAACCCACTTGCTTGGGGTGATTTACAGACCCTGCTCTTACGCAATCAGTTGCCCAAAAGCAGGGGGCAGAATTGAACACCAGAGCTCTTCTGCAGTCTTAAATTTTGTCAAGTGCCTATAGCAGGTGGACAGGTTCTCTGAAGCTATTAACATACTCTTGTTAAACATGCTAGTATCAATCTAGGTATAACTGTAAAAAAAAGGTCATATTGCCTCCAGGTTTATGTATTTTTTTTTTTTTTTTATAATCAAAGATTTTTATTAAGGTAAATGGCAAAGTTACAAACTTAGCATGAAAGCTTAAATAGCGTCTCCACAGTTTAGAGACAAACAATTATTGACATTAAATACAAAAGAATAAGAGTATCTGAAAAATTTACACTTCACATTACAGAAAGATAGCTCCTCAAGTAAACCACGGGTCATACATCTAGAAAAGACCCCTGATTACTATTCTTAGGGTTAATGTAGTAGACTATACTTCTATTGCAACATATTTTTTAATATTGCTAGTAGAGTAATGATTTTTATTTTATATGTGTAACTTAATAAACCTCTTTATCATGAAATGCCACCTAATAGAAAGATACAAGAAATTGTGCTGCATGTATAATAACAGACTACCTTAACTGAGAGGTTCTGATAGTGAACAAATAAGGACACTAATTTCCTCCCTTGATAAATAAGGTAACTCTTGTACCTATTGAAACCTATAGAATATACAGGGGAAACTAGTATTACATAGCGGGTGAATACCGCTAAGGAATTCACCCGATTGGGTGAGTATAATGGGGGGGGAGGTAATATATAGTAATATAAACTGAATAAGAATATGCTTAGTGCATGTTTTAACTATGGCTATTTGAGGTATTTAAATATCTTAGGAAGAGGTTAGTAGATTTGGTGCACTTTACTTTCAGCTATAGTAGTGGAAAGATATACACCTAAGGGACCCAAAACAAACAAGTGGTGTAATGTTAACTTAGGCTATCAGCTATTATACGCTTCATGTGAGACTATATATATAAATTATGCCCCAGGCACTAGCTCAATAGACATAGGACATTATGTAAGCAAGTCTTTAATGGTAGCTTTGGGACATCAAGTAATCTCCTACTAGAGTACTACAGCATGCCGCCCCGGCCGCAGGCAGCACACTCCAGCATTTAATGTAATGTGGCTATCCCGTTTAGCTTAGGCACCCTAATTTCCAGGTCCCTAGTGATGAGATTGCATCCCATATGTGAAACTCTGTAATGACTCTAACTATTCTGCCTGAATGCCCTGAGGGAGGAGAAATATGACGTTGCACCTCTGAGCAACATATCACAAGATAGCTGTCATTGACCCATCAGAGAATAACACATAAATACAGAACAATAGTAATATTCATAACATGTGCAATTGGGCTGTCAAGTTTATGCTAATGTTATATTGCTATATCTAGAGGGGCTAAGATGAGACACACAGGCAGTACTCAAATACCAGGGAATGAGCCCAAGTAGCTGTCATTATCCTGAGACTGGGTTTAAAGTGACTACTCCCTCAGTATAACCATATAAACATATACATGAAAGATAACATTAGTAGGATATACAATGAATTCTAGAATAAAAGTGTATGAATTAGGTAAACATCAGGCATAGTAGGTTGGGCACAATTATTGAACTGAAACAACCTCTTGATGGTGTCCTAAACTTAGCAACCTGAAAAATAAGTCCAAATAGTAGTGCCAAAGTCCAGGTGCTTAGGGCATCTGCATTGGGAGAAAAGTAGAATCACCTGATGCCTTTATTGGCAATGTTCATAAGACTGACTTTCGGCTCCTGAGCTCGTGGAGGAGCATGAAGCTGCCGTCCACCGTCTATAGGGCTCATCTGCCCCCTGCTGATCCAATTTTCCCTATGCATCTCCTGGAGAGAAATGCTGCAAAGAGGGCAATGTAAAAAATTGTCCGCCCAGGATGATGAGCCGGCACTAAGAGTTGTTGTCAGAGAACTCTGACCGCTAATCCACAAAATCAGGTGAGTGCTAATATTCGGAGCCCAGCACACCGGCCACTCGAGGTGCAGTGTCAAGCATCTATTTCCAATAGCTCCGGTCGCAGGCCCCACAGCTATCTGCCGGCTTTTCACATGGTCTGATGACGCTGCCTTAGCCTCACAGAGCTCGCCCGCAAACTCATCCAGATGAGCACAAAGAAACGGCTGAGGGTAATTCCCCTTAGCCCGTACTATAGGGTCGTTGGGCCGGATAAGAAACCGGGTGTCAGGCATTTCTATAGTATTCGGCGGCAGTATGTCACAACTATCTTCCACTGCGGCAGGGATATAGGTTGTACGACAATCTTCATGGCTGGGCAAGTCTGGCGGGTCATATCGCAAGAGGAGGATATGTTGTATTAGGTCACCATAGTGAAAGTCCATAGTACGCTCCAGTAGAGAGAGTGCATTAACAATGACCGCCGCCATCTTTATCCAGAATACTAAGTGCGACTGAGGGCTAATCTTTTCACATGTCTCCTAAGAGACACTATTATGAAAAAGCAGGCTTCCTTTCTCGGTCAGTATCTTCAGAAGAAGTTAAGGAACCTGAGGAGTTCAGTCACAAGTTAAATTTATACCAAATAGCCTCCATTATTGAATCTTAGAGCAGGGAGCACTCTCATGTTAAGTCTTGCTCCTTCGGCAGTTGGCTCCACCCCCCCATGTTTATGTATTTTATATACTGGCCCCTATTTATCAAGAGCTGGCGGACCTGATCCGACAGTGCGGATCAGGTCCGCCAGACCTCGCTGAATATGGCGAGCAATACGCTCGCCGTATTCAGCATTGCACCAGCAGCTCACAAGAGCTGCTGGTGCAACGCCGCCCCCTGCAGACTCGCGGCCAATGGGCCGCCAGCTGGGGGTGTCAATCAACCCGATCGTACTCGATCAGGTTTATTTCCGGCGATGTGTGTTCGTCTGCTCAGAGCAGGCGGACAGGTTATGGAGCAGCGGTCTTTGTGACCACTGCTTCATAATTGCTGTTTCTGACGAGCCTGCAGGCTCGCCAGAAACACGGGCATCAAGCTCCATACGGAGCTTGATACATATGCCACACTGTATCATCACCACTGTTTGATTCATTATGCAGAGCAACGACTGATTTGCTCTGTTGCGCAGAGCCACCACTTTGGTATGTTATGTTATGCAGAAATTCGCCATTATAGCTATTATAGTTATAATAAATCAGTTAAACAGTCAAGAATTTGATGTGATAACGGAAATCTATTTTCTCTATAATTATAGATAAAATACGGCTAGATTACGAGTTTTGCCGTAAGAGGAGTGCGGTGCTAACTTGCACTTTATTGTCACTACTCAGTTTCCTACAGCGCTGGTATTACAGGTTTTCATAAACCCTGCGTTATTAGGTAAGAAGTGAGCGTAGAGCAAAATTGTACTCCATACTCCAATACCAGCGCTGCTGAAAGCTGCAGTGAGCTGGTTTTACGTGCTCGTGCACAATCATAGACATCAATGGGGAGAGCCGACTGAAAAAAAGTCTAACACCTGCAAAAAATCAGTGTAAAGCTCCGTAACACAGCCCCATTGATTCCTATGGGGAAACGGAATTTATGTTTACACCTAACACCCTAGCATGAACCCCGAGTTTAAACAACCCTAATCTTACATTTATTAACCCCTAATCTGCCGTCCCCGACATCGCCGACACCTACAAAATATTTATTAACCCCTAATCTGCCACTCCCGACATCGCTGACACCTACATTATACTTATTAACCCCTAATCTTCTGCCCCCAATGTCGCCACCACTATAATAAACATATTAACCCCTAAACCGGAGTACTCCAGCATCACAAATACTAGTTAAATATTATTAACCCCTAATCTGTCGCCCCTAACATCGCCGCCACCTACCTACATTTATTAACCCCTAATCTGCCTCCCCCAACGTCGCCGCCACTATACTAAATTTATTAACCCCTAAACCTAAGTCTAACCCTAACCCTAACACCCACTAACTTAAATATAATTCAAATAAATCTAAATAAAAATTCCTATCAATAACTAAATAATTCCTATTTAAAACTAAATACTATAAAATAAACCCTAAGCTAGCTACAATATAACTAATAGTTACATTGTAGCTATCTTAGGGTTTATTTTTATTTTACAAGCAAGTTTTTATTTATTTTAACTAGGTAGAATAGTTACTAAATAGTTATTAACTATTTACTAACTACCTAGCTAAAAAAATACAAATTTACCTGTAAAATAAAACATAACCTGAGTTACACTAACACCTAACCTTACACAACAATTAAATAAATTACATAAATGAAATACAATTATCTAAATAACAAAAAAATACTAAATTACACAAAATAAAAAATAAATTATCAGATATTTAAACAAAATAAAAAAGCCCCCTCAAAATAAAAAAACCCTAGCCTAAACTAAACTACCAATAGCCCTTAAAAGGGCCTTTTGCGGGGCATTGCCCCAAAGAAATCAGCTCTTTTACCTGTAAAAAATAAAATAAAAAAACCCCAACAGTAAAACCCACCACCCACACAACCAACCCCCCAAATAAAAGCCTAACTAAAAAAAACTAAGCTCCCCATTGCCCTGAAAAGGGCATTTGGATGGTCAATGCCCTTAAAAGGGCATTTAGCTCTTTTTCTGCCCAAACCCTAACCTAAAAATAAAACCCACCCAATAAACCCTTAAAGAAACCTAACACTAACCCCCGAAGATCCACTTACAGTTTTGAAGACTGGACATCCATCCTCAACGAAGCCGGGAGAAGTCTTCATCCAAGCAGCAAGAAGTCCTCAACGAAGCCGGGAGAAGTCTTCATCCAACCCGGCAGAAGTGGTCCTCCAGACGGGGAGATCCAGAAGGCATCTTCTATCTTCATCCAGAAGGCATCTTCTATCTTCATCCATCCGGTGCGGAGCGGACCATCTTCAAGACATCCGGCATGGAGCATCCCCTTTAATCGAAGTCTTCTTCCCAAATGAAGGTTCCTTTAAATGACGTCATCCAAGATGGCATCCCTTGAATTCCGATTGGCTGATAGAATAGAAATCAGCCAATCGGAATTGAAGGTGAAAAAATCCTATTGGCTGCTGCAATCAGCCAATAGGATTGAGCTTTAATCCTATTGGCTGATCCAATCAGCCAATAGGATTGAGCTTGCATTCTATTGGCTTTTCCAATGAGCCAATAGAATGCAAGCTCAATTGGATTTTTTCACCTTTAATTCCGATTGGCTGATTGTATCAGCCAATCAGAATTTATGGGACGCCATGTTGGATGATGTCATTTAAAGGAACCTTCATTCGGGAAGAAGACTTCAATTGAAGAGGATGCTCCGTGCCGGATGTTTTGAAGATGGACCCGCTCTGCTCCGGATGGATGAAGATAGAAGATGCCATCTGGATGAAGACTTCTGCCCGTCTGGAGGACCACTTCTGCCGGCTTGGATGAAGACTTCTCCTGGCTTTGTTGAGGATAAATGTCCGGTCTTCAAAACTGTAAGTGGATCTTCGGGGGTTAGTGTTATTTTTTTTTTAAGGGTTTATTGGGTGGGTTTTATTTTTAGGTTAGGGTTTGGGCAGAAAAAGAGCTAAATGCCCTTTTAAGGGCAATGCCCATCCAAATGCCCTTTTCAGGGCAATGGGGAGCTTAGGTTTTTTTAGTTAGGATTTTATTTGGGGGGCTGGTTGTGTGGGTGGTGGGTTTTACTGTTGGTGGTTGTTTGTATTTTTTTTACAGGTAAAAGAGCTGATTTATTTGGGGCAATGCCCCGCAAAAGGCTCTTTTAAGGGCTATTGGTAGTTTAGTTTAGGCTATGTTTTTTTTATTTTGGGGGGCTTTTTTATTTTGATAGGGCTATTAGATTAAGTGTAATTCTTTAAATATCTGATCATTTATTTTTTATTTTGTGTAATTTAGTGTTTTTTGTTTTTTTTTGTAATTTAGGTAATTGTATTTAATTTATGTAAATTATTTAATTGTTGTGTAATGTTAGGTGTTAGTGTAACTCAGGTTAGGTTTTATTTTACAGATACATTTTTATTTATTTTAGCTAGGTAGTTAGTAAATAGTTAATAACTATTTAGTAACTATTCTACCTAGTTAAAATAAATAAAACTTGACTGTAAAATAAAAATAAACACTATCGCCTAGATTTGGAGTTTTGTCGGTAAAGACCTGCGGTGCTAACTAGCCTTTTTTTCCAGCGCACCCTTAAGACAACGCTGGTATTACGAGTTTTCTGAATGGCTGCGTTAGCCTCAGAAAAGTGAGCGTTGAGCAAAATTTAGCTCCACTTCAACCCTCAATACCAGCGTTGCTTATGGTAGCGGTAAGATGGCAAAACGTGCTCGTGCACAATTTCCCCATAGGAAACAATGGGGCTGAGCTGGCTGAAAAAAACCTAACACCTGCAAAAAAGCAGCGTTCAGCTTCTAACGCAGCCCCATTGTTTCCTATAGGGAAATAAAAGTTATGTCTGCACCTAATACCCTAACATGAACCCCGAGTCTAAACACCCCTAATCTTACACTTCCGCTATCGCTGGCACCTGCATTATACTATTAACCCCTAATCTGCCGCTCCGGAAACCACCGCAACCTACATTATAGCTATGAACCCCTAATCTGCTGTCTCTAACATCGCCGACACCTATATTATATTTATTAACCCCTAATCTGTCCCCCCCAACGTCGCCGCCACCTACCTACACTTATTAACCCCTAATCTGCCGACTGGACATCGCCGCCACTCTAATAAATGTATTAACCCCTAAACCGCCGCACTCCTGCCTTGCAAACACTATAATAAATTTTATTAACCCCTAATCTGCCCTCCCTAACATCGCCGCCACCTACCTACAATTATTAACCCCTAACATCTCCCGCCCCCAACGTCGCCGCTACTATAATAAAGTTATTAACCCCTAAACCTAAGTCTAACTCTAACAGTAACACCCCTCTAAGTTAAATATAATTTAAATAAAAATAACTAAAATTACTATAATTAAATAAATTAATCCTATTTAAAACTAAATACCTATAAAATAAACCCTAATATAGCTACAATATAACTAATAGTTACATTGTAGCTAGTTTAGGATTTATATTTATATTACAGGCAACTTTGTATTTATTTTAACTAGGTACAATAGCTACCTAGTTAAAATAATTACAAAATTACCTGTAAAATAAATCCTAACCTAAATTACAAATACACCTAACACTACACTATCAATAAATTAATTAAATAAATTAACTACAATTATCTAAACTAAAATACAATTAAATAAACTAAACTATAATACAAAAAACAAACAAACACTAAATTACAAAAAATAAAAAAATATTACAAGAATTTTAATCTAATTACACCTAATCTAAGCCCCTAATAAAATAAAAAAAGCCCCCAAAAATAATAAAATTCCCTACCCTAAACTAAATTACAAAGTAATCAGCTCTTTTACCAGCCCTTAAAAGGGCTTTTTGTGGGGCATTGCCCCAAAGTAATCAGCTCTTTTACCTGTAAAAAAAATAACAAGACCCCCCAACATTACAACCCACCACCCACACACCCCTACTCTAAAACCCACCTGATCCCCCCTTAAAAAAACCTAACACTACCCCATTGAAGATCACCATACCTTGAGCCGTCTTCAGCCAGCTGGCCACCGATGGGACAGAAGAGGACATCCGGACCGGCAGAAGTCTTCATCCTATCCGGGCAGAAAGGCCATCCGGACCGGCAGACATCTTCATCCAGGCGGCATCTTCTATCTTCATCCTTCCGGAGCGGAGCCATCTTCTATCCAGCCGATGCGGAGCCATCCTCTTCTTCCGACGGACTAACGAAGAATGAAGGTTCCTTTAAATGACGTCATCCAAGATGGCGTTCATCGAATTCCGATTGGCTGATAGGATTCTATCAGCCAATCTGAATTAAGGTAGGAAAAATCTGATTGGTTGATTTAATCAGCCAATCGGATTGAAGTTCAATCCGATTGGCTGATTGGATCAGCCAATAGAATTGACCTCGCATTCTATTGGCTTCAATCAGATTGGCTGATTAAATCAACCAATCTGATTTTTCCTACCTTAATTCCGATTGGCTGAATCCTATCAGTCAATCGGAATTTGAGGGACGCCATCTTGGATGACATCATTTAAAGGAACCTTCATTCGTCGTTAGTCTGTCGGAAGAAGAGGATGGCTCTGCGTCGGAGGGATAGAAGATGGCTCCGCTCCGCTCCGGAAGGATGAAGATAGAAGATGCAGCCTGGATGAAGATGTCTGCTGGTCCGGATGTCCTCTTCTGCCCAGATAGGATGAAAACTTCTGCCGGTCCAGATGTCCTCTTCTGTCCCATCGGTGGCCGGCTGGCTGAAGACGGCTCAAGGTAGGGTGATCGTCAATGGGGTAGTGTTAGGTTTTTTTAAGTGTGGATCGGGTGGGTTTTAGAGTAGGGGTGTGTGGGTGGTGGGTTGTAATGTTGGGGGGATTATATTTTTTTTTACAGGTAAAAGAGCTGATTACTTTGGAGCAATGCCTTGGGGGGCTTTTTTATTTTATTAGGTGTAATTAGATTAAAATTCTTGTATCATTTTTTTATTTTTTGTAATTTAGTGTTTGTTTTTTTGTATTATAGTTTAGTTTATTTAGTTGTATTTTAGTTTAGATAATTGTAGTTAATTTATTTAATTAATTTATTGATAGTGTAGTGTTAGGTGTATTTGTAAATTAGGTTAGGATTTATTTTACAGGTAATTTTGTAATTATTTTACCTAGGTAGCTATTAAATAGTTAATAACTATCTAATAGCTATTGTACCTAGTTAAAATACATACAAAGTTGCCTGTAAAATAAATATAAATCCTAAAATAGCTACAATGTAACTATTAGTTATATTGTAGCTATATTAGGGTTTATTTTATAGGTAAGCATTTAGTTTTAAATAGGATTACTTTATTTAATTATAATAATTTTAGTTTGTTTTATTTAAATTATATTTAACTTAGGGGGGTGCTAGGGTTAGGGTTAGACTTAGGTTTAGGGGTTAATAACTTTATTATAGTAGCAGCGACGTTAGGGGTGGGAGATTAGGGGTTAATAATTGTAGGTAGGTGGCGGCGATGTTAGGGAGGGCAGATTAGGGATTAATAAAATTTATTATAGTGTTTGCGAGGCAGGAGTGAGGTGGTTTAGGGGTTAATACATTTATTATAGTGGCGGTGATGTCCGGTCGGCAGATTAGGGGTTAATAAGTGTAGGTAGGTGGCAGCAATGTTGGAGGGGGACAGATTAGGGGTTAATAAATATAATATAGGTGTGATGTTAGGGGCAGCAGATAAGGGGTTCATAGGGATAATGTAGGTGGCGGCGGTGTCCGGTCGGCAGATTAGGGGTTAAATAATTTTATTATAGGGTTTGCAATGTGGGGGGGCCTCGGTTTATGGGATCATAGGTAATTTATGGGTGTTAGTGTACTTTATAGCACTGTAGTTAAGAGCTTTATGTTCCGGCGTTAGCCCATAAAACTCTTAACTACTGACTTTTTTATGCGGTAGGAGTCTTGGAGGTAGAGGCTGTACCATTCACTTTCTCCAAGACTCGTAATACCAGCGTTAGGCCAATCCCATTAAAAAGATAGGATACGCAATTGACGTAAGAGGATTTGCGGTAGCCTCGAGTCGCGGAAAAAAAGTGAACGGTACACCTGTACCGGCCTGACTCATAATACCAGCGGGCATTAAAAAGCAGCTTTAGAACCCCTTAACGCTGCTTTTTAAGTCTAATGCAGAACTCTAAATATAGGTGTAAGATAGCTACAATGTAACTATTAGTTATATTGTAGCTAGCTTAGGGTTTATTTTACAGGTAAGTATTTAGTTTTAAATAGGAATTATTTAGTTAATGATAGGAATTTTTATTTAGATTTATTTGAATTATATTTAAGTTAGGGGGTGTTAGGGTTAGACTTAGGTTTAGGGGTTAATAAATTTAGTATAGTGGAGGCGACGTTGGTGGCGGAAGATTAGGGGTTAATAACTGTAATCACAGTTCCAAAATACAGCAGCACAATTAAGCAAAGGAGTCACAGGGCAAAGTGGTAAAATAAAAATGTACCTTTATTTAGAACATAATTAACAATATACACAGCTCCAAACTCCCTGACTAGTTTCATGCTCAATTGAGCACTTAATCATAGGTGAGTTTGTTAGGTGTCAGCCCCCTATTTAAAGGGACAGATACACCTGTAAGTGATAAAATACAATGACATGCAAATATTTAAAAATACAAATATATGTATACATCACAGTGAATTTACACAATACTACATGCAATATGTTAATAAGGAATACAGAGATGACCCAACAAGCCTACTTAGCTGTACTTAAGAAAAAAACTGTAAATATAGAATTAACTATAATTAAGATCAAAAAGCTACACAAACAAGCTCTGTGTAGTACACCAAAAGAGCATATATTATGTCATAATTCAAGAGCTAAATGTGAACACAGATAGACAGTGTGAAATTTACAATGTTACCAACGATTACTAAAATCCTTATACCAAAATTACCAAGAATTACAAATCATGTATCATGTAAATCAAACAATCCATGGTCTGTAGATCATACCTACTATAAATTACATTATGTTCAAATGATTCATTAAGTAAATTTGTAATAATTAATGAAAATTCAATCATTTCATTTGTTTTATATTTATATTTTTGTTTTTATTTTAATTCTTTGTTATCATTTATTGTGTAATTATTGTGTCTTATTTTGCTTGTTAGTCATTTGGCTGTCTTTGGTATGTAACCCCATAAAAAATCATTCAACAAAATAGCTCATGTCCCATTCACTCATTCCTCGTTCGCAAATCTGTATGTGGGATGCTGGGAGGATAGGTACTTGTACTCTGAGAAAAATCTGTTTAAGAGCCAAATTGCCTTTTACGTACGTTTTATAGACGATTTGATTTTCATTGTTAAAGAGCCTTTTGATCACAGTAGCCTTCTTGCTTATTTAAGCCACAATGAATTTAATCTTAGTTTTACAGGTGATACCTATGGAAATGTGGCTAACTTTCTTGATCTTACTTTAAAGGGAGACACTGACACAGGAACTATCATAAGCGATACATTTCGTAAACTGACAGCTGGGAATACCATTCTCCATGCGAGATCTTGTCACCCACCACATTTGATGCGTTCAATCCCAAGAGGTCAGCTTATGAGATTGCGCAGAAACACAAATTCTGATGCTCTGTTTGATGAACAGGCAAAGGCATTGATGGAATGCCTCAAAATGAGGGCTTACGATGACTCATTATTAAATAAAAACTATAACGAGGTGAGGTTAAAATCACAACATGAGTTGGTACAGGGGTCTAGAAGACAGAGTGCTATAACACATGATATGGTGGTTTTTTTGACCGAATATTCGAGCCAATTTGATCAAGTTTGTTCTATTTTGAAGAAAAATCTTCATTTACTTGAAGAAGATGAGACTTTAAAATCACATATTGGCAACTGTAAATTTGTGTCGAAGAAACCACCAACATTATCCTCCAAGCTTTCCCCAAGTTTAGTTTGTTCTGAAAACATTGACAGAAGTGACTGGATCAAAAAGAAAGGAACTTATAAATGTGGCCATGGTCCGTGTATTACTTGTGGTTTTGTAAGTGTTGGTAATGGTTTCAAGAGCACAGTAACTGGAGAAGAATTTTTGCACAAATCTTATGCTAACTGCAGAACTACAGTTGCAGTATATCATCTCGAGTGTAAATACTGTAAGTTAAAATACACAGGTCAAACGACCAGGGAATTAAGATTCAGGATTGGGGAGCACATAAGAGACACTAGGGAATATGTAAAAGAATCTGCAGTGGCTAGACACTTTAACCTTATACAAATGACCAATGTTTTCAATATGAAAGTACAAGTGATTGATTGCATCATGTTCCCACCCAGGGTGGGTGATAGATGTAAATTATTGTTGAAACAAGAACTATACTGGATTTACAAATTTATCCATCACCCCCCTGGGTCTGAATCGTGAATGGGACATGAGCTATTTTGTTGAATGATTTTTATGGGGTTACATACCAAAGACAGCCAAATGACTAACAAGCAAAATAAGACACAATAATTACACAATAAATGATAACAAAGAATAAAAATAAAAGCAAAAATATAAATATAAAACAAATGAAATGATTGAATTTTCATTAATTATTACAAATTTACTTAATGAATCATTTGAGCATAATGTAATTTATAGTAGGTATGATCTACAGACCATGGATTGTTTGATTTACATGATATGTGGACATTGTTTTGCAATATCAAATAGTCCACATATATTTTGATTGTAGACACTTACATTCATGGTTTTATTTTTGTTCATATATGATATATTTTCTGTAGTTTGTAATTTTTTAAATATTTGTTTATAATTTTTTGTAATTTTTTGTAA
Organism: Bombina bombina; assembly: GCF_027579735.1. Classification (NCBI taxonomy): domain Eukaryota; kingdom Metazoa; phylum Chordata; class Amphibia; order Anura; family Bombinatoridae; genus Bombina; species Bombina bombina. Next base: position 264,769,869 of record NC_069501.1, on the reverse strand, counting down.
TAATATTTTGTTGTTTATATTTTTTGTTGTATTTTTTGTAATTTTTGTAATTTTTGCAATTCTTGGTAATTTTGGTAGTCTTTGGTATAAGGATTTTAGTAATCGTTGGTAACATTGTAAATTTCATACTGTCTATCTGTGTTCACATTTGGCTCTTGAATTATGACATAATATATGCTCTTTTGGTGTACTACACAGAGCTTGTTTGTGTAGCTTTTTGATCTTAATTATAGTTAATTCTATATTTACAGTTTTTTTCTTAAGTACAGCTAGGTAGGCTTGTTGGGTCATCTCTGTATTCCTTAATACTATATTGCATGTAGTATTGTGTAAATTCACTGTGATGTATACATATATTTGTATTTTTAAATATTTGCATGTCATTGTATTTTATCACTTACAGGTGTATCTGTCCCTTTAAATAGGGGGCTGACACCTACCAAACTCACCTATGATTAAGTGCTCAATTGAGCACAAAACTAGTCAGGGAGTTTGGAGCTGTGTACGTTTTTAATTATGTTCTAAATAAAGGTAAATTTTTATTTTACCACTTTGCCCTGTGACTCCTTTGCTTAATTGTGCTGCTGTATTTTGGAACTGTGATTACTTTTTCGGCTACACCGGCCATTTCTCACAGCAAGCACCCCTGCTACCTGCATGCTGTACGGATTGGTCCGCCTCTGTCCGCTGATCTCACTGGGACTTCCGCATCTGCAGTGGCCTGGTTTGCGTGTGCTTGGATCCTCTGTGTTTCCTGCCAGCTTGATTGGAGCCCTGTTGTGTGGAGAAGCGAACTGGTAAATCCAACAGAATCAAGCTAAGTAAGAACTTTAAATACGATTATCATGCACATAGACTGTGTAGTTTTTTGGAACCAGAAAGTCATTTGCTTTTGTGCATAAACGGCTTAGTGTTTTCAATGTATCGTATGGATGTGATCATTTATTATTTAATGTGAATTCGAAGTTTGAGCAGTTTCATAAGAGTTTTGAAAGAAGGAGCGCAGCAGGATTGTGCAGGTATATGCAGGGAGCAAAGAGTGAGTTTTAAGTATTTGTTATTGCATTACGGTTAATGCTAACACTTAAAGGGCAATACAAAAGTTCTTTTTTTCATAAGGTAAACATTGAGCTAATTTTATTGCATGCACTATGGAGGAAGAGAATGTGAGCTTTAACAAGTCTATTTTCAATGTGGAACGTAGAAAAAGTTTTTTGAAAAATGTTTCATGAAAAGTGAGACATCAGGAGGGACTTTCAACACTCTCAGAAATTTGTTTTTTCGTTTGGAAAAATTGTTGTTGAATGATCTGAGATTGATGTGGGATGTGGTGTTATTTGATCACTACATTGATGCCAAAAAAATCCCCCGTGGATTACGCATTAAAAAATATCCATCCTTTGATTTAGAACTTCCTGAGTTGATGGATGAATGGAATGGGGCACTCACAACATGTTCATTAACACTGATGAACATTGTGAACAGAAGCAAGAATTTTAAAAGGATGAGATTGTTTCTGTAAAGAGTGACCTTAAGGTATTAAAGTCAGATGAAAAGTATAAAGAATTTAAGTCTGCATTGAAAAATAAAATAAAAAAATCTGATGAAGAATAGTGATGTCGCGAACCTAAAAATTTCGGTTCGCGAACGGCGGACACAAACCTCCGCAACATGTTCGCGAACGGGCGAACCGCCATTGACTTCAATAGGCAGGCAAATTTTAATACTCACAGGGACTCTTTCTGGCCACAATAGTGATGGAAAAGTTGTTTCAAAGGTACTAACACCTGGACTGTGGCATGCCGGAGGGGGATCCATGGCAAAACTCCCACGGAAAATTACATAGTTGATGCAGAGTCTGGTTTTAATCCATAAAGGGCATAAATCACCTAACATTCCTAAATTGTTTGGAATAACGTGCTTTAAAACATCAGGTATGATGTTGTATCGATCGGGTAGTGTAAGGGTTACACCCGCTTCACAGTGACAGACCAAACTCCCCATTTAACGCACCGCAAACAACCGCAAACAGTCCATTTGCACAACGCAAACTCCCCATTGCCACGAGATGGATAGATTTGATAAATAGATACATAGATTAGATAGATAGATCAATAGATGCAATAGATACAGTTGATAGATACGATAGATAGATAGATAGATTTGATAGATCAATATATAGATTTGATAGATAGATAATTTCCCAGACAGAGAATTACAAGACGTGCGGTCTGGGACCCATGGTAAGGTTACTTCCTTTTGCACAATCGAGTACAGGTTGGGGATTGCCTTTTGTGCAAAGAAATTTCGGCCGGGTACCTTCCACTGCGGTGTTCCCTATCAGGGGACGTGGTCGTGTATATGGCATGGATTTTAGGAACCGGGAGATGGAAAAAGATGCTTGGTCGGTCCTCCTACTTCAAATTTGGGGCACTGCGCATGCAATCTACTGTGCCACCAGATATGAGTGGTGTTTTGTTTTTTGAAGCCACAGTGCAGCACCAGAGGCCAGAAAAATTTGGCATGTACACATGCCTGAAAAATTAGGTATTGTTGCAGCAGAAAAATTGATGTTTGTTTCCCTGGCAGAAAGTGCCCTAAAACATTGCGGCTTGAACCCTAGTTGGTGGCGGATAAGTCACGCAAGTCATCCGGCATTCGAAGATAACATACAGCAGCTTGTGGACCATTTATAGCCCAAGGCAGATTATCTCATTAGGCCTTTTTTACTCGAATGTATCGCCCAATGTCAGTCCCTTCGGGATCCATCCCTCATTCATCTTAATAAAGGTGAAGTAATCTAGACTTTTTTGACCTAGGCGACTTCTCTTCTCAGTGACAATAAATCCTGCAGCACTGAAGGTCCTTTCTGACAGGACACTTGAAGCGGGGCAGGCCAGAAGTTCTATAGCAAATTGGGATAGTTTAGGCCACAGGTCAAGCCTGCACACCCAGTAGTCAAGGGGTTCATCGCTCCTCAGAGTGTCGAGATCTGCAGTTAAGGCCAGGTAGTCTGCTACCTGTCGGTCGAGTCGTTCTCTGAGGGTGGACCCCGAAGGGCTGTGGCAATGCATAGGAGTTAAAAAGCTCTGCATGTCCTCCATCAACAACACGTCTGTTAAGCGTCCTGTCCTTGCCGGCGTGGTCGTGGGAGTCGGAGGATTACTTTCACCTCTTCCCCTGTTAGATTCCCGTTGTGCTGTGACATCACCCTTATACGCTGTGTAAAGCATACTTTTTTATTTATTTTGGAACTGCTGCATCCTTTCCGACTTGCGGGAATTTGGTAACATTTCAGGCACTTTATGCTTATACCGGGGGTCTAGTAGCGTGGACACCCAGTACAGGTCCTTCTCCTTCAGCTTTTTTATACAAGGGTCACTCAACAGGCACGACAGCATGAAAGACCCCATTTGCACATTTGGATGCCGAGGTACTCATGTCCCATTCCTCGTTCTCAGTGATCTCACTGAAGGTATCTTCTTCCCCCCAGCCACGTACAACACCACGGGTACCAGATAGGTGACAACGAGCACCCTGGGATGCCTGTTGTGGTTGGTCTTCCTCCTCCTACTCCTCAAAGCCACATTCCTCCTCTGACTCCTCTTCCTCACAATCCTCTTCCAGCATTGCCGATGGTCCAGCAAGCGATGCTGATAAGGCTGTTTCTGGTGGTGATGGCGACCACAACTCTTCCTCTTCACGCTCATCTATGGCCTGATCCAGCACTCTTCGCAGGGCATGCTCCAGGAAGAAAACAAATGGTATGATGTCGCTGATGGTGCCTTCGGTGTGACTGACTAGGTTTGTCACCTCCTCAAAAGGACGCATGATCCTACAGGCATTGCGAATGAGCGTCCAGTAATATGGCGAAAAAATCCCCAGCTCTGCAGAGGCTGTCCTAGCACCCCGGTCATACCAATACTCGTTAACGGATTTTTCTTGTTGGAGCGTTGAATTCCAATGTGTCGGGCTGTCGCAAATCAAGCGCCTCACTGGCATGTTGTTTCGCTGCTGGATATCTGCAAAATTCGCCATGGCCATGTAGGAATGCCTGAAATGGCCACACACCTTCCTGGTCTGCTTCAGGACATCCTGTAAGCCTGGGTACTTATGCACAAAGCGTTGTACGATCAGATTACACACATGTGCCATGCACGGCACATGTGTCAACTTGCCCAATTTCAATGCCGCCAGCAAATTACTTCCATTGTCAGAAACCACTTTGCCGATCTCCAGTTGGTGCGGAGTCAGCCACTGATCCACCTGTGCGTTCAGGGTGGACAGGAGTGCTGTTCCGGTGTGATGCTCTGCTTTCAGGCAAGTCAACCCCAAGACGGCGTGACACGAATCCGGGATGTGGAATAGTACCTGCGGAGCTGGGGGAGTGCCGTTGATGTGGAGCAAGACGCAGCAGCAGAAGAGGATTCAGCCGAGGGAGAGGTTATGGAAGTGGATGGAGTAGGAGGAGTAGAGGAGGTGGCAACAGGCCTGCCTGCAAGTCATGGCGGTGTCACCAACTCATCTGTAGAGCCACGCATTCCATGCTTGGCTGCCGTCAGCAGGTTTACCCAATGCGCAGTGTAGGTGATATACCTGCCCTGACCATGCTTTGCAGACCAGCTATCAGTGGTCAGATGGACCCTTGCCCCAACACTGTGTGCCAGACATGCCATTACTTCCTTTCGCACAATCGAGTACAGGTTGGGGATTGCCTTTTGTGCAAAGACATTTCAGCCGTATACCTTCCACTGCAGTGTCCCAATAGCTACAAATTGTTTGAACACCTCAGACTCCCCCAGCTTGTATGGTAAAAGCTGGCGGGCTAAGAGTTCAGACAAGCCAGCTGTCAGACGCCAAGCAAGGGGGTGACTTTGGGACATTGGCTTCTTACGCTCAAACATGTCCTTGTCAGACACCTGACTGTGGGCAGATGAGCAGGAACTGCTCCGGAAGAGAGACGGAGTGGCGGATGGTTGAGAGGGGGCAAGGAGGACAGCAGTGGTTGATGTGGCTGAAGATGCTGGACCAGGAGGAGGATGGCGGCTTTGAGTTTGTGTGCTGCTTCTACTCATGTGTTCATCCCATCAGCTTTTTTGATGTGAGCGTGTTGGACTTCCCATGACTCAGTTTCTTTTGGCACAGGTTGCAAATGGCATCGCTGTTGTCAGAGGCAGACACACAAAAAAAATGCCACACTGCTGAGCTCTGCGATGACAGCATTCTGGTGGTGGCAACAGCATGCGTTGATTGGCGTGCTGTCTGGCTGACCCCAGGTGCCGATGCATTCTGTCTGACTGTGCCACTAGCTCCTTGCAACAACCTCCCCCTGCTTCCAACTCGTCTCCTCCTCCTCCTCCTCTCTGTCTCCCCATCTGAACTTTCCCCCTCTTCTTCTTCTCTTCTAGCGGGCACCCATGTGACATCCACAGATGCATCATCATCAACCGCTTCACTTGTATCTGACAAATCAACAAAGGAAGCAGCAGCGGGTACAACATCATCATCATCACACCGTACGTCCATGTCTGTAATGCTGCCTGACTGAGACATATCACTGTTATCTACATCCTCTGTCAATGATGGTTGCGCATCACTCATTTCTTCAAACTGATGTGTCAATAACTCCTCTGACAGATCAAGTGAAGCAGCTGTGGTGCTAGTGTTGGTGGTGGCGGCAGGCGGGCGAGTGGTCACTTGAGAGGTGCCCGAAGCTAAGCTGGAGGTGGATGGTGCGTCAAGGTTCCGAGCGGAAGCTGTAGAAGATTGGGTGTCCTGTGTTAGCCAGTCAATTAGGTCCTCCTCAGAACTTTTTGCATCCATGGTACACTGGGCATTATCGTAGGGTCAAAGGGAATCACAGCACCATGACCACGATGGCACCTGCGGGGTGGCCTGCCTCTGCCTGTCATTTTTTTTTTAAATGTACACTTACACTACTATTAAACAAAATATGAGTGGTGCCACTGGGCAAGTGGACATAGTATACGCTGTGAGCCTGACACAAAAAAACAGAATGATGTTTCACAATCCAAAAAGTTTATTTTTTTTAAATGTACACTTACACTACTATTAAACAAGATATGAGTGGTGGCACTGGGCAAGTGGGCACAGAATACGCTGTGAGCCTGACACAAAAAAGCAGACTGATGTTTCACAGTCAAAAAGGTTTATTTTTTAAATATTTACACTACTGTTACAACAGATATGAGTTGTGGCACTAGTTGGCAAGTGGGCCTGGCACACACGCTGGCAGGCATGAAATTGCAATTAGATTACACTAGCAGACTGATGTTTCACAGTCAAAAAAGTTTTTTTTAAAATATTTACACTACTGTTACAACAGATATGAGTGGTGGCACTAGTTGGCAAGTGGGCCTGGCACACACGCTGGCAGGCAGGCAACTGCTATTAGATTACACTAGCAGACTGATGTTTCACAGTCAAAAAAGTTTTTTTTTAAATATTTACACTACTGTTACAACAAATATGAGTGGTGGCACTAGTTGGCAAGTGGGCCTGGCACACACGCTGGCAGGCAGGCAACTGCAATTAGATTACACTAGCAGACTGATGTTTCACAGTCAAAAAAGTTTTTTTAAAATATTTTCACTACTGTTACAACAAATATGAGTGGTGGCACTAGTTGGCAAGTGGGCCTGGCACACACGCTGGCAGGCAGGCAACTGCAATTAGATTACACTAGCAGACTGATGTTTCACAGTCAAAAAAGTTTTTTTAAAAAATATTTACACTACTGTTACAACAAATATGAGTGGTGGCACTAGTTGGCAAGTGGGCCTGGCACACACGCTGGCAGGCAGGCAACTGCAATTAGATTACACTAGCAGACTGATGTTTCACAGTCAAAAAAGTTTTTTTTTTAAATATTTACACTACTGTTACAACAAATATGAGTGGTGGCACTAGTTGGCAAATGGGCCTGGCACACATGCTGGCAGGCAGGCAACTGCAATTAGATTACACTAGCAGACTGATGTTTCACAGTCAAAAAAGTTTTTGCTTTTTAAATATTTACACTACTGTTACAACAAATATGAGTGGTGGCACTAGTTGGCAAGTGGGCCTGGCACACACGCTGGCAGGTAGGCAACTGCAATTAGATTACACTAGCAGACTGATGTTTCACAGTCAAATTTTTTTTAAAAATATTAACACTACTGTTACAACAAATATGAGTGGTGGCACTAGTTGGCAAGTGGGTCTGGCACGCACGCTGGCAGGCAGGCAACTGCAATTAGATTACACTAGCAGACTGATGTTTCACAGTCAAAAAAGTTTTTTTTAAAATATTTACACTACTGTTACAACAAATATGAGTGGTGGCACTAGTTGGCAAGTGGGCCTGGCACACACGCTGGCAGGCAGGCAACTGCAATTAGATTACACTAGCAGACTGATGTTTCACAGTCAAAAAAGTTTTTTTTTAAATATTTACACTACTGTTACAACAGATATGAGTGGTGGCACTAATTGGCAAGTGGGCCTGGCACACAGGCTGGCAGGCAGGCAACTGCAATTAGATTACACTAGCAGACTGATGTTTCACAGTCAAAAAAGTTTTTTTTAAAATATTTACACTACTGTTACAACAGATATGAGTGGTGGCACTAGTTGGCAAGTGGGCCTGGCACACACGCTGGCAGGCAGGCAACTGCAATTAGATTACACTAGCAGACTGATGTTTCACAGTCAAAAAAGTTTTTTTAAAAAATATTTACACTTCTGTTACAACAGATATGAGTGGTTGGCAAGTGAGCCTGGCACACATACTGGCAGGCAGGCAACTGCAATTAGATTACACTAGCAGACTGATGTTTCACAGTCAAAATTACACAGGCAAAAAAAAAAAAAAGACTGATGTTTTAGCCCTAAAAAGGGCTTTTTGGGGTGCTGTCCAAACAGCAGAGATCAGATGAGTCCTTCAGGACTGTAGTGGACACTGAATACACTAGCCTAGCTATCAATTTCCCTAAAAAATCGGCAGAAGCTACACTGTCCCTCCTCTCTCTAACAATGCAGGATCAGAATGAATCTAAAATGGCTGCTGCCCAGGAGCTGGGAGGGTCTGGGAGTGTCTACTGCTGATTAACTGTAATGTGTCTGCAGACTGTGAGATACAGGGTCAAAGTTTACTCAATGATGATGAATAGGGGGCGGATCGAACATCGCATATGTTCGCCCGCCGCTGCAAACTCGAACAAGCTATGTTTGCCAGGAACTATTCGCCGGCAAACAATTAGCGACATCACTAATGATGAATTGGCTAAGAGAAAGGGCACAAAATTCAGTCGTGATTTGGAGGATTACGCCAATAATAAAGTTTATAATTGGTCACAATTTCAACGAAAACCTAAAGGGAGAAATCTTAAAGGTTTTGGAAAAAATTAAAAGAATACTACTTTGAAACAAAATAAAGCCAAAGATAACACAGATAAAGATGAAACCTCTAATGTGGTCCCAAAGTCTATTTTGAAGAAGAAAGGCGAACGCAGAGTTATGTTTTCTTCCACAGAAAACTCAGAACAAGATTCCAATATGTCTGACGACAGTGGAGCATCTGCACCTTTTTCTGTTTCTTCCTCTTCTTCATCCTCCTCTTCTTTACTCTCTTCTTCTTTGTTCTCTTCTTGTTCTTCTACTCCTTCACAGGTTTCTGATGGTGTTGGCCAGGGAAGGTCTGAGGAAGGCGAAATGGTCGCTCGTCCTAAAGTTAAAGACAACACTTAGGTCCCTTTAGGAAAAAGATCAGACGAGCGGGGAGAAGAACCAAGAAAATAGGGAAGAAGGATCAAATCAAACAAGAAGGACTAACTGTTCTCAATCTTTCTGATACCACTCTAACACAAGAGAAAATTGCTTTGTTATCTAGGGGACTGGGTTTTGCACCGACCAATACCTTTTCGGCATTTAAGACGTTATTGGATGTTAACAAATTTGTTAGGAAGTTAACCTTGAAAAGGTTTTTTTCGGTGCAGAATCGCAGTTCCCACACTAATTGTGCATATCAGGAGGTTAATGTCACTGATGTTAGCAACATAACGAGTGTAGGCACTGACCAGTTGTTGAATTTTGAAGATAACATTTTGTTACAGGGTCTTAGGGAAATGGAGGGTGATTATGGTATGCAGGATACAGATATTATTGCACCTATAAAACACTCTTCTAGTTTTTATCCTACACAATTTAGAGGTGCTGCATTGAACCTTTATCAGAAAAGGGTTGAGAGATTTTAGCTTTGGAAGATACTGTAAAACAGAAAAAGAACACAGTTTTCAACTTAACTCAAAAGGAAAGAATTGCATTGCTTTCTCTTGAAAAGAATGAAAACATTGTTATCCGTAATTCAGATAAAGGTGGAAATGTGGTTGTTCTTAACAAGAACGATTACATCCTAGAAAGTAATAGGCAGCTCTCTGACCAGAGTACATATAGGAAGATTAGTTCTAATCCCACATTTTTGTTCAAATCGAAATTGACAAAGATATTGGAACAAACTGTGGCTGTTGGACTCCTCACCAGGGATCAAGTTGAGATGTTGGTCCCTGAGAATCCGCGGATTCCAATTTTCCATTACTTACCAAAAACACACAAGAGTTTGACCCAACCCCCGGGATGTCCCATCGTCTCGGGGATTGGGTCTTTCTTGGAACCCACCTCTGAGTGGATAGACTCAATCTTACAACCCCTGGTGAGGAGTCTGAAAAGTTACTTAAGAGACTCCACACATCTTTTACAGATGTTGAAGATGTTCAAATGGGAGAAAGAATACAAATGGGTAGTGGTGGACGCCACTGCCTTGTATTCTAGTATCCCACATTGTATGAGTGTACAGGCTATCAGGTATTCTTTAAGTAGTTATACCAGATTTTCGGAAGAGACGAAGCTGGTTTTGTGCGAGATTATTGATTTCGTGCTCAAGCACAACTTCTTTATGTTTAACAAGGAATTCCACATACAAATTTGTGGGACGGCGATGGGGGCAAAATTTGCCCCCTCATTCGCAAATCTTTATGTGGGATGGTGGGAGGATAGGTACTTGTACTCTGAGAACAATCCGTTTAAGAGCCAAATCACCTTTTACATGCGTTTTATAGACAATTTGATTTTCATTGTTAAAGAGCCTTTTGATCACAGTAGCTTTCTTGTTTATTTAAGCCACAATGAATTTAATCTTAGTTTTACAGGTGATACCTATAGAAATGTGGCTAACTTTCTTGATCTTACTTTAAAGGGAGACGCTGACTCAGGAACTATCATAAGCAATACATTTCGTAAACTGACAGCTGCGAATACCATTCTCCATGCGAGATCTTGTCACCCACCACATTTGGTGCGTTCAATCCCAAGAGGTCAGCTTATGAGATTGCGCAGAAACACAAATTCTGATGCTCTGTTTGATGAACAGGCAAAGGCATTGATGGAATGCCTCAAAATGAGGGCTTACGATGACTCATTATTAAATAAAAACTATAACGAGGTGAGGTTAAAATCACAACATGAGTTGGTACAGGGGTCTAGAAGACAGAGTGCTATAACACATGATATGGTGTTTATTTTGACCGAATATTTAAGCCAATTTGATCAAGTTTGTTCTATTTTGAAGAAAAATCTTCATTTACTTGAAGAAGATTCTTTAAAATCACATATTGGCAACTGTAAATTTGTGTCGAAGAAACCACCAACATTATCCACCAAGCTTTCCCCAAGTTTAGTTTGTTCTGAAAACATTGACAGAAGTGACTGGATCAAAAAGAAAGGAACTTATAAATGTGGCCATGGTCCGTGTATTACTTGTGGTTTTGTAAGTGTTAGTAATGGTTTCAAGAGCACAGTAACCGGAGAAGAATTTTTGCACAAATCTTATGCTAACTGCAGAACTACATTTGCAGTATATCTTCTTGAGTGTAAATACTGTAAGTTACAATACACAGGTCAAACGACCAGGGAATTAAGATCCAGGATTAGGGAGCACATAAGAGACACTAGGGAATATTTAAAAGAATCTGCAGTGGCTAGACACTTTAACCTTATACACATGACCAATGTTTTCAATATCAAAGTACAAGTGATTGATCGCATCATGTTCCCACCCTGCGTCTGAATCGTGAATGGGACATGAGCTATTTTGTTGAATGATTTTTATGGGGTTACATACCAAAGACAGCCAAATGACTAACAAGCAAAATAAAACACAATAATTACACAATAAATGATAACAAAGAATAAAAATAAAAGCAAAAATATAAATATAAAACAAATGAAATTATTGAATTTTCATTAATTATTACACATTTACTTAATAAATCATTTGAACATAATGTAATTTATAGTAAGTATGATCTACAGACCATGGATTGTTGATTTACATGATATGAGGACATTGTTTTGCAATATCAAATAGTCCACATATATTTTGATTGTAGACACTTACATTCATGGTTTTATTTTTGTTCATATATGATATATTTTCTGTAGTTTGTAATTTTTTGAATAATTTTTTATAATTTTTTGTAATTTTTTGTAATAATATTTTGTTCTTTATATTTTTTGTTGTATTTTTTGTAATTTTTGTAATTTTTGCAATTCTTGGTAATTTTGGTAGTCTTTGGTATAAGGATTTTAGTAATCGTTGGTAACATTGTAAATTTCATACTGTCTATCTGTGTTCACATTTAGCTCTTGAATTATGACATAATATATGCTCTTTTGGTGTACTACACAGAGCTAGTTTGTGTAGCTTTTTGATCTTAATTATAGTTAATTCTATATTTACAGTTTTCTTCTTAAGTACAGCTAGGTAGGCTTGTTGGGTCATCTTTGTATTCCTTAATAATATATTGCATGTAGTATTGTGTAAATTCACTGTGATGTATACATATATTTGTATTTTTAAATATTTGCATGTCATTGTATTTTATCACTTACAGGTGTATCTGTCCCTTTAAATAGGGGGCTGACACCTAACAAACTCACCAATGATTAAGTGCTCAATTGAGCACGAAAGTAGTCAGGGAGTTTGGAGCTGTGTACGTTTTTAATTATGTTCTAAATAAAGGTAAATTTTTATTTTACCACTTTGCCCTGTGACTCCTTTGCTTAATTGTGCTGCTGTATTTTGGAACTGTGATTACTTTTTCGGCTACACCGGCCATTTCTCACAGCAAGCACCCCTGCTACCTGCACACTGTACGGATTAGTCCGCCTCTGTCCGCTAATCTCACTGGGACTTCTGCAGTGGCCTGGTTTGTGTGTGTTAATAACTGTAATGTAGGTGGCAGCGATTTTAGGGGCGGCAGATTAGGAGTTAATAATTTTATTTTAGTTTTTGCAATGCGGGAGGGCCTCGGTTTGGGGGTTTAATAGGTAGTTTATGGGTGTTAGTGTACTCTTTAACACTTATGTTATGAGTTTTATGCTACAGCTTTGTAGCGTAAAACTCATAACTACTGACTTTAGATTGCGTTATGAATCTTGCGGGATAGGCTGTACGGCTCACTTTTTGGCCTCCCAGAAAAAGCTTGTAATACCGGCGCTATGGAAGTCCCATTGAAAAAAGACTTTATGCAAATTGCGTAAGTTAATTTGCGTTAAGGCCAAAAAAGTGTGCGGTGCCCCTAAATCTGCAAGACTCGTAATACCAGCGGTAGTGAAAACGCAGCGCTATGAGCCTTAACGCTGCTTTTTCACTCATACCGCAAAACTCGTAATCTAGCCGATAGTTATCTATAGCTGCTTAACAAATGATTTGAACATTTTCTTAAGTTGTAGTAATAGCAGGGTATATCATTTTTTTATTATTATTATTTTTTTGTGGGGGGCAGCAAAATGTGTCTTCGCCTGTGTAGCCAAACATCCTAGCACCGACAGTTCACTGTCCCTTTAAGAAACTATATAATAGAAAAAAAAAAATTAAGGGATTTTCCTGAGAAAATTAAACATTAGATAATATATTTGGATGTTGTTTAGTAGAAGTAATAAAAATATGAAAACATATTTAATTGAAACGTTCTTTATGTGTGCTAGTAATACCTTTTCCATTAATCAGCAGCAGTAACATATCTATATTTATATATACAGTATATATCAGTCTCCACTATAACAAAAGAAAATGTATCACTCAAAATGATTTTAGCAAAAGTCAAATATAAAAAAAAAACACAATTACACGTATGCGTGTGTATAATCCTAAATCAATCAATTGTTTACATATACAGGATATTTTGCAAGCAGGATGCCTATAGGTTTAAAAAACAATCTTATATAACATTAAATAAATGTCAGACATCATGCACGAAAACAGAAGTATCTGAAAAAAGTACAGAATACCATGAAAAGGTTAAAAATGCGTTTGTGTTAACATTTTGTTGGTAAGATATAATTAAGGTCAGAGGTCAGTCTTTTGCCAAACACCCTTGTGAATTGCCAGTAATGCCTCATACCTGTTGCGTGTTTAAAATTTCAAAATAAAAAGACCTGACATTTTGAGAGCCATTTTTCTGTTTTAATAAAAAGATTCTGAGACAACGGTGACCTTTTTACTGAGGATTTGTAAATGCCAAAAACTGTTTGCATGAAATATCTCGCTATCTTTTTTTTCCCATTTCTCTCCCAGAAAATGCAGTTTTTATGTTTGAAAAGGTTTCAGTGTAGAGATGCTGGTTAAGATTTAGCTTAACCCTTTCATTCAAAGATGGCTGGAGGTCTTCTATAGCAAATGGTTTGACAGAATCTCTTATACCCATGTACTGTTCTACACATACTGTTTAGCTGGAATCCTACAATAAATGTTTAAATAGTTTTATTACTATTTTTCATTTTATGTTATAAAAAGGACAAACATACATAATAGATGCATTTAAAAAAAAGTTGGTTTGCTTTTAGAGTGTTTTATTGGGTGCAGAAGACGGAGGTGCTAATCAGGAAAATTAATGATTGATTGTCTTACTATTAACACAAATCATTTTAAAGAAATATTAATTACATAGCATATATCAGAAATTAAGCACTGTGTTTAAAAATAAATCGTTCAAATAATGTAACTGTCATTTTGTCAGCACAGTGTACAAGATTTTTTTTTTTTTAATCCATAGCAAATCAGGGATAGGCTCCGCCCCCATTTAACAAATTGTGGGCAACAAGATTCCCAACCAGTTAACAATTCCACACACGTTCAGGGCTTGCGAGGTACCATTGTACATGCAAGTGCTTGTGCAGCCCCATGTTCTGTTACGAAGTATTAGGCTACAGCAGTCATAAAGGGACATAAAAAAACAGAATTTATGCTTACCTGATAAATTACTTTCTCCAACGGTGTGTCCGGTCCACGGCGTCATCCATAACTTGTGGGAATATTCTCTTCCCCAACAGGAAATGGCAAAGAGCACAGCAAAAGCTGTCCATATAGTCCCTCCTAGGCTCCGCCCACCCCAGTCATTCGACCGACGGACAGGAGAAAAACAGGAGAAACCATAAGGTGCCGTGGTGACTGTAGTTAAAGAAAGAAATTCATCAAACCTGATTAAAAAACCAGGGCGGGCCATGGACCGGACACACCGTTGGAGAAAGTAATTTATCAGGTAAGCATAAATTCTGTTTTCTCCAACATTGGTGTGTCCAGTCCACGGCGTCATCCATAACTTGTGGGAACCAATACCAAAGCTTTAGGACATGGATGAAGGGAGGGAGCCAATCAGGTTACCTAAACAGAAGGCACCACGGCTTGCAAAACCTTTCTCCCAAAAATAGCCTCAGAAGAAGCAAAAGTATCAAATTTGTAGAATTTGGCAAAAGTGTGCAGGGAAGACCAAGTCGCTGCCTTACATATCTGATCAACAGAAGCCTCGTTCTTGAAGGCCCATGTGGAAGCCACAGCCCTAGTAGAGTGAGCTGTGATGCGTTCAGGAGGCTGCCATCCGGCAGTCTCGTAAGCCAATCGGATGATGCTTTTCAGCCAAAAGGAAAGAGAGGTAGCAGTAGCTTTTTGACCTCTCCTCTTGCCAGAATAAACGACAAACAGAGAAGACGTTTGTCTGAAATCCTTTGTTGCTTCTAAATAGAACTTTAAAGCACGAACTACATCTAAATTGTGTAACAAACGTTCCTTCTTTGAAACTGGATTCGGACACAAAGAAGGCACAACTATTTCCTGGTTAATATTCTTGTTGGAAACAACCTTTGGAAGGAAACCAGGTTTAGTACGCAAAACAACCTTATCTGAATGGAACACCAGATAGGGCGGATTACACTTCAAAGCAGATAACTCAGAAACTCTTCTAGCAGAAGAAATAGCAACCAAAAACAGAACTTTCCAAGATAACATCTTGATATCTACGGAATGTAGAGGTTCAAACGGAACCCCTTGAAGAACTGAAAGAACTAAATTCAGACTCCAGGGAGGAGTCAAAGGTCTGTAAACAGGCTTGATCCTGACCAAAGCCTGAGCAAAAGCTTGAACATCAGGCAC
Source organism: Bombina bombina (assembly GCF_027579735.1). Lineage (NCBI taxonomy): Eukaryota > Metazoa > Chordata > Amphibia > Anura > Bombinatoridae > Bombina > Bombina bombina. Next base: position 264,754,382 of record NC_069501.1, on the reverse strand, counting down.
AGCTGCCAGTCGTTTGTGTAACAAGACAGATAAAGCAGAAATCTGTCCATTAGAGAACTCGCTGATAATCCCTTATCCAATCCTTCTTGGAGAAAGGAAAGGATCCTAGGAATTTTGATCTTACTCCATGAGAATCCCTTGGATTAACACCAACAGATATATCTTTTTCATATTTTATGGTAAATTTTTCTAGTTACAGGTTTTCTGGCTTGTACCAGAGTATCTATTACAGAATCCGAAAACCCATTCTTAGATAAAATCAAGCGTTCAATTTCCTAGCCGTTAGCTGGAGGGAAACTAGATTTGGATGTTCGAATGGACCCTGTACTAGAAGATCCTGTCTCAAAGGTAGCTTCCATAGTGGAGCCGATGACATATTCACCAGGTCTGCATACCAAGTCCTGCATGGCCACGCAGGAGCTATCAAGATCACCGAGGCCCTCTCCTGCTTGATCCTGGCTACCAGCCTGGGAATGAGAGGAAACGGTGGAAACACATAAGCTAGGTTGAAGGTCCAAGGCGCTACTAATGCATCCACTAGAGTCGCCTTGGGATCCCTGGATCTGGACCCGTAGCAAGGAACCTTGAAGTTCTGACGAGACGCCATCAGATCCATGTCTGGAATGCCCCATAATTGAGTCAACTGGGCAAATATCTCCGGGTGAAGTTCCCACTCCCCCAGATGGAATGTCTGACGACTCAGATAATCCGCCTCCCAGTTTTCCACTCCTGGGATGTGGATCGCAGATAGGTGGCAGGAGTGATCCTCCGCCCATTTTATGATTTTGGTCACTTCTCTCACAGCCAGGGAACTCCTTGTTCCCCCCTGATAGTTGATGTAAGCAACAGTCATCATGTTGTCTGATTGGAATCTTATGAATCTGGCCTTTGCTAGTTGAGGCCAAGCCCTGAGAGTATTGAATATCGCTCTCAGTTCCAGAATGTTTATCGGGAGAAGAGACTCTTCCCGAGACCATAGCCCCTGAGCTTTCAGGGAGTCCCAGACCGCGCCCCAGCCCACTAGACTGGCGTCGGTCATGACGATGACCCACTCTGGTCTGCGGAAGCTCATTCCCTGGGACAGGTGATCCTGGGTAAGCCACCAACGGAGTGAGTCTCTGGTCTTCTGATCTACTTGAATCACTGGAGACAAGCCTGTATAGTCCCCATTCCACTGTTTCAGCATGCACAGTTGTAATGGTCTTAGATGAATTCGCGCAAAAGGAACTATGTCCATTGCTGCAACCATCAACCCTACTTCTTCCATGCACTGAGCTATGGAAGGTCGTGGAACAGAGTGAAGAACTTGACAAGCGTTTAGAAGTTTCGACTTTCTGACATCTGTCAGGAAAATCTTCATTTCTAAAGAATCTATTATTGTCCCCAAGAAAGGAACTCTTGTCAACGGAGACAGGGAACTTTTTTCTATGTTCACTTTCCATCCGTGAGATCTGAGAAAGGCCAGAACGATGTCTGTGTGAGCCTTTGCCTTTGAAAGAGACGACGCTTGTATCAGAATGTCGTCCAAGTAAGGTGCCACTGCAATGCCCCTTGGTCTTAGAACCGCTAGAAGGGACCCGAGTACCTTTGTGAAAATCCTTGGAGCAGTGGCTAGCCCGAATGGGAGAGCCACAAACTGGTAATGTTTGTCCAGAAAGGCGAACCTTAGGAACTGATGATGATCTTTGTGGATAGGAATATGTAGATACGCATCCTTTAGATCAGTGTTTTTCAACCAGTGTGCCATGGCACACTAGTGTGCCGTGAGAGATCCTCAGGTGTGCCACGGCAGACTGACAACAGTGTGACATATTTTTTAAACTTTGCTTGTTTTTTACTCCCAGTGCACGGGTAGTTTGTAGGAGGCATGGCATAACAGCACAATACATACAGTATTGTGTGTTTGTGTGTATGTGTATATATATATATGCTGTATTAGGCTACAATGTGTGATTTTTTTAAAATTTTGGGATGGTGGTGTGCCACGGGATTTTTTAATGTAAAAAAGTGTGCCACAGCAAAAAAAAGGTTAAAAATCACTGCTTTAGATCCACGGTAGTCATAAATTGACCCTCCTGGATTGTAGGTAAAATCGTTCGAATAGTTTCCATTTTGAACGATGGCACTCTGAGAAATTTGTTTAGGATCTTTAAATCCAGAATTGGTCTGAAAGTTCCCTCTTTTTTGGGAACTACAAACAGATTTGAGTAAAACCCCATTCCTTGTTCCACGGTTGGAACTGGGTGTATAACTCCCAATTTTATCAGGTCTTCTACACAATGTAAGAATGCCTGTCTCTTTATTTGGTTTGAAGATAAGTGAGACATGTGGAACCTTCCCCTTGGGGGTAGTTCCTTGAATTCCAGAAGATAACCCTGAGAAACTATTTCTAGTGCCCAGGGATCCTGAACATCTCTTGCCCAAGCCTGAGCGAAGAGAGAGAGTCTGCCCCCTACTAGATCCGGTCCTGGATCGGGGGCTACTCCTTCATGCTGTTTTGGTAGCAGCAGCAGGCTTCTTGGCCTGCTTACCCTTGTTCCAGCCTTGCATCGGTTTCCAAGCTGGTTTGGTTTGTGAAGCATTACCCTCTTGTCTAGAGGCTGCAGAGTTGGAGGCCGGTCCGTTCCTGAAATTGCGAAAGGAACGAAAATTAGACTTATTCTTGGCCTTGAAAGGCCTATCTTGTGGGAGGGCGTGGCCCTTACCCCCAGTGATGTCTGAGATAATCTCTTTCAATTCTGGTCCAAAAAGGGTTTTACCCTTGAAAGGGATATTAAGCAATTTTTTCTTGGAAGATACATCTGCTGACCAAGACTTTAGCCAGAGCGCTCTGCGCGCCACAATTGCAAACCCTGAATTTTTCGCCGCTAATCTAGCTAACTGCAAAGCGGCATCTAAAATAAAGGAATTAGCTAACTTAAGTGCGTGAATTCTGTCCATAACCTCCTCATACGGAGTCTCTCTACTAAGTGACTTTTCTAGTTCCTCGAACCAGAACCACGCTGCTGTAGTGACAGGAATAATGCACGAAATAGGTTGCAGGAGGTAACCTTGCTGTACAAAAATCTTTTTAAGCAAACCCTCCAATTTTTTATCCATAGGATCTTTGAAAGCACAATTATCCTCAATAGGAATAGTAGTGCGCTTGGCTAGTGTAGAAACTGCCCCCTCGACCTTAGGGACTGTCTGCTATAAGTCCTTTCTGGGGTCGACCATAGGAAATAATTTCTTAAATATAGGAGGGGGGACAAAAGGTATGCCGGGCTTCTCCCACTTCTTATTCACTATGTCCGCCACCCGCTTGGGTATAGGAAAAGTGTCTGGGTGCACCGGAACCTCTAGGAACTTGTCCATCTTGCACAATTTTTCTGGAATGACCAGGTTGTCACAATCATCCAGAGTAGATAGCACCTCCTTAAGCAGTGCGCGGAGATGCTCTAATTTAAATTTAAATGTCACAACATCAGGTTCTGCCTGTTGAGAAATTCTACCTGAATCAGAAATTTCCCCATCTGACAAAACCTCCCTCATGGCCACTTCAGATTGGTGTGAGGGTATGACAGAGCAATTATCATCAGCGCCCTCCTGCTCTACAGTGTTTAAAACAGAGCAATATGTGAAAAACTATGAACGAATTGTTCAAATTTAACCAAATTTTCACCACAGTGTCTTAAAGCATTCAAAGTATTGCACCCCAAATTTCAGACCTTTAACCCTTAAAATGACGAAACTGGAGCCGTTTACAATTTTAACCCCTCTACAGTCCCAGCTACAGCCTTTGCTGCGACTTTACCAAACCCAGGGGGGTATACGATACCAAATGAAGCCTTCTAGGAACCTTTTCAACTACTTTCAGACCCACACACATGCAGCTGCATGTTCCTGCTCTCAAAAGTAACTGCGCAGTAATGGCGCGAAAATGAGGCTTTGCCTACTACAGAGAAGGCCCTTCCTGACTGGGAAGGTGTCTAAACCAGTGCCTGACGAAAAAAACAACGTTCCCCAAAGTTTATAAAGTGTGAATTTCAACATCAAGCTGTATAAAATGCCCAAATAAAGCAATCGATCTAGCCCATAAAAGTGTCTACCAGTTTTATAGCCCATATTAAGCCCTTTATTCTGTTTGCGTCTAAGAAAATGGCTTACCGGTCCCCATGAGGGAAAATGACAGCCTTCCAGCATTACACAGTCTTGTTAGAAATATGGCTAGTCATACCTTAAGCAGAAAAGTCTGCCAACTGTTTCCCCCAACTTAAGTTAATAACTATTTAATAGTTACCTAGTTAAAATAATTACAAAATTACCTGTAAAATAAATCCTAACCTAAGTTACAATTAAACCTAACACTACACTATCAATAAATTAATTAAATAAACTACCTACAATTATCTACAATTAAACCTAACACTACACTATCAATAAATTAATTAAATACAATACCTACAAATAAATACAATTAAATAAACTAACTAAAGTACAAAAAATAAAAAAGAACTAAGTTACAAAAAATAAAAAAATATTTACAAACTTTAGAAAAAAATTACAACAATTTTAAACTAATTACACCTACTCTAATCCCCCTAATAAAATAACAAAGACCCCCAAAATAAAAAAATGCCCTACCCTATTCTAAATTACAAAAGTTCAAAGCTCTTTTACCTTACCAGCCCTTAAAAGGGCCCTTTGCGGGGCATGCCCCAAAGAATTCAGCTCTTTTGCCTGTAAAAAAAAAACATACAATCAGAATCAAGTTCAATCCGATTGGCTGATCTGATCAGCCAATCAGATTGAGCTCGCATTCTATTGGCTGATCGGAACAGCCAATAGAATGCAAGCTCAATCTGATTGGCTGATCGGATCAGCCAATCGGATTGAACTTTAATCTGATTGGCTGATTCCATCAGCCAATCAGAATTTTCCTACCTTAATTCCGATTGGCTGATAGAATCCTATCAGCCAATCGGAATTCGACGGACGCCATCTTGGATGACGTCATTTAAAGGAACCATCATTCGGCGAGTAGGCGTCGGTAGAAGAGGATGTTCCGCGTCGGCTGGAAGATGATGGCTCCGGAAGAAAGAAGATTGAAGATGCTGCTTCATAGAAGACTTCATCCCGATGATGGACTTCTTCAGCGCCCGCTTGGATCAAGACTTCAGCCCGATGATGGATTTCTTCAGCCGCCGCTTGGATCCAGACTTCAGCCCGAGGATGGATGTCACTCTTCAGCCCCCCGCTTGGGATTGGATCAAGACTTCGGACCCTCTTCCTGGCATGGTGAAGACAAGGTAGGGAGATCTTCAGGGGCTTAGTGTTAGGTTTATTTAAGGGGGGTTTGGGTTATATTAGGGGTATGTGGGTGGTGGGTTGTAATGTGGGGGGGGTATTGTATGTTTTTTTTTTACAGGCAAAAGAGCTGAATTCTTTGGGGCATGCCCCGCAAAGGGCCCTTTTAAGGGCTGGTAAGGTAACTTTTGTAATTTAGAATAGGGTAGGGCATTTTTTTATTTTGGGGGTCTTTGTTATTTTATTAGGGGGCTTAGAGTAGGTGTAATTAGTTTAAAATTGTTGTAATTTTTTTCTAATGTTTGTAAATATTTTTTTATTTTTGTAACTTAGTTCTTTTTTATTTTTTGTACTTTACTTAGTTTATTTAATTGTATTTAATTGTAGGAATTGTATTTAATTTATTTATTGATAGTGTAGTGTTAGGTTTAATTGTAGATAATTGTAGGTATTTTATTTAATTAATTTATTGATAGTGTAGTGTTAGGTTTAATTGTAACTTAGGTTAGGATTTATTTTACAGGTAATTTTGTAATTATTTTAACTAGGTAACTATTAAATAGTTATTAACTATTTAATAGCTATTGTACCTGGTTAAAATAATTACAAAGTTGAATGTAAAATAAATATTAATCCTAAAATAGCTACAATATAATTATAATTTATATTGTAGCTATATTAGGGTTTATTTTACAGGTAAGTATTTTTCTTTAAATAGGAATAATTTATTTAATAAGAGTTAATTTATTTCGTTAGATTTAAATTATATTTAATTTAGGGGGGTGTTAGGGTTAAAGTTAGACTTAGCTTTAGGGGTTAATAAATTTATTAGAGTAGCGGTGAGCTCCTGTTGGCAGATTAGGGGTTAATACTTGAAGTTAGGTGTCGGCAATGTTAGGGAGGGCAGATTAGGGGTTAATACTATTTATTATAGAGTAATTGAGGCGGGAGTGAGGCGGATTAGGGGTTAATACATTTATTATAGTAGCGCTCAGGTCCGGTCGGCAGATTAGGGGTTAATAAGTGTAGTTAGGTGGAGGCGACGTTGGGGGCGGCAGATTAGGGGTTAATAAATATAATATAGGGGTCGGCGATGTTAGGGCAGCAGATTAGGGGTACATAGGGATAATGTAAGTGGCGGGGGTGTACGGAGCGGCAGATTAGGGGTTAAAAATAATATGCAGGGGTCAGCGATAGCGGGGGCGGCAGATTAGGGGTTAATAAGTGTAAGGTTAGGGGTGTTTAGACTCGGGGTACATGTTAGAGTGTTAGGTGCAGACGTAGGAAGTGTTTGCCCATAGGAAACAATGGAGCTGCGTTAGGAGCTTAAAGCTGCTTTTTTGCAGGTGTTAGTTTTTTTTTCAGCTCAAACAGCCCCATTGTTTTCTATGGGGGAATCGTGCACAAGCACGTTTTTGAAGCTGGCCGCGTCCGTAAGCACCGCTGGTATCGAGAGTTGCAGTGGCGTTAAATTATGCTCTACGCTCCCTTTTTGGAGCCTAACGCACTGAAAACCCAGCCATTCTGTGAACTCTAAATACCAGCGGTATTTAAAAGGAGCTTGGGAAAAAAAGCACGCGTAGCTAACGCACCCCTTTGGCCGCCAAACTCTAAATATAGCCGTTAGTGTCTCCACAGCATTACAGCAACCTAGCAGAACATGCCTTGTAAGCCAATCAGTCGCAGCAGTTGCACAATTGCCCAAGCAGGCTGTGCTCTGCTCAGTGGTTGTAATACTAGTGGAAAACAGATAGGTCTTTACATATGTGTTTAACCCCTTTGTAGCAAAAAATCCATGCTCTAATTAGAGAAAGAAATATGTTTGCATTACAATGCCCCTTTAATTTTGTCACTAAGGATAAATTATGGTTGTTTATACATTTGCCAATTTTATTTTTTTATTAGGTAATTAGGGTTGCCAGGTATAACCGGGGGGGGGGGGGTGGTCACAAAGTGAGTACACCCCTCACATTTTTGTAAATATTTTATTATATCTTTTTATGTGACAACACTGAAGAAATTACACTTTTCTACAATGTAAAGAAGTGAGTGTACAGACTGTATAACAGTGTAAATTTGCTGTCCCCTCAAAATAACTCAACACACAGCCATAAATGTCTAAACCGTTGGCAACAAAGGTGAGTACACCCCTAAGTGGAAATGTCCAAATTGGGCCCAAAGTGTCAATATTTTATGTGGCCACCATTTTTTTCCAGCACTGCCTTAACCCTCTTGGGCATGGTGTTCACCAGAGCTTCACAGGTTGCCACTGGAGTCCTCTTCCACTCCTCCATGACAACATCACAGAGCTGGTGGATGTTAGAGACCTTGCGCTCCCCCACCTTCCAATTGAGGATGCCCCACAGATGCTCAATATGGTTTAGGTCTAAAGACATGCTTGGCCAGTCCATCACCTTTACCCTCAGCTTCTTTAGCAAGGTCGTGGTTGTCTTGGAGGTGTGTTTGGGGTCGTTATCATGTTGGAATACTTCCCTGTGGCCCAGTCTCCAAAAGGAGGGGATCATGCTCTGCTTCAGTATGTCAAAGTACATGTTGGCATTCATGGTTCCCTCAATAAACTGTAGTTCCCCAGTGCCGGCAGCACTCATGCAGGCCCAGACCATGACACTCCCACCACCATGCTTGACTGTAGGCAAGACACACTTGTCTTTGTACTCCTCACCTGGTTGCCGCCACACACACTTGACACCATCTGAACCAAATAAGTTTATCTTTGTCTCATCGGACCACAGGACATGGTTCCAGCAATCCATGTCCTTACTCTGCTTGTCTTCAGCAAACTGTTTGCAAATGCATCATCTTTAGAAGAGGCTTCCTTCTGGGATGACAGCTATGCAGACGAATTTGATGCAGTGTGTGGCGTATGGTCTGAGCACTGACAGGCTGACCCTCCACCCCTTCAACCTCTGCAGCAATGCTGGCAGCACTCATATGTCTATTTCCCAAAGACAACCTCTGGATATGACTCTGAGCACTTGCACTCAACTTCTTTGGTCGACCATGGGGAAGCCTGTTCTGAGTGGAACCTGTCCTTTGTTACCGCTGTATGGCCTTGACCACCGTGCTGCAGCTCAGTTTCAGGGTCTTGTTAATCTTCTTATAGCCTAGGCCATCTTTATGTAGAGGAACAATTCCTTTTTTAAGATCCTCAGAGAGTTCTTTACCATGAGGTGCCATGTTGAACTTCCAGTGACCAGTATGAGAGATTGTGAGAGTGATAACACCAAATTTAACACACCTGCTCCCCATTCCCACCTGAGACCTTGTAACACTAATGAGCCACATGACACTGGGGAGGGAAAATGGCTAATTGGGCCCGATTTGGACATTTCCACTTAGGGGTGTACTCACTTTTGTTTCCAACTGTTTAGACATTAATGGCTGCGTGTTGTTATTTTGAGGGGATAGCAAATTTACACTGTTATACAGGCTGTACACTCACTACTTTACATTGTAGCAAAGTGTCATTTCTTCAGTGTTGTCACATTAAAAGATATAATAAAATATTTACAAAAATTGTGAGAAACTGTATATATGCGGAAAAAGAGGACAAAGGGTTAAATTATTATTTATTTATTTATAAAATATTTTATTTATTTATAAAATATTTTATTTATTTATAAAATATTTTACCAGGAAAAATACATTGAGATTTCTCTCGTTTTCAAGTATGTCCTGGGTCCACAAACATTGCATTGATACAATAGGGTATAATAAAATACAAAAACAATAATAATACACCATATATGCAAAAATTTAACATACAACAGGTAGGAAATATATAATTAACCATGACAGGTGCATTCTGTTTTTGAGTTATGTAGAGAGGGATCTCTTATAGGATATTAGGCTTGGGGAAGGTTTGAAAATGTGCGGGAGGTTGTTCCATAATTGTGGTGCTCTGTAGGAAAAGGAGGATCAAGCTGCTTTCTTTTTGTATTGAGGCAAGCTAAATAATGTGCTGGTACTGGATCTGAGGTTTTAGGAGGTGGGAATAGCCAGGGAGAGGATTCAGCTCAGGTAGGGTGGGAGCTTCCCAGAAAAGCTCTTAAACACAAGGCAGGAAAGATGGAGGGTGCGTCTGGATTCCAGCGACAGCCAGTTTAGTTCTTTTAGAATGTCACAATGGTGGGTCCTGTAGTTACATTGTAGCACAAAGTGGCAGAACGAGTTATACAATGTATTAAGTTAATTAAGGTGAGTTTGCGGTGCAGGTGCATATACTACATACTCATAATCCATGATTGGCATCAGCATTTGCTGTACAATCTTTTCCTTTACTGTAAGGCTGAGGCAGGATTTGTTTCTGTACAGGGCACCTAGTTTTGGATAAAGTTTAGATCCAAGTTTTTCTATGTGGAGGCCAAAAGATAGATTGGGGTCTAACAGCATACCCAAGTATTTGAAAGAGTGGACTGCGGTGAGTATGCAATTTGATTTTGTTTTGATTCATAGGTGGGAATTTTGTAGTTTGTGTAATTTAGGTCCCATTCCAAAGATTATTGTGACACTTTTGTCAGTGTTTAGGAAGAGTTTGTTTTTTGAGATCCACTTTTCTACCTCTGTGAACTGGTCTTGGAGCACTGCTTCAAGCGTCAGCAGATCGGAATTGTTTGCATAGATTACCATGTCATCTGCGTACATGTGTACAGTTTTGGATTTGCAGACATTACGCAGATTTTTTATAAATAACGTGAATAGTAGGGGGCTGAGAATGGAACCTTGGTGAACACCACACATGGGAGAGGGAGGGAGTCGCTGTCAGAAATTGAGACATATTGTGATTGATCCGATACATATGATCGAAACCAGGTTAGCGGACGATCAGCAATACCTGAGTTTTTTAGTTTGAGCAGTAGTATGTCGTGGTCTACTGTGTCAAAGGCAGGGCCGGATTTCCCATTAGGGCATTAATTTTAGTAAGAATTGTGCTGCCAGCTGCTTACAGAGTGAAGTGTTTCATTGGGAATATGTTACAGCAGTCCAGGGAGCCATGAAGGAGAGAGGGGCAAAGATTAAAACTAAACCCCTCCCATTTTCACCAGGCATATTTACTGTGAAAGTTTCACTTTTATTTTATGTACTTCTGTTGCCTCCCTCACACAGCCAAGCTCCATGCTGATAACTGTGGTGCAGACACTTTTTGTTGAAGGAATGAAGGCTTCAGAACAGGTTAGGATTGTACAAGGCTTCTAATGCTGCCTAGAATGACAACATAACAAGCAGAGCACACTTTACCCCTTGGCTACCAGAGAGGATTGCAGTGTATTCACATGTTATGTGCTGTATTGCATTTTGATAGCCAGGGGGTTAAATTCTGCTTCAGGATGTATGTTTTTGTTCTATAATTGCCTTAGAGGTGAGAAGGTTGTCCTGAGATGCAGGACACAGCATAGAAGGTACATCACTATTTTATTGCAGACATAGAAGTATACAGCTTGTATAACACATCTAACTTAATAACTACGACGTAGACAATCAATCCCCTAAAACACGCCCCCATCTGGTTATGTCACTTCCCACTCTCATCACATCTTCCCTCTTTTCAAAGGACAAAGCATACATTTTTTTTTCTTTTTGAATACATCAATATACAAGAAGCATACAGAAATAGTTTTGTTTAGTAAACAACAAATAACAAGTTAAAAAGGATATATTTAAACAACATGAAATACAATCCTTATTTGAACATCGGGGTAGACTACCCTAGTCCACAGTGACCATGGGATTATTCTGACCATACTTCCGGTCACTGCTCTAACTAGTGCTAATCCCGATATCAGGCTGGAAGTTTCACCACCCTTCCACTTGATGTAATTTTACATGAACTGTCCTCTGATACAGAAGAAGGTGATTGAGAGTCTGCTGGAAGCAAATATGTATCCCCGCTGTGATCTTGCTGAGGGGAAGGCACCCCTCTTAAAACAGGGGATCCCACCGGCAGTGATACTGAGGCATCCAGTCCCAAACTCTCAGGTACTGGTTGAAAATGTTTTCAATTTCGACGTGTGACTGTCCCTCCATCAGTAAGGACTACATAAGACCTTGGTTCTGGAGAGCGTTCATTTACCATAGCAGGCATCTTCCATTTCTTCTTATCAACCAATTTAACTCTGACACTTTGCCCCACATTCAACTCCTGCAAGGGCCTCACAGAGGCCTAGATTTAGAGTTTGGCGTTAGCCGTCAAAACCAGCGTTAGAGGCTCCTAACGCTGGTTTTGGGCTACCACTGGTATTTAGAGCCATGTAGGTAAGGGTCTAACGCTCACTTTCCAGCCGCGACTTTTCCATACCGCAGATCCCCTTACGTCAATTGCGCATCCTATCTTTTCAATGGGATCTTTCTAACGCCGGTATTTAGAGTCATGGCTGAAGTGAGCGTTAGAAATCTAACGACAAAACTCCAGCCGCAGCAAAAAGTGAGTAGTTAAGAGCTTTCTGGGCTAACGCCGGTTCATAAAGCTCTTAACTACTGTGCTCTAAAGTACACTAACACCCATAAACTACCTATGTACCCCTAAACCGAGGCCCCCCCACATCGCCGCCACTCTATTAAAAAATTTTAACCCCTAATCTGCCGACCGCACACCGCCGCCACTTACATTATCCCTATGTACCCCTAATCTGCTGCCCCTAACACCGCCGACCCCTATATTATATTTATTAACCCCTAATCTGCCGCCCCCAACGTCGCCTCCATCTACCTACAATTATTAACCCCTAATCTGCCGACCGGACCTCACCGCCACTATAATAAATGTATTAACCCCTAATCCGCCTCACTCCCACCTCAATAACCCTATAATAAATAGTATTAACCCCTAATCTGCCCTCCCTAACATCGCTGACACCTAACTTCAAGTATTAACCCCTAATCTGCCGACCAGACCTCTCGCTACTCTAATAAATTTATTAACCCCTAAAGCTAAGTCTAACCCTAACACCCCCCTAAGTTAAATATAATTTAAATCTAACAAAATAAATTAACTCTTATTAAATAAATTATTCCTATTTAAAGCTAAATACTTACCTGTAAAATAAACCCTAATATAGCTACAATATAAATTATAATTATATTATAGCTATTTTAGGGTTTATATTTATTTTACAGGCAACTTTGTATTTATTTTAACCAGGTACAATGGCTATTAAATAGTTAAAAACTATTTAATAGCTACCTAGTTAAAATAATTACAAAATTACCTGTAAAATAAATCCTAACCTAAGTTACAATTAAACCTAACACTACACTAGCAATAAATTAATTAAATAAAATACCTACAATTATCTACAATTAAACCTAACACTACACTATCAATAAATAAATTAAATAAAATACTTACAAATAAATACAATTAAATAAACTAACTAAAGTACAAAAAATAAAAAAGCTAAGTTACAAAAAATAAATAATTACAAACATCAGAAAAATATTACAACAATTTTAAACTAATTACACCTACTCTAAGCCCCCTAATAAAATAACAAAGCCCCCCAAAATAAAAAAATGCCCTACCCTATTCTAAAATTAAAATAGAAAAGCTCTTTTACCTTACCAGCCCTTAAAAGGGCCTTTTGCGGGGCATACCCCAAAGAATTCAGCTCTTTTGCCTGTAAAAAAAACATACAATACCCCCCCCAACATTACAACCCACCACCCAGATACCCCTAATCTAACCCAAACCCCCCTTAAATAAACCTAACACTAAGCCCCTGAAGATCTTCCTACCTTGTCTTCACCATGCCAGGTATCACCGATCGCTCCAGGCTCCGAAGTCTTTATCCAAGCCCAAGCGGGGGCTGGAGATCCATCATCCGGCTGAAGTCTTCTATCAAGCGGCGGCTGAAGAGGTCCAGAAGAGGCTCCAAAGTCTTCCTCCTATCCGGGCAGAAGAGTAGATCTGGACCGGCAACCATCTTCTTCCAAGTGGTCACAAGCGGCTCCATCTTGAAGACCTCCGGCGCGGATCCATCCTCTTCTTGCGACATCCTAAGTCTGAATGAAGGTTCCTTTAAATGACGTCATCCAAGATGGCATCCCTCGAATTTTGATTGGCTGATTGGCATTCTATTGGCTGTTCCGATCAGCCAATAGAATGCAAGCTCAATCTGATTGGCTGTTAGGTTTATTTAAGGGGGGTTTGGGTTAGATTAGGGTTATGTGGGTGGTGGGTTGTAATGTTGGGGGGGGTATTGTATGTTTTTTTTTACAGGCAAAAGAGCTGAATTCTTTGGGGTATGCCCCGCAAAAGGCCCTTTTAAGGGCTGGTAAGGTAAAAGAGCTTTTCTATTTTAATTTTAGAATAGGGTAGGGCATTTTTTTATTTTTGGGGGCTTTGTTATTTTATTAGGGGGCTTAGAGTAGGTGTAATTAGCTTAAAATTGTTGTAATATTTTTATTATGTTTGTAATTAATTTTTTTATTTTTTGTAACTTAGCTTTTTTTATTTTTTGTACTTTAGTTAGTTTATTTAATTGTATTTATTTGTAGGTATTTTATTTAATTTATTTATTGATAGTGTAGTGTTAGGTTTAATTGTAGATAATTGTAGGTATTTTATTTAATTAATTTATTGCTAGTGTAGTGTTAGGTTTAATTGTAACTTAGGTTAGGATTTATTTTACAGGTAATTTTGTAATTATTTTAACTAGGTAGCTATTAAATAGTTATTAACTATTTAATAGCTATTGTACCTGGTTAAAATAAATACAAAGTTGCCTGTAAAATAAATATTAATCCTAAAATAGCTACAATATAATTATAATTTATATTGTAGCTATATTAGGGTTTATTTTACAGGTAAGTATGTAGCTTTAAATAGGATTAATTTATTTAATAAGAGTTAATTTATTTCGTTAGATTTAAATTATATTTAACTTAGGGGGGGTGTTAGTGTTAGGGTTAGACTTAGCTTTAGGGGTTAATAAATTTATTAGAGTAGCGGCGAGGTCCGGTCGACAGATTAGGGGTTAATACTAATCTGTGTCAGCGATGTTAGGGAGGGCAGATTAGGGGTTCATACTATTTATTATAGGGTTAGTGAGGCGGATTAGGGGTTAATACATTTATTATAGTAGCGGTGAGGTCCGGTCGGCAGATTAGGGGTTAATTATTGTAGGTAGGTGGAGGCGACGTTGGGGACGGCAGATTAGGGGGTTAATAAATATAATATAGGGGTCGGCGGTGTTAGGGGCAGCAGATTAGGGGTACATAGGGATAACGTAGGTTGCGGCGATGTATGGAGCGGCAGATTAGGGGTTAAAAAAATATGCAGGTGTCAGCGATAGCGGGGGCGGCAGATTAGGGGTTAATAAGTGTAAGGTTAGGGGTGTTTAGACTCGGGGTACATGTTAGGGTGTTAGGTGCAGATTTAGGAAGTGTTTCCCCATAGGAAACAATGGGGCTGCGTTAGGAGCTTAACGCTGCTTCTTTGCAGGTGTTAGGTTTTTTTCAGCTCAAAGTGCCCCATTGTTTCCTATGGGGATATCGTGCACGAGCACGTTTTTGAAGCTGGCCGCGTCCGTAAGCACCGCTGGTATTGAGAGTTGCAGTGGCGGTAAATTATGCTCTACGCTCCCTTTTTGGAGCCTAACGCAGCCATTCTGTGAACTCTAAATACCAGCGGTATTTAAAAGGTGCGGGGGAAAAAAAGCATGCATTAGCTACGCGGGTCGTTACCGACAAAATTCTAAATCTAGGCAAGAGTGTTTCCTGTCGTAGAAGAATCAATAGCTCCTTTTAGCCTCTTCATCCCTCCTAAGGACCTTGTCCTGAGGAACAGAGCTAGTTGGCTGGAATACACCCACAGAGGGTAAAGTGGTGCGAACCTTACGTTCTAGCATCAGCTGTGCCAGGCTAAACCCCGTGGCTTGAATGGGAGTCACCCTATAGGCCAAGAGGGCTAGGTACGACTCAGATTGCTTCAAAATGAACTTTGTTGTTTGAACTGCCCTTTCAGCCATTCCATTGGCCTGCGGGTAATGTGGACTCGACGTAGAATGGACAAAATCAAATTCACTGCTGAAAGAACTGAACTCCTTGGAAGCAAACTGCATTCCGTTATCACTCACTAACTCCATTGGTATGCCCCACCGGGCAAACAAGCTCTTGAGACGAGTGATAACGGCTTGACTTGTGATCTCATTCAAGGGTGCAATCTCCAAATACCTGGAATAGTAGTCAATCACGACTAGGTACTTTTTCCCATGCAGTTCGCACAAATCAGCAGCTATTTTCTGCCACGGGCCTGCAGGCAGTGGAGTAGAAAACAAGGGCTCCCTTCTCTGAGTAGGCCGGCGTTCCCAGCAAAAGGCACATTTTGACACATGGCTTGTGATGTTGGAACTGATCCCAGGCCACCATACTGCCATAGCTGCCCTTTCTCTGCACTTTGAAATGCCCAAGTGGCCATCATGAATCTTGCTTAACATCTCCTGCCGCATGCTAACAGGAATAACAATGCGGTCCTGGAACAGCACCAACCCATCCAGTTCCATGAGCTGCAACCTTTCTGACTGGTATGAACGGAAAGACATCCAGGCTGCCCGGCTCTCGGGCCAACCTTCCTTTATGTACTTAATAACTTCTTGAAGGTCAGTATCTAAATATGTCTCCTTTCTTATTTGCTGTAGCTTCCCTGATTAAATGGATTTGGATGCCAGAACTGAATCTACATACACTTTCACATCTGATTCTGTTGAAGATTCTTCAGCAGCAGCCAGCGGGAGCATGGAAAGTGTATCTGCCACTACCAGTTGTTTCCCCGGCACATGCACTGGCTGAACGTTGAACCTGAGCAACCTCATCAGAAGTCTCTGGCATCTTAGGGGTGTTTTGTCAATATCTTAGGAGTTGATTAGAGGGACTAGCGGTTTATGGTCAGTCTCCAGACTAAATTTCTCTAAACCCACTAGGTAACGCTGGAAGCGCTCACAGGCCCAAACTGCAGCTAGGCACTCTTTCTCCATTTGGGCATATTTCGAATCAGCAGCCGGCGATGGGCTGTAGTTTGTTCTTATTTAACTGCAGGAGGGCGGCCCCTGACCCATAACTGCTCGCATCAGCACTAACCACAGTCTATCTAGAAGGGTCGTAGAACCCCAACACTGTGGCAGACCCCAGCAGGGACTTGACCTGCACAAAAGATTCTTCCTGTGAAGGTCCCCAGACCCAGGCAACATCTTTCTTTAACAACTCTGTGATAGGGTGTAGTTTTGTGGATAAATCTGGAAGGAACCTGCCCACATAATTCACGAGGCCCAATATTTGTCTCAGCTCATGTACATCAGAAGGACTTTCATCTGTTCAATAGCAAGGATTTTATCATGGTCCGGCTTGATGCCATCCCCATTGATAATATCCCCAAAGTAACATAACTCAGCCTTCCTAAAATGGCATTTGTCCTTATTTAATTTCAGCCCGGACTCTCTAATGGTCTGCAGCACACAGCACAATCGCTGATCACGTTCTTCCAATGTAGACCCATACACCAAAATGTCATCCATGACGACTGCCGTGCCCTTGTGGTCCCTTAGGAGAGAACTCATCTCTCTTTGAAAGATTTCAGGAGCAGAGGATATCCCGAAGGGGAGTCTGCAGAAGCAAAACCGACCTACTGGTGTAATGAAGGTAGTCAGTTTCCGGCACTTTGGATCTAGAGGTATCTGCCAGAAGCTGCTGGAAGCATCCAGTGTAGAGAAGAACTTCGCCCCAGCGAATTTCAAAGCTATGTCTTCAAGTGTGGGCAGCACATATCTCTCTCTCTCTTCACCGCCTCATTCAGCCTTTTCAAGTCTACACAGATGTGTACCTTCCCGGATTTCTTCGCAACAGGCACAATGGGGGCACACCAGTCAGTTGCTTCAACAACCTCTTCAATATCTCCCATATTCTTCATACGCAGAAGTTCATTCTACACTTGAGGCATGAGCGGGAATGGAATTCTACGAGGAGTGGTAATGCTGTATGGGACTGCATCACCTTTAAGTGATATTCGGACTGGGTTGCAATTCAGTAGGCCCAATTCCCCAAACTTGTCTTTTGAAATCGCATTCACTCTGGTGACACACCCAAACCACAGGCTGCTTTTCTGCTCAATAGGTTGTTAACACACTGACCTCTAATCACATGTACCCACATGGTGAATTTCCTCTGTTTGTACTCACAGCTGGCAAGAAATGTCCCCGCACAATCGATGCGGCCACCAGGACTATGAACTTTTGTTGTAACTTTCGCCAGCTGAGGCTGTCGAGGTAGTTTTATGAATGCTGCAAGGGACATAACAGTGATGTCTGCTCCTGTGTCAATCTTAAAGGCAACTTTGGCTCCCATTGCAGTAAGAGTAACCCGCCAATCTTCATCTCCTGAACTGCTGCACTTTATCCACAATACTCTCAGACCTCAGATCAGCACTTTGCTTTTTCACCAGTTCACTCTGGTGGGCCATCCTAATAGCCATCTAATGTTAAATCAGCCTCCAACTGTAGCTTCAGTGAGACTTCAGCATCTGCAATTTCTATGACTATTCTGTCTCTGATTTGCTCCTCTTTAGCAACACCAAACTCACAGAATTCAGCTAGTTCATACAGGCTGTGCACAAATTACTCCACAGATTCTCACACACGCTGAGCATGTTTGTGAAAACAAGCCCTCTCATGAATCACATTTCTTTTGGGCACAAAGTGAGCACTGAGTTTGTTCATAACTATTTCAAAGTCAAATTCTTCCCCTTCTTGGAAAGTAAATGCATTGAACACTGGCTCCACATCTTTCCCCATAGAGTATAAAAGAGAATTAACTTGTACTTCACCACTCTCCTTGTCCAGCTTGGAAGCAATCCTGAAGCATTGAAACCGCTGACGCCATGTGAGCCAAGCTGCAGGCTGAGAGAAATCAAACAGCTCAGGTGGGGTAAACTTCGACATCGTCATTAATCAGGAAACAGTAGCGCAGGCAAGTACTTCTGACACCCTGTCATGAGATGCAGGACACAGCATAGAAGGTACAACGCTATTATATTGCAGAGCATAGAAGTATACAGCTTGTGCAACACATCTAACTTGGTAACTGCGACATAGACAATCAATCCCCTAAAACACGCCCCCATCCTGTGATGTCACTTCCCACTCTCATCACAGAGGTTATGTGGGACTAGCTGCTCTGCTCTTTATTACAAGCTGCCGATTGTGATTTACACCCTTTAGGGCACTTTGACAACGTTGTTTGTAGACTGTAAGGCTGTTGCTATACATGAAAAGCTTGATTACTAAAGGTTAACTAGCAAAATAAAAATGTGTATATGTGTAAACCACTCACATGGCATATTTGTGTGTGTGTGTTTATGTATGTATATATATATATATATATATATATATATATATCTCCCAGTATATCCAAACAGCAGGCACTCACTGGGCTTTATAATAAAATATAGAAGATTTATTTCATCAGATTAAAATAGACAAACATTTCGGCACTGCATTGTGCCTTTTTCAATGTCAGGTACAAAAAACACACAAACAGAGTGCAGCTCGACACCCCAAAAAATCAATATGTAAATAGTTAAAAACATACACTTATATACTTATCTAAACTCCCTATGTTTTGCCGCCAAACATCCGTACCGCCATCCTGGAGGTCCACTACTGACGTCACGCTGACACGCTAGCCGTGCCTAACGTGATGACGCATGGCACGGCGTTGCCATAGCAACGTCAAGGCGTCCAGTGGCATGTTAGCAAGAGGGTAGGGAGTATCCGGTGTTGCTGTGCGCATGCCAAACAGTAAGCGCAATGACTCACAACACTGTTGCTAACGGCAACAAGTAAACAAATATCTTGCACAACAGCAAACTCACCGGGTGTTCCCTACATAATGCGGCTATTGTTAAAGAGCTAAATGGCTAATATTGTACATTGGCCCAGAAAATCAGGCACAGTTAAAGTTAAAGTTAACCATATGTGGATTAAACGAAATAATTGAAGCCGTGCAGCTATGCATGCCATATATTACTAATGTAATTTTGTTAGCCATAAATCCACACATAGCTTAAATAATAAATCTGCAAATCAGATCTAATCTGCTCTAATACCATTTTAGACTACATATACAGTAGATAACCAATACAATATTAAAGAAGAACTACAAATCCCCTACTTACTTCAGGCAAATTGGAGTATAGTAGAACAAATACATATATGATATATCAATATATGTAAAGCAAGCGGACACCCTAAATCACCCAATCTACTGGGTAATAAAGAAATGATTAATAGAAAGGGCTGAAATCCAGTGTAGTGTTAAGTCCCTTCAGGGCCAGAGTATCCAATTTAAAAATCCATCGGCTTTCACATTGGAGTAACTTCTTGCCTCTATCCCCTCCCCTTGGATTAGGGGGGATATTATCTATAAGCATGGATCTAATGCTGGACACAGAGTGTTTCAATTGTGCACAATGGCATGCCACGGGTTGGTCCGACTCTCCATTTTTTAATGCCTCTCGGATGGCATAACGATGGTTTGCCATCCGATCTCGGGAGGAAGTAATCGTCTTTCCAATGTACACTAAGGCACATGGACAGGTGAGCATATAGACCACATGTGTACTTGTGCAACTCAAGCGATGATTTATTTTATTCCGCTGATTTTTATGGGGGTGCTGGAAAGAATCTCCCTTACACATGCTGTTACACGTGATACATCTCCCACAAGGGAAGCATCCCTTTTTTGATGACTTCAGCCAAGTCTCCATTTTGTAGTGGTCCACAGGATCAGATTTAACGAGGATGTCCCTCAAATTCCTAGACCTCCGATACACCAACCTTGGCGCTGCCATATTCTGAAATGGTATGATGGGGTCAGTACCAACCACAGGCCAGTGGCGGCGTACAGCATTCGATATACGTTCACACCCAGGCGTGAACGTAGTGATAAGATTGAGTTGCTCCGATGTCTCCTTTTTAAGGATTTTGGTGTCTATTTTTGTATCTGGCCCCAATAGTTTTTCTTGGATATCAAAGATCTCTTTCATAGAGTAGCCCCTCTTATTCAATTTCTCGCCCATTTCCTTAATTTGAATCCTCTGTAAGGGTGCCTCGCTATTATTTCTCAGTGCCCTGGTGAGCTGGGAGGTGAGGACACCCTTTTTCTGGTGTTTAGGGTGAAAGCTGCTGGCATGTAACAATGAATTCTGGTCTGTAGGTTTTGTGTATAACTTGGTACCAAACTTCAAAGTGCCAGAGTCATTCACCTTAAAAACATTAAGGTCCAAAAAATTCACACCCTCAGAGCTGAAATCTAATTTGAATCGTATTGGACTGGCCATGAGGTTCAAATGTGACACCCACTCACGCAATGATGGCTCCTCACCTCTCCATATGAGGAACACATTGTCAATGTAGCGGGTATAGTAAATCACTTGAGCGTGTTCAAACGGCTTCATAAGTTCTTGCTCGTATCATGCCATATAGCTGTTTGCGTAAGTGGGTGCCACATTCAACCCCATGGCCGTACCAGCCGTCTGTAAGTAATAACAATCCTCGAACTTGAAGTAATTTTTCTCCAAGCAGATCGTTAACAGCTCGCATATGAATTCAATCGGAGGACCCACATAATGTTCATTATTAGTCACCATGGATCTGACAGCCTCCACCCCCTCAACATGGGGGATGACAGTGTAGAGGCTGTCAACATCCATGGTGACCAAAATGTCATCATGTTCCAAATTAGTAAAACCTGCAAGTATCCTGAGTAAACTACAGGGAGTGCAGAATTATTAGGCAAGTTGTATTTTTGAGGATTAATTTTATTATTGAACAACAACCATGTTCTCAATGAACCCAAAAAACTCATTAATATCAAAGCTGAATAGTTTTGGAAGTAGTTTTTAGTTTGTTTTTAGTTATAGCTATTTTAGGGGGATATCTGTGTGTGCAGGTGACTATTACTGTGCATAATTATTAGGCAACTTAACAAAAAACAAATATATACCCATTTCAATTATTTATTTTTACCAGTGAAACCAATATAACATCTCAACATTCACAAATATACATTTCTGACATTAAAAAACAAAACAAAAACAAATCAGTGACCAATATAGCCACCTTTCTTTGCAAGGACACTCAAAAGCCTGCCATCCATGGATTCTGTCAGTGTTTTGATCTGTTCACCATCAACATTGCGTGCAGCAGCAACCACAGCCTCCCAGACACTGTTCAGAGAGGTGTACTGTTTTCCCTCCTTGAAATTCTCACATTTGATGATGGACCACAGGTTCTCAATGGGGTTCAGATCAGGTGAACAAGGAGGCCATGTCATTAGATTTTCTTCTTTTATACCCTTTCTTGCCAGCCACGCTGTGGAGTACTTGGACGCGTGTGATGGAGCATTGTCCTGCATGAAAATCATGTTTTTCTTGAAGGATGCAGACTTCTTCCTGTACCACTGCTTGAAGAAGGTGTCTTCCAGAAACTGGCAGTAGGACTGAGAGTTGAGCTTGACTCCATCCTCAACCCGAAAAGGCCCCACAAGCTCATCTTTGATGATACCAGCCCAAACCAGTACTCCACCTCCACCTTGCTGGCGTCTGAGTCGGACTGGAGCTCTCTGCCCTTTACCAATCCAGCCACGGGCCCATCCATCTGGCCCATCAAGACTCACTCTCATTTCATCAGTCCATAAAACCTTAGAAAAATCCGTCTTGAGATATTTCTTGGCCCAATCTTGACGTTTCAGCTTGTGTGTCTTGTTCAGTGGTGGTCGTCTTTCAGCCTTTCTTACCTTGGCCATGTCTCTGAGTATTGCACACCTTGTGCTTTTGGGCACTCCAGTGATGTTGCAGCTCTGAAATATGGCCAAACTGGTGGCAAGTGGCATCTTGGCAGCTGCACGCTTGACTTTTCTCAGTTCATGGGCAGTTATTTTGCGCCTTGGTTTTTCCACACGCTTCTTGCGACCCTGTTGACTATTTTGAATGAAACGCTTGATTGTTCGATGATCACGCTTCAGAAGCTTTGCAATTTTAAGAGTTGCATCCCTCTGCAAGATATCTCACTATTTTTTACTTTTCTGAGCCTGTCAAGTCCTTCTTTTGACCCATTTTGCCAAAGGAAAGGAAGTTGCCTAATAATTATGCACACCTGATATAGGGTGTTGATGTCATTAGACCACACCCCTTCTCATTACAGAGATGCACATCACCTAATATGCTTAATTGGTAGTAGGCTTTCGAGCCTATACAGCTTGGAGTAAGACAACATGCATAAAGAGGATGATGTGGTCAAAATACTCATTTGCCTAATAATTCTGCACTCCCTGTAGGGGAATCCTGTAAGTAAGCCCTAGTATTTTTGACAACAGCCTGTAGGAAGGAGTCAATATAGATGGCAAGGTTAGATAGAACCGAACCCCGGGCAGAAACAATAGGTCTGCCCGGGGGTTCACAAGAGTCTTGTGAACCTTTGGTAGAAGATAGAGTACAGGGACTATTGGGTGGTCAGTGATCAGAAAATTTAATTCCTTCTCATTAATGAATCCTGCTTCCAAACTACATTGTAAAAAGGTGTCAATGGATGCTTTATATGCATGAGTTGGATTACCTCTTAATTTTACATATGTGTTCACATCTGTCAATTGCCGCAGGGCCTCTTGTCTGTAATCTATATAATCAAGCACAATGATAGAGCCACCCTTGTCCGCAGGGCGGACAATGACTGATCTATGATTGCCTAACATCGTGAGTGCTTCTCTTTCAGTCTTAGTAAGATTGCGATAAGAGGTTGTATTCAAAGCTTCATTGATACTCTGAGTGAGTATTCTAGTGTAACTCCTGATAGAGGAGTTAGTGTGAGGTGGTTCAAAAGTTGATTTCTTTTTAAATGGTTCAGGTGAATATTCCTGTTCTCTAAAATGATCCCTTAGTTTTAATTGGCGCTGAAATCTATGAATATCAACCATCCTCTCAAAGGTGTCTATGTGTGGAGTTGGTACAAAAGATAAACCCCGATTAAGTAGAGCTATTTCAGCTTCACTTAATGGTCTACTACTAAGATTAAACACTATGTTTGTTTCCTCCTTGTTTTTTTCTGACTTAGATTTGTGTTTGTAGCCTCCCCTCCGTGTCCTACATCTTTTTGGCCTTTTTTGGTTGTAATGTGAATCGGAGGTTTCATGGTGGACCTCGTGCTGACCCCTAAAAAAGAATGTGTCTGTTGAGTGTTCTCACTTGGTACTGAAACCTCAGAAGTGGTCTCGGTCCCAGAGGAATCTCCTCCACTGCTGTCAACAATACTGAGAGTATTTTTGGATCTTAGATTTCTACGGCGCCTATATGGCATCTCATCTTTACCATATAACCACTTATACACCCGCCGTTCCCTGTAGTCACTCTCCACATTATTCAATTATTTTTTTTTTAAAGCAATCAAGTCACTACGGTATTTATTGACCATGCCATCCAACTTGTTCACCCACTCCTGGCTAGTGTCATTTTCCAAAATGTGGAAACTCTGCATTTTGATGGCATCCAATTCAATTTTAATCTTCATTTCTAATCTGCTGACCTCTTCAATAACCAAGAGGATGAGGTCATATGAACATTTATTAAGAATTGAACACCAGCGCCTGCAGAACTCCACATTTTGTCTCCCCAAGGTTGGGATGTTCTTAACCCTGAACCCCCTAGGGATACATTTCTTTCTAAAATATCCAGACAAGAATACTGCAGGTAGGTGGAAATCCACCTCCTTTCTGCGTAGGTTTAAGATCTTATGATAAATATTAATGGGTGTCTCACCTCCCAGCTCGCCTGTATCATCTGAGATCAAAATTCTGTCCGCATCTTCATCAGTAAATGCAAGAGGATCCGTATTGAAATCTTCATCATGTTGTATAATGTCCATGTTAGCAGCCGCCTCCGCCATATGGAACAGATGAAAAAAGGAGTACACAAAAATTAAAAACAATCTAACAAATGTAGAAAAATGATTTCAAGGTAGTTGCACAGCTGAATCAATACAAAGTCCACAATTCAATGTGTTATATCCAAGAGGACTGCTAATCCCAAATGCCCCAAGGCAGAATCACAAAGTCAATGTAAGGATTGCACAATCAAACTGTCAGCCATTGCCACGGTGCACTGCAAATATCCATCCCATGACGTCAGTAGTGGACCTCCAGGATGGCGGTACGGATGTTTGGTGGCAAAACATAGGGAGTTTAGATAAGTATATAAGTGTATGTTTTTAACTATGTACATATTGATTTTTTGGGGTGTAGAGCTGCACTCTGTTTGTGTGTTTTTTGTACCTGACATTGAAAAAGGCACAATGCAGTGCCGAAACGTTTGTCTATTTTAATCTGATGAAATAAAACTTCTATATTTTATTATAAAGCCCAGTGAGTGCCTGCTGTTTGGATATACTGGGATGGATATTTGCAGTGCACCGTGGCAATGGCGGACAGTTTGATTGTGCAATCCTTACATTGACTTTATATATATATATATATATATATATACACATCACATTAAAAATTGTTCATTTGTTATTTTATCTAGTGAATGTGGTTTGTGTTTTGTGGTAAATTGAACCTTACCCCTGACTCGTGACTCCTAATTTTCTGGATTAATTACTATAGATCTATATAGAAATACCACTCTCTAGGTTCTAAACCTTCTTCTAAAAGTAGGTTCTAAAAGGAGAGCTCCTAAATATTCTTACTGCCTTCTAATTTTAAACACATTTGTTGACCCCTGGATTACATATAATCTACAACATTCCATTTTTTCCTTTGAGAACAACATCATATTATTTTTATATTACATAACAAAATAAATTTAACATCTGTGTGTATTTGTACTATTTCATGTAGTGGAAAAAATACCTACATTTTATATTTTCTTCCACTGGCTGCAAAGGTTGTTGATGAGCTTGCATGCTGCTAGTTTTAAAATTGCTATTGTTTACCCAAAACTTTGTTTAACTCCAACAAAATGTCAAGCACATAGTATGTATATATATATGTACACACACACTTTAATCAAATTCCTACTCTAACACATATACAAATATTTTAGAGCGTGAAAAATAGATGAACAGATCCAGCTATGAATTTTACACTTATTGCATATTTTCTGTCTTTGAATTGTAATATAGTTCTAAACAAGGAATATCATTGACTCCCTGTGACACATACAAGGAATAAAACACAATTAGTGAGGCTGTGTTTGAGGGGTCAGACAAGCTGTTGTGTTTGCATACACTGTGGCTGGAAAATCTCATAGGGTGTGAGTAACAGTAAACTTAACTGTAAGTAAGTTAGTGTGTTTTATTTACAAATTGATCTATCTGATGCAGAATTATTTGTCCAAGGGGCCATAAAGGGGGTTAAGTGAATATTGATTTTTGGTGTAGCTTCCATTGCAACAAATATTGCAAATGGTGTATGTATTTGTGTATCTCCGTAAAAGGGAAAATGTAATTACCTTAAGCTTTAATGTTTTACATCTAATATTTATTTTTAGTTGTCCTAAATAATAATAAAACAATTCCTCTGTTTTTTTCACTTTTTTTTGTGGGATGGGGTGGTTGGGGGTGCTTCAGGTTTTTGTGCCTACAGGCCCCTGAGATGTAAATCCGGCCCTGGTCAAAGGCCTTTGCAAAATCAAGGAAAATAGCACCAGTTAGGTCTCCTTGTTCCATGCCAGTTTGGATGTCATTGCAAAATTTTAGGAGGGCAGTTGTAGTGGAGTGATTCGGGCGAAAACCTGATTGATCAGGGGTCATATAGTTAGATTGTTGGGAATACTCACATAATTGCGTATGGACACATTTTTCTAAGATTTTTTAAAATACTGGGAGCAATGATATTGGGCGATAGTTAGACACCAAGGTTATCTCCCCACTTTTATGGATAGGCACTACTCTTGCAGCCTTCTAAAGTTTGGGTATAAATTCAGACACCAAGGATTCGTTAATTAGGGTTGTGACAGGTTTAGCAATTGCCGGCGCACTGAGCTTCAACAGTATTGTTGGGATTTGATCAGGTCCAGACTGGTTTTTAATTTTCAGATTATTAAGGTGCTTCTTAATGACATTGATGGGTACAGGTCTAAAATTGAACTTCATATTGGGTCTTTGCTGATTTAGTGGGGCCTGATCCACATTTGTAGTTTCAGGATGCGTGTCATTTATTAGTTTGTCAATCAGGGTGGTGGAGCATCCGACAAAATTATTGTTTAATGCATTTGCTACTTCTAAGGGGAGCTTCAGGGTTTGGTTGTCCACATTGACAGTGGAGGTTTGGGAGTGGATTGGTGGAGTTTGTAAGTTATTTATGACTTTGCAAAACTTTTTAGAGTTTTTTCAGATTTTCACAGAAATATTGGGCCTTGGCCAATTTGTTTGTTTAGTACATATATTTTGCCATTGTCTATATACACAGTGATCGTTCATAGAGCCAGTATGCTTGAACTTTGACCACAATGAATCCCTAAATTGGTACATTTGAATGAGGTCAGCTGTGATCCAATTCAAATGTGCTCCTTTTACTCTCACCTTACGCAGTGGGGCATGTAAATTCCAAACTTGTAGGAGTTCAGACTGAAAGAATTCAACTGCAGAGTCTAAATCTGGGATAATTTTTTGAAGGACCTGGTGATTTTAACCTTGGGAGAGGATTTAGTTTCCTTTATTTTGCACACGCAGTACACTAAGCAGTGGTCACTGAAATTGTTAGGGAGAACACATGCCTCCTGGATTTGGTCAGGAGAAGTAGAGAGAATCCAATCGAGCAGGGTGTGATTATGGCTTTTGATGTTTATGCGAGTTGGGTAGGAGATTAATTGTGTTAGCTGCAAAGTCTTAAACAGCGAGCAACAACTATTATTTTTCAGATTCAGCCAATCAATATTAAATCTCCAAAAAACAAAATTTCACTTTTTGGGTTTTGAGCTATGGTTTCACTAAGGAGATGTGCTATGTCAGAAAGGGAATGCACAGGGGAGCTACGTGGGCGGTAGATTCCTGCAACAATGATTGATTTACTGCATTTGATCTCAATTGGGCCAGAAAGGAAATAAAAGGTGGCAGGAGAGCTAGATTTTTGCAAGGGGGTATACTTTGTGGAATTGTCAACATAAATTACAATGCCGCCTCCTCTCTTTGCTTTGTCATTTCTATGGCATGAATACTGTTTTGCGGTTAGCCACGATTCAGAGATCACAATAATTTGGGGCTTGTATTGTAAACAGCAAGCTTGCAGTGCATCAATTTTTGGTAGTAAGCTGCGGATATTACAGTGGACAAAGGAGAGTCCTTTTTTAGCTGGAAGGCTAGGAATGGAATTTGTTAGGGGAACCAGGGTTAGGGGCCTATCTATCAAGCTCCGAATGGAGCTTGATGCCCCGCGTTTCTGGTGATCCTGCAGGCTCACCAGAAACAACAGTTATGAAGCAGTGGTCACAAAGACCGCTTCTCCATAACCCTGTCTGCCTGCTCTGAGCAGGCGGATAGACTTCGCCACAATTCAACTTGATCGAGTACGATCGGGTTGATTGACACCCCCCTGCTGGTGGCCCATTGGCCGCGAGTCTGCAGGGGGCGGCGTTGCACCAGCAGCTATTGTGAGCTGCTGCTGCAATGCTGAATATGGAGAGCATATTGCTCTCCGCATTCAGCGATGTCTGT
The DNA here is from genome assembly GCF_027579735.1 of Bombina bombina. Taxonomy (NCBI): domain Eukaryota; kingdom Metazoa; phylum Chordata; class Amphibia; order Anura; family Bombinatoridae; genus Bombina; species Bombina bombina. The sequence continues at coordinate 264,726,387 of NC_069501.1, read as the reverse complement.
CGAACCTGATCCGCACTGTCGGATCAGGTCCGACAGACTTTGTTAAATAGAGGCCTTAGACTCTACATCATTTGCAAGGGCAAGTAACATAAGGAAGATAAGGAATATGAATTTGGACATAGTTTTTGTTTGGTCATATAGTGAATGGGATACTTTATAATTTTGTGAGGTGGGGGTAGGAGGGTTATTTTTTATAACTCTCCACCAGCACTCAGCAGATAAGTTACAGCAACAGAGCAGGCCATGGTGTATGGTAATTTGTTTTCCAGTTTGAGGTGTGTGCTTATGGCGGTAGTGATGTGAACAAAATTGGAGTGAGAAAAACAAAATTTATGCTTACCTGATAAATTTATTTCTCTTGTGGTGTATCCAGTCCACGGATTCATCCATTACTTGTGGGATATTCTCCTTCCCAACAGGAAGCTGCAAGAGGATCACCCACAGCAGAGCTGTCTATATAGCTCCTCCCCTAACTGCCACCTCCCAGTCATTCGACCGAAGAAAAGCAAGAGAAAGGAGAAACTATAGGGTGCAGTGGTGACTGTAGTTTAAAAATTAAAAAACACCTGCCTTAAAATTACAGGGCGGGCCGTGGACTGGATACACCACAAGAGAAATAAATTTATCAGGTAAGCATAAATTTTGCTTTCTCTTGTAAGGTGTATCCAGTCCACGGATGCATCCATTACTTGTGGGATACCAATACCAAAGCTATAGGACACGGATGAAGGGAGGGACAAGGCAGGTGCTTAAACGGAAGGCACCACTGCCTGTAAGACCTTTCTCCCAAAAATAGCCTCCGAAGAAGTAAAAGTATCAAATTTGTAGAATTTAGAAAAAGTATGAAGCGAAGACCAAGTCGCCGCCTTACAAATCTGTTCAACAGAAGCCTCATTTTTAAAGGCCCATGTGGAAGCCACCGCTCTAGTGGAATGAGCTGTAATTCTTACAGGAGGCTGCTGGCCAGCAGTCTCATAAGCTAAGCGGATTATACTTCTTAACCAAAAAGAAAGAGAAGTTGCTGAAGCCTTTTGGCCTTTCCTCTGTCCAGAGTAGACACAAACAATGCAGATGTTTGATGAAAATCTTTAGTAGCTTGTAAATAAAACTTTAAAGCAAGAACCACGTCAAGATTGTGTAATAGACGTTCCTTCTTTGAAGAAGGATTAGGACACAGTGACGGAACAGCAATCTCTTGATTGATATTCTTATTGGATACCACCTTAGGAAGAAACCCAGGTTTGGTACGCAAAACTACCTTATCTGCATGGAAGATCAGATAAGGGGAATCACACTGCAAGGCAGATAACTCTGAAACTCTTCAAGCCAAAGAGATAGCTACCAAGAACAGAACTTTCCAAGATAAAAGCTTGAATGCAATGCAGAGGTTCAAACGGAACCCCTTGAAGAACTTTAAGAACTAAATTTAAACTCCATGGCGGAGCAACAGGTTTAAACACAGGCTTGATTCTAACTAAAGCCTCCCAAAATGCCTGAACGTCTGGAACATCCGCCAGACGCTTGTGCAAAAGAATAGACAGAGAAGAAATCTATCCCTTTAAGGAACTAGCTGACAATCCCTTCTCCAATCCTTCTTGGCGAAAAGACAATATCCTGGGAATCCTAACTTTACTCCATGAGTAACCCTTGGATTCACACCAATGAAGATATTTACACCATATCTTATGATAGATTTTCCTGGTGACAGGCTTTCGAGCCTGAATTAAGGTATCAATGACCGACTCGGAAAAAACACGTTTTGACAAAATCAAGCATTCAATTTCCAAGCAGTCAGACGCAGAGAAATTAGATTTGGATGTTTGAAGGGACCTTGAAGTAGAAGGTCCTGCCTCAGCAGCAGAGTCCAAGGTGGAAAGAATGACATGTCCACCAGATCTGCATACCAAGTTCTGCGTGGCCACGCAGGAGCTATCAAAATCACCGAAGCTCTCTCCTGCTTGATCTTGGCAATCAGACGAGGGAGCAGAAGAAACGGTGGAAACACATAAGCCAGGTTGAAAGACCAAGGCGCTGCTAGAGCATCTATCAGTGCTGCCTTGGGATCCCTGGACCTGGACCCGTAACAAGGAAGCTTGGCGTTCTGACGAGATGCCATGAGATCCAGTACTGGTTTGCCCCAAAGTTGAATCAACTGTGCAAACACCTCCCGATGGAGTTCCCACTCCCCCAGATGAAAAGTCTGTCGACTTAGAAAATCCGCCTCCCAGTTCTCTACTCCTGGGATATGGATAGCTGATAGATGGCAAGAGTGAACCTCTGCCCATAAAATTATTTTTGAAACCTCCAACATTGCTAGGGAACTCCTTGTTCCCCCTTGATGGTTGATGTAAGCTACAGTCGTGATGTTGTCCGACTGAAATCTGATGAACCTGAGCGCAGCTAGCTGAGGCCAAGCCTGAAGAGCATTGAATATCGCTCTTAGTTCCAGAATGTTTATCGGAAGGAGTGTCTCCTCCTGAGTCCACAAGCCCTGAGCCTTCAGGGAGTTCCAGACTGCACCCCAGCCCAGAAGGTTGGCATCTGTCGTTACTATTGTCCAATCTGGCCTGCGGAAGGTCATACCCTTGGACAGATGGACCCGAGATAACCACCAGAGAAGAGAATCCCTGGTCTCTTGATCCAGATTTAGTAGAGGGGACAAATCTGTGTAATCCCCATTCCACTGACTGAGCATGCAGAGTTGCAGCGGTCTGAGATGTAGGCGGGCAAACGGCACTATGTCCATTGCCGCTACCATTAAGCCGATTACTTCCATACACTGAGCCACTGAAGGGCGAGGAGTAGAATAAAGAACATGGCAGGAATTTAGAAGTTTTGACAACCTGGCCTCTGTCAGGTAAATCTTCATTTCTACAGAATCTATCAGAGTTCCTAGGAAGGAAACTCTTGTGAGAGGGGATAGAGAAATTTTTTCTTCGTTCACTTTCCACCCATGCAACCTCAGAAATGCCAGAACAATGTCCGTGTGAGACCTGGCAACTTGAAAAGTCGATGCCTATATCAGAATGTCGTCTGAGTAAAGGGCTACTGCTATAGCTCGCGGCCTTAGGACCGCTAGAAGGGACCCTAGAACCTTTGTAAAGATTCTTGGTGCCGTGGCCAACCCGAAGGGAAGAGCCACAAACTGGTAGTGCCTGTATTGACCCTCCTGGATCATAGGAAGGATGGTTCGAATAGTCTCCATCTTGAAGGATGGGACTCTGAGAAATTTGTTTAAGATCTTGAGATCTAAGATTGGTCTGAATGTTCCCTCTTTCTTGGGAACAACAAACAGATTTGAATAAAAGCCCTGTCCCTTTTCCTCCTGCGGAACTGGGTGGATCACTCCCATAACTAGAAGGTCTTGAACACAATGTAAGAATGCTTCTCTCTTTATCTGGTTTGCAGATAAAAGTGAGAGATGAAATCTTCCTTTTGGGGGAGAGGTTTTGAATTCCAGAAGATAACCTTTGGACACAATTTCCAATGCCCAGGGATCCTGGACATCTCTTGCCCAAGCCTGGGCGAAGAGAGAGAGTCTGCCCCCTACTAGATCCGTTTCCAGATCGGGGGCTGCTCCTTCATGCTGTCTTAGAGGCAGCAGCAGGCTTCTTGGCCTGTTTCCCCTTGTTCCAAGCCTGGTTAGGTCTCCAGACCGGCTTAGACTGGGCAAAAGTTCCCTCTTGTTTTGTGTTAGAGGAAGTTGAAGCTGCGCCACTCTTGAAGTTTCGAAAGGGCCGAAAACTAAACTGTTTGGTCCTTAATTTGTTGGACCTGTCTTGGGGAAGGGCATGACCTTTTCCTCCGGTGATGTCAGAAATGATCTCCTTCAGTCCAGGCCCGAATAGGATCTGTCCTTTGAAGGGAATGTTGAGAAGTTTAGACTTTGAAGTCACGTCAGCGGACCAGGATTTAAGCCATAGCGCCCTACGCGCCTTAATAGCAAAACCTGAATTTTTAGCCGTTAGCTTGGTTAAATGAACAACGGCATCAGAAACAAATGAATTGGCTAGCTTAAGGGCCCTAAGCTTGTCAATAATATCTTCCAACGGAGTTTCAACCTGTAGAGTCTCCTCTAGGGACTCAAACCAGAAAGCTGCGGCAGCAGTGACTGGGGCAATGCATGCAAGAGGCTGGAGAATAAAACCTTGTTGAATAAAAAATTTCTTAAGGTAACCCTCTAATTTTTTATCCATTGGATCTAGAAAAGCACAACTGTCCTCGACAGGGATAGTGGTACGCTTAGCTAGAGTAGAAACTGCTCCCTCCACCTTAGGGACAGTCTGCCATAAGTCCCGTGTAGCTGCGTCTATAGGAAACATCTTTTTAAAAACAGGAGGGGGAGAGAATGGTACACCTGGTCTATCCCATTCCTTAGTAATAATTTCAGAAAACTTTTTAGGGATTGGAAAAACATCAGTGTAAGTAGGTACTGCATAGTATTTATCCAATCTACATAATTTCTCTGGGACTACAATAGTGTCACAGTCGTCCAGAGTTGCTAAAACCTCCCTGAGCAATACGCGGAGGTGTTCAAGCTTAAATTTAAATGTAGACATATCAGAATCAAATTGAAGTATCTTCCCTGAATCAGAAAAATCACCCACAGATTGAAGTTCCCCTGCTTCAGCTTCATTATATTGTGAGGGTGTATCAGAGATAGCTACTAAAGCGTCAGAGAGCTCTGTATTTATTCTAGTCCCAGAGCTGTCTCGCTTTCCTTGCAATCCTGGCAGTTTAGATAATACCTCTGTAAGGGTATGATTCATAACTGCCGCCATGTCTTGCAAGGTATACGCAATGGGCGTGCTAGATGTACTTGGCGTCCCCTGAGCGGGATTTATAGGATCTGACACGTGGGGAGAGTTAGCCGGCATAACTTCCTCCTTGTCAATTTCTTCTGGTGATAAATTTTTTAAAGCCAGAATATGGTCTTTGTAATCTATAGTAAAATCAGTGCATTTGGTACACATTCTAAGAGGGGGTTCCACAATGGCTTCTAAACATAATGAACAATGAGTTTCCTCTATGTCAGACATGTTTAAACAGACTAGTAATGAGACCAGCAAGCTTGGAAAACACTTTAATAACTGTGAACAAGCAAAAAATAAAAATGGTACTGTGCCTTTAAGAGAAAAAAACAATCACAGAAACTGCTAAAACAGTGAAAAAAGCAGTAAATCTTACGAATTTTTTACAGTGTGTATAATAGGCTGAAAGAGCATTGCACCCACTTGCAAATGGATGATTAGCCCCTTAGTTTCAAAACCGGATAAAACCCCCCCGATATAAACGTTTTTAAACAGTCACAACAAACTGCCACAGCTCTACTGTGGCCCTACCTGCCCATACAACGACTTTGGAAGGCACAAAAACCCCTTAGAGAGGTCCTATATGTTCAGGGGACTCCTTCAGGGAAGCTGGATGTCTCAAGCTGCAAAAACTAATGGAAAATAGGCCCCTCTTAACCTGTACTCACAGTGAGAGGGCCTTAAAAAACTATCCCTAGGCAAAATCTAGTCAGCCATGTGGAAAAACTGGGCCGCAGAATAAAGTTTTATCACCAATATGAAATAAACGTTTATACACCTCAAGCAAACGTTATATCTATTCAGTAATGTGAGTAAATAATAAAAATATTACCCTTTACACCAAGCATAATACCAGTCATTATTAAATCACTGTAATCAGGCTTACCTTAAATAAATCCTGTATTGTCAGACTTTTCTAGCTTATCATTTCTCTAGAAAAATTTAAAACTGCACATACCTCAGAGCAGGAGACCTGCACGCTATTCCCCCAGCTGAAGTTACCCATCTCTTCAGTTATGAGTGAGAACAGCAATGGATCTTAGTTACAACCTGCTAAGATCATCAAAGACCACAGGCAGACTCTTCTTCAACTTTCTGCCTGAGGCTAAAATAGTACAACTCTGGTACCATTTGAAAATAACAAACTTTTGATTGAAGATAAACTACATTAATGCACCACATCTCTCTAGCTGCTTCCCTTGTCGAGAGCTGCAAGAGAATGACTGGGAGGTAGCAGTTAGGGGAGGAGCTATATAGACAGCTCTGCTGTGGGTGATCCTCTTGCAGCTTCCTGTTGGGAAGGAGAATATCCCACAAGTAATGGATGAATCCGTGGACTGGATACACCTTACAAGAGAAAGGGTTATCACGAATAACAGTATGGTCATATTTGGATTCATGCTAGTGGTATGAGGGGTGTAGATGAAAATAAAACAAAAATAATACAAAATTAAAAAAGAAATAAAAGTATATAAAAGCAGCATTCAGCTCCTAACGCAGCCCCATTGATTCCTATTGGGAAACACATTTTATGTCTACACCTAACACCCTAACATGAATCCCGAGTCTAAACACCCCTAATCTTACACTTAGTACCCCTAATCTGCTGTCCCCGACATCGTCGCCACCTACATTATATCATTAACCCCTAATCTACCATTCCGTACACCGCCGCCACCTACATTATACTTAGGAACCCCTAATCTGCTGCCCCCAACATCGTCGACACCGACATTATATTTATTAACCCCTAATCTGCCCCCCCAACGTTGCCGCAACTATATCAAATTTATTAACCCCTAATCTGTCACCGCCAACGTCGCCGCCACTATAATAAATTTATTAACCCCTAAACCTAAGTCTAACCCTAACACCCCCCTAATTTAAATATAATTTAAATACATCTAAATAAATTTACTATAATTAAATAAATTATTCCTATTTAAAACTAAATACTTACCTGTAAAATAAACCATAAGATAGCTACAATATAACTAATAGTTACAGAAAAGAAAGGATATACAAGACGCTGCTTAAAATCTATGTACCAGTTTTCCTCTAATGAGTAATATTATTTAAATACACTTAAAGGTAATATCCCTAATAAAGTGCAGAGATAACATTCGATATAAAAAAAATAAAAAAATAAAAATAAGTTCTTACAAATATCCAAAAACGAATGTCCAATTAAAAGTCAATGTTCCTTTCAAATAGTTAAAATGCAGGCAGCTTCTTATAAAAGTCCCATAACGAACTTGATGCAGTAATCTAAGGAAAAAAAAATAGAGAAAAGAGAGCGCCCAAACGCATCTAAGTGCAGACAGTCTGTACAAATTTATTATGCAAAATACATATATCACACGTAAGAATCAACTCACAATATAAATGAATAAAACAAGCGGTGTATAATATCACCCGATGAGTTCTCCTTTCCTTCAGCTTCAATAACGTTGCGTGCGGCGTCAGTAACCCAGCTGTCTGTGGGTGTGTTGGATTTTGACCAATCCGGTGGCTACTTCCGTGGATCGACTCACCACTATTGGTTGGTTTATACTGGTTGTTAGAATCCTCCTCCCAATAGAGCGATAAGTCTCTTTCAAACAGGGAAAATTATACTGAACCAAACGATGGCATATTAACCATGCATTACATAAAGTCCTCAGCCCACTAGGTGTAATTCAATCACAGGAAATACACAACAAATGCGGCCTCACTGGACTTGTACAAATAACAAAGTTGAGAGCAATATTACTGCCCCCTCACTCGACGTACGTTTCGTTCCGTGCTGGAACTTTTTCAAGAGTGTTGTTAGTCTCTGACTTCCTGCCTTTTATAGGAGGTAACAGCCAGTGTTTAGTGTTTAACTATTTCATTGCCTCCCATCTTGCATTAGAGAGCTTAGTATACACGCCAAATTTGGTACAACAACATGTTATTTACATCTGCTTACCAACATAAATATTGCATTATATGAACTCATATTAATACCTATATGATTAAATAAATATGTGACAGATAAAAAATATGCTTACCTATAACTTCTTAAAAAACACTAATATTGGTGTAAAATACATAGGATCATCTAAAAGAATATATAGAAAATATTTTCATTTCTATATATCAATAAATATCACATTTAAAAACATAACAATGTACAAGAAAAAACAGAATAGATTTCACACCTATTAACACCTTAAGTTAAAAAGGCCTGTATGTCTAAATCAATATTTAACCCTTGTGGGTAAAGACAATCCAACTTTTTTATCCAGAATGTTTCTCGTTGTCGTAGTTTAAGCAGCCTATTGGTATCCCATATGTTTGGAGGGACCCATTCTATGACTTTAATTTCTAAATCCTTCGGATCACAGTTGTGTGCCTGCTTGAAATGCTGTGAAACACTATGAGTTTCAAGCCCTTTCTCAATATTATTTAGGTGTTCCCTAAAACGATACTTTATTTTTCTTTTTGTTCTACCTACATAGATATAATTGCATTTGCACTTAATGTGATATACCACATGGGTGCTCATACAGGTACACCTATCCTTATTAGAAAACTTTCTCGAATTATCAAAATTTTCAATAACATTGTGGTTGTTAGGTATACGTGGACACATTACACATTCTTTCTTTTTGCATTTGAATGTACCTGTACTAGTCCCCCATTCTGATAGCTTTACTGGTGGTTTACTCCGGAGTTTACTAGGGGCCAAGATATTTTTTAAATCTCTATTCTTCCTAAACACCATTTCTGGTTTTGCTCCCAGTGATTTCTTTAGGATGGGGTCTAGTTGTAACACCTTCCAGTGTTTATTCAATATATCCTTAATCTTATAGTGTTGGTTATTGTATCTTGTGATAAATTTTTGATTTTTATTCTCCACTACGTGATGTTTAGTGACTTTCTTGCTGTTTATTTTATCTAGTAAGTGTTTTCTATCCATCAAATCCACCTTATTTTTCATTGTAAAAAGGAGCTCACTATTATACCCTTTGTCTAAAAATTTCTTAGTTAAAATATCAGCTTCGTGATTATAATCATTTTCATTCGTACAATTGCGCCTAATGCGCTGGTATTGTCCAAGTGGTATATTGTTTTTCCACTGTTTATAGTGGCCACTTCTTGCATTTAATAAACCATTTCTATCAGTTTCTTTTCTAAAAATTTTTACTGCTATTTTGTTTTTATCTACAAATAATGTTAAATCCAAGAAACTGATCTCTGTCTTTGATTGTGTATATGTAAATTCTAGATTATAGTCATTAAAATTAATTTGTTCTATAAATCTCTCTATTTCTTTAGGTTCTCCCTCCCAAATCATAATGATATAATCTATGTACCTATAGTACATATATATGTTGTCAAGGTACGGGTTATTATTCCATATTTTACATTCTTCATAATTGGACATGTATAGATTCGCATACGATGGGGCAAAAGTCGTCCCCATCGCTGTCCCCTGTATTTGTCTGTAAAATTTATTTTCAAATAAAAAGTAATTATGAGAAAGGATAAAGTGGATGGACTCAGAAATAAACTTAGATTGAACCGCAGATATACTTCCTTTCTGGCATTCTTCCTGAATTACTGTTACACCCTTATTGTGAGGTATACTAGTGTACAGTGCTGATACATCACAAGTAACCCAACTAAAGTTTGACCTCCATTCTTTTCCTTCAAATTTATTAATCACGTCCACAGTATCTCTAATATAAGAAGGTATCACTTTAACTAGGGGTTGCAGATAATAATCTATGTATTTTGACATGTTGTCGCACAGAGACCCAATACCTGATACTATGGGCCTACCGGCGGAAGTATATCTGCGGTTCAATCTAAGTTTATTTCTGAGTCCATCCACTTTATCCTTTCTCATAATTACTTTTTATTTGAAAATAAATTTTACAGACAAATACAGGGGACAGCGATGGGGAAGACTTTTGCCCCATCGTATGCGAATCTATACATGTCCAATTATGAAGAATGTAAAATATGGAATAATAACCCGTACCTTGCCAACATATATATGTACTATAGGTACATAGATGATATCATTATGATTTGGGAGGGAGAACCTAAAGAAATAGAGAGATTTATAGAACATATGAATTTTAATGACTATAATCTAGAATTTACATATACACAATCAAAGACAGAGATCAGTTTCTTGGATTTAACATTATTTGTAGATAAAAACAAAATAGCAGTAAAAAATTTTAGAAAAGAAACTGATAGAAATGGTTTATTAAATGCAAGAAGTGGCCACTATAAACAGTGGAAAAACAATATACCACTTGGACAATACCAGCACATTAGGCGCAATTGTACGAATGAAAATGATTATAATCACAAAGCTGATATTTTAACTAAGAAATTTTTAGACAAAGGGTATAATAGTGAGCTCCTTTTTACAATGAAAAATAAGGTGGATTTGATGGATAGAAAGCACTTACTAGATAAAATAAACAGCAAGAAAGTCACTAAACATCACGTAGTGGAGAATAAAAATCCAAAATTTATCACAAGATACAATAACCAACACTATAAGATTAAGGATATATTGAATAAACACTGGAAGGTGTTACAACTAGACCCCATCCTAAAGAAATCACTGGGAGAAAAACCAGAAATGGTGTTTAGGAAGAATAGAGATTTAAAAAATATCTTGGCCCCTAGTAAACTCCGGAGTAAACCACCAGTAAAGATATCAGACTGGGGGACTAGTACAGGTACATTCAAATGCAAAAAGAAAGAATGTGTAATGTGTCCACATATACCTAACAACCACAATGTTATTGAAAATTTTGATAATTCGAGAAAGTTTTCTAATAAGGATAGGTGTACCTGTATGAGCACCCATGTGGTATATCACATTAAGTGCAAATGCAATTATATCTATGTAGGTAGAACGAAAAGAAAAATAAAGTATCGTTTTAGGGAACACATAAATAATATTGAGAAAGGGCTTGAAACTCATAGTGTTTCACAGCATTTCAAGCAGGCACACAACTGTGATCCGAAGGATTTAGAAATTAAAGTCATAGAATGGGTCCCTCCAAACATATGGGATACCAATAGGCTGCTTAAACTACGACAACGAGAAACATTCTGGATAAAAAAAGTTGGATTGTCTTTACCCACAAGGGTTGAATATTGATTTAGACATACAGGCCTTTTTAACTTAAGAAGGTGTTAATAGGTGTGAAATCTATTCTGTTTTTTCTTGTACATTGTTATGTTTTTAAATGTGATATTTATTGATATATTGAAATGAAAATATTTTCTATATATTCTTTTAGATGATCCTATGTATTTTACACCAATATTAGTGGTTTTTAAGAAGTTATAGGTAAGCATATTTTTTATCTGTCACATATTTATTTAATCATATAGGTATTAATATGAGTTCATATAATGCAATATTTATGTTGATAAGCAGATGTAAATAACATGTTGTTGTACTAAATTTGGCGTGTATACTAAGCTCTCTAATGCAAGATGGGAGGCAATGAAATAGTTAAACACTAAACACTGGCTGTTACCTCCTATAAAAGGCAGGAAGTCAGAGACTAACAACACTCTTGAAAAAGTTCCAGCACAGAACGAAACGTACGTCGAGTGAGGGGGCAGTAATATTGCTCTCAACTTTGTTATTTGTACAAGTCCAGTGAGGCCGCATTTGTTGTGTATTTCCTGTGATTGAATTACACCTAGCGGGCTGAGGACTTTATGTAATGCATGGTTAATATGCCATTGTTTGGTTCAGTATAATTTTCCCTGTTTGAAAGAGATTTATCGCTCTATTGGGAGGAGGATTCTAACAACCAGTATAAACCAACCAATAGCGGTGAGTCGATCCACGGAAGTAGCCACCGGATTGGTCAAAATCCAACACACCCACAGACAGCTGGGTTACTGACGCTGCACGCAATGTTATTGAAGCTGAAGGAAAGGAGAATCATCGGATGATATTATACACCGCTTGTTTTATTCTTTTATATTGTGAGTGTGATTCTTACGTGTGATATATGTATTTTGCATAATAAATTTGTACAGACTGTCTGCACCTAGATGCGTTTGGGCGCTCTCTTTTTTCTATTTTTTTCCTTAGATAACTAATAGTTACATTAGGGTTTATTTTTATTTTACAAGCAACTTTGTATTTATTTTAACTAGGTACAATAGTTATTAAATAGTTATTAGCTATTTAATAACTACCTAGTTAAAATAAACACAAATTTACCTGTAAAATAAACCCTAACCTAAGTTACAATTGCACCTAACACTACACTATAATTAAATTAATTCCCTAAACTACCTACAATTAATTACAATTAAATAAAATAAACTAAATTACGGGAAAAAACACTAAATTACAGAAAAGAAAAAAGAAATTACAAATATTTTAAACTAATTACACCTAATCTAATATCCCTAATAAAATAAAAAAGCCCCCCAAAATAAAAAAATTCCCTACCCTATACAAAATTACAAATAGCCCTTAAAAGGGCCTTTTGTGGGGCATTGCCCCAAAGTAATCAGCTCTTCTACCTGTAAAAAAAAATACAATACCCCCCAAACATTAAAACCCACCACCCACACACCCAACCCTACTCTAAAACCCACCCAATCCCCCCTTAATAAAACCTAACACTACCCCCTTAAAGATCACCCTACCATGAGCCGTCTTCACCCAGCCAGGCACAAGTGGACCTCCAGAGCGGCAGAAGTCTTCATCCGATCCGGCCAGAAGAGGACATCCAGACCGGCAGAAGTCTTCATCCAGGCGGCATCTTCTATCTTCTTCCATCCGGAGCGGAGCGGGTCCATCTTGAAGACATCTGATGCGGAGCATCCTCTTCCATCCGACGGCGACTGAAGAATGAAGGTTCCTTTAAGTGATGTCATCCAAGATGGCGTCCCTTCAATTCCGATTTAATTATAGTAATTTTATTTCGTTTTATTTAAATTATATTTAAAGGGACAGTCAACACCAGAATTTTTGTTGTTTAAAAAGAAAGATAATCCCTTTATTACCCATTCCCCAGTTTTGCATAACCAACACAGTTATAATAATACACGTTTTACCTCTGTAATTATCTTGTATCTAAGCTTCTGCTGAATGCCCCCTTATTTCAGTTCTTTTGACAGACATGCAGTTTAGCCAATCAGTGCTCAGTCCTAGGTCACTTTACGTGCATGAGCTCAATGTTATCTATATGAAACATGTGAACTAATGCCTCTAGTGGTCAAAATGTATTCAGATTAGAGGCAGTCTTCAAGGTCTAAGGAATTAGCATATGAACCTCCTACTTTTAGCTTTCAACTAAGAATATCAAGAGAACAAAGCAAAATTGGTGATAAAAGTAAATTGGTAAGTTGTTTAAAATTGCATACCCTATTTAAAACATGAAAGTTTTTTTTGGACTTGACTGTCCCTTTAAGTTAGGGAGGTGTTAGGGTTAGACTTAAGTTTAGGGGTTAAAAAATTTAATATATTAGCGGCGACGTTGGGGTCGGCAGATTAGGGGTTAATAAATGTAGCTAGGTGTCGGCGATGTTAAGGCAGGCAGATTAGGGGTTAATAAAATTTAACTAGTGTTTGCAAGGCGGGAGTGCGGCCCTTTAGGGGTTAATATATTTATTAAAGTGGTGGCGATGTCCGGTCGGCAGATTAGGGGTTAAACATTTTAGTTAAGTGTTTGCGATGTGGGGGGGCCTCGGTTTAGGGATTAATAGGTAGTTTATGGGTGTTAGTGTACTTTTAGCACTTTAGTTAAGAGTTTTATGTTACAGCGTTAGCCCATAAAACTCTTAACTACTGACTTTTAAATGTGGTAAGATTCTGAACAGGAGAGGCTATACCGCTCACTTTTTCCAGCAATCGTAATACCGGCGTTAGGAAAATCCCTTTAAAAAATAGGATACGCAATTGACGTAAGGGGATTTGCGGTATGCTAAAATCGCAGAAAAAAAGTGAGCGGTACACCTGTACCTGCCCGACTCGTAATACCAGCGGGCGTTAAAAAACAGCGTTGGGACCCCTCAACGCTGCTTTTTAAGGCTAACGCAAGATTCGTAATCTAGGCGTTTGTGTTGTAATGAAGTTTAAATGCATGAAAAAAGAAAATACACATTCAATGCTATGGACTTTTCAGAAGATCAAAGGAAACAAGGGAAAATTAAAGTATATAATAAACTGTGTGTACTGAAAAAAATAATTGAGTTAAGTGTGGTATTGAAGTGAAGTAAAAAATAACTAGTAAATAAGCCATGACTAAGTGTGGCACGAAATGCGTATGTTTGTTTCTTTGACGTCTGCTAACTTCCTTATATGTTGAGTTTTTTTAAATGTAACATCTATAATTGTGTGAGATGCAATAACAATAAATACTGCAACACCTTTGAAATCATGGTCAGAATTTTTCAACTACACTAAGTTCCAATATGAGGAATTCATATAAACACTCCACTGCCATTGTTAAGTTTATTGTTTAATGGTCGTATCTTACTATTTCAAAGCTTGCAAGGTGTCTCATTTTAATTGTATTGTATTTCTCTATAAATAGATGAGCAGTTATGAGATGATCCACCATTGATTATAATGGAAACTGACTAGAATATGTGAAAGCGGCAGGTACAAGTTTTTCCCCCAAGATGTTTATTTCAGTAATAAGTTTTATTGAGTCTAGACCAACGTGCCAATATTTTTTAAGTCGTTTGTAAATTTCTGGACTTTTTACACCAGGGCCTCGATCCGATATAAATCGTCGCCCGCAGAAGCAGGTGACGCCAAATTTTGCGCAGGTTTGGTATTCTATATACGGCGTAACTTAGAAATGACGCGCGTATATTTCTGCCTTCACCTGTCGTTTTTTGGCCCATAGACTGACATACAAAACACGAGCAGTTTGGTATCCAATATACGGCGTAAGGACTTACGCGCGCAGATTTCAGGAAATCTACTCCATTCTCATCTCGCCACAAATTGAAGGCGCAGCAACCCTTGCACTGACTTAGAAACCAACGTAACTCTCTGATGGCCTAACAAATGCATGCTTAACAACATACATATCAGCAGCTTGATCACAAATAGTTAACCTCTTCAAAGCATTTATTATTCCTGCCCCTGCAAGTGTGTCAAACCAATCACAAAGGGGTGCATCATTGGGAACAAGGGTGCATCATGGGGCACAAGGGGTCATCATGGGGCACAAGGGGTCATCATGGGGCACAAGGGGTGCATCATGGGGCACAAGGGGTCATCATGGGGAACAAGGGGTGCTGGAAGCCCTACAATCCCCTGTTGTTCCGTCTACACATGCTGATTCTATAGTTGCTGCTGAGGTCCATAGTGATGGTGCTGCCCCTGCTGCAGCTGGTCATCAAATTACATACTGCAGATTTCCACTACATGTAAGTGAAACTACTACATCCCACCCCCATTCCCTTAACCACCCTAATTACTGAAAATATATCATTAGTTTAATTCATGTTTTGGTCACTATGATTTATTGACTATCATTTCAAGGAATGAAAATGGATGTTTATACCTTATGTTCACACCTTCTGTAAAAACATTGTTATTTAGATATATATACCCATGTGCAGGTATAGGCAAGGTGTCCTTCACTAAAAGTCTTTACCTTAGAAAATGTCCACCACAGCCTTGGCTCGTGCCTATCCCTCCCTGCACATGGGTCAATTTTTATTGGATGTGAGAAACCTTGATTTACATCTTAAAAGTGAATATCACTATATGTACCCTTCATACACAACTATGTGATTTGGTTTAGAGAACATGAATATGTCATAAACATGATGATATTACCTTTTTTGGGCCATTTACACACAGGACTCATATTTTTCTAAAATATTAGTGTACTAAAACACCCCTCACATGGATGTGGATGACAATTATATGGTAAAAAACAAAGGACAAGATTTAGGCTGAAATATAACAATATTTTTTTTTTTAGGCTTCTTAGATGAGGGGGCTGAGGTGCCTGGAATGGCTCTCCTGGGTCTCCTGGGTTGTGTGGATTCAGAGGATTCTGCAGGAGTGCTGGCCACAGATGAGAGGCTGGAGGCAGTGTCCTGCTGGTGTGTGAAATGCTCCACCAACACACCCAACAGTTAGTTTTGTTCCCACCATCTGTTGTCAGTCTGCATCTGCATATCTGAAATAACTCTCATAATCTGAGATTTGTTTTGGACTATACCACTTAAAGATGCTGCCATGTCCTGTTGCAGCTCAATGGGACGCTGGAGTAAAGTTTGTTGGCTCCTGTAAAACCTGCGTTGGTCTCTCTGCATTCTCTCGCAGGTTGCTGTGAGCCTCCTCTGGAGGGCAATGTATTCGTCGCCCAGGGCAGAAGTCAGAGGATCTACAGGCTGTTCACCAGCAGGGATTATAGGTGCAGGTTCTCCTCTAGCTGCTGTTGCATCTGGAACTATGACAGCTGTTGCTTCAGGAGGAACTACTACAGCTGTTGCTTCAGGAGGAACAATGACAGCTGGTGCTGCAGGAGGAACTACAAGAGCTGGTGCTTCAGGAGGAACTACAAGAGCTGGTGCTTCAGGAGGAACTCGAAGAGCTGGTGCTTCAGGAGGAACTACAAAAGCTGGTGCTTCAGGAGAAACAATGACAGCTGGTGCTGCAGGAGGAACTACCACAGCTATATGCTCCTCTTCATATGCTGGAGCTCTTCCAAGGGAAGCGGATGGTGGAGCTCTCCGGGTGTACTGGTAGTCCCATTGACGACTGGTGTGTGACCACTCAGCCTGTCCAGTCTGTATGTCCTGTTGGTAAAAGTCCTGACTGGCCTGATATTGGGAGGGGGGGGTAAAGACATCTACCCTTTGGGGATGCCTTGGCTGCCCCTCATAACCAAATGAATAGTCCTCCGGCCAGGGCTCCTGCCAGGGCTCCTCTTCAAAACTTGGTGGCATGACGTATGGGTCCTCAACAGAGGCAATTCAACCCACCTCATGCCTGGGTGCATACTGTTGAGGAATTCTCTGGTCTGGTGGTTGCAGTTGAGGCATTCTCTGGCCTGGTGGTTGCAGTGGATGCATGCCCGTTTGCACCCTGGTTACAGGAGGTTCTGTGGAGGAGTCAAATGATGAGAGGTATTAGTACAATCATATATATATCCATGTGGGCATACAATGTACATTGATACATGCTGTTCCGATCAGCCAATAGAATGCAAGCTCAATCTGATTGGCTGATTGGATCAGCCAATCGGATTGAACTTGAATCTGATTGGCTGATTGAATCAGCCAATCAGATTTTCTTACCTTAATTCCGATTGGCTGATAGAATCCTATCAGCCAATCGGAATTTGACGGACGCCATCTTGGATGACGTCATTTAAAGGAAACTTCATTCGTCGTTCAGTCGTCAGGCCAGATGGATGTTCTGCATCGGAGGGCAGAAGAAAGAAGATTGAAGATGCCGCTTGGAGGAAAACTTCGCCCCGATGGAGGACCTCTTCTTTGCCGCTTGGATGAAGACATCGCAGGGATGGAAGACTTCTTCTTTGCCACTTGGATGAAGACATCGCTGGGATGGAAGACTTCTTCTTTGCCGTTTGGATGAAGATATCGCCCGGATTGGATGAAGAGTTTGGCCCGGATGGGTGAAGACGACTCAAGGTAGAAAGATCTTCTGGGGCTTAGTGTTAGGTTTATTTAAGGGGGATTTGGGTGGGTTTAGAGTAGGGTTATGTGGGTGGTGGGTTGTAATGTTGGGGGGTGGTATTGTGGGGGGGTTATACAGGCAAAAGAGCTGTTTACTTTGGGGCATGCCCCGCAAAAGGCCCTTTTAAGGGCTGGTAATAGAGCTGTTAACTTTTGTAATTTAGAATAGGGTAGGGAAATTTTTTTATTTTGGGGGGCTTTATTATTTTATTAGGGGGCTTAGAATAGGTGTAATTAGCTTAAAATTCTTGTAATCTTTTTTTATTTTTTGTAATTTAGTGTTTGTTTTTTGTAATTTAGTTTAGTTTATTTAATTGTATTTTAGTTTAGATATTTGTAGTTTATTTAATTTATTTATAGTGTAGGTGTATTTGTAACTTAGGTTAGGATTTATTTTACAGGTAAATTGGTAATTATTTTAACAAGGTAGCTATTAAATAGTTATCAACTATTTAATAGCTATTGTACCTAGTTAAAATAAATACCAAGTTACCTGTAAAATAAATATAAACCCTAAAATAGCTACAATGTAATTATTAATTACATTGTAGCTATCTTAGGGTTTATTTTATAGGTAAGTATTTAGATTTAAATAGGAATATTTTAATTAATAATATTAATATTAATTAGATTTATTTTAATATGAATTTAGTTAGGGGTGTTAGAGTTAGATAGGGTTATTATACTTAATATATATATGTAATATAATAATGATATTAACTATATTAACCCTAATATAATTAGGGTTAATATAGTTAATATAGATGGCGGCAGTGTAGGGGGGTCAGATTAGGGGTTAATCTATTTAATATAGGTGGCGGCGGTGTAGGGGGATTAGATTAGGGGTTAATGTATTTAATATAGGTGGCGGCGGTGTAGGGGGATTAGATTAGGGGTTAATACATTTATTATAGGTGGCAGCGGTGTAGGGGGATTTAGATTATAGGCAAAAGAGCTGTTAACTTTGTGACAATGCCCCGCCAAAAGCCCTTTTAAGGGCTGGTAAAAGAGCTGATTACTTTGGGGCAAAGCCCCGCAAAAAGCCCTTTTAAGGGCTGGCAATAGAGCTGTTTACTTTGGGGTAATGCCACGCAAAAAGCCCTTTTCAGGGCTATTTGTAGGGTTAGACTTAGGTTTAGTGGTAGGGATAGTTTAGTATTTTAGGGGTTAATTAATTTAATATAGGTGGCGGTGGTATAGGGGGATTAGATTAGGGGTTAATAAATGTAATATAGGTGGCGGCGGTGTAAGGGGATTTAGATTAGGGGTTAATTTATTTAATATAGCTGGCGGCGGGGTAGGGGGATTTAGATTAGGGGTTAATAATTTTAATATAGCTGGCGGCAAGGTAGGGGGATTAGATTAGGGGTTAATAATTTTAATATCGCTGGTGGCGGGGTAGGAGCTCACATTAGGGGGTAGGTAATGTAGGTGGCGGTGGTGTAAGGGGCTCACATTAGGGGCTAGTTAATGTAGGTGGCGGCGGGGTCCGGGAGCGGCGGTTTAGGGGTTAATAACTTTATTAGGTGCGGCGGTTTAGGGGTTAATACATTTATTATTCGTAGAGTGAGGGGGGATAGCGGATAGAGGGGTATACGTGTCGGGCTATGTTTGGGAGGCGTGTTAGACAGTACGGGAGATTTAATAACTTAGTCAGGTTTTGTAGGCACCGGCAGTTTCTAAAGTGCAGTAAGTCACTGGCGACTCCAGAAATTTGTACTTACACAGATTTCTAGACATCGCTGGTTTGTCAGACTTACGGCACTTTAGCATCTGATGGTGCCGTATATGTGATAGCTCGAGTTGCGAGCTGAAACTATGGGCGGCGGGGGTTCCCTCGCTTGCGCCGCAAACTACGATCTATATCGGATCGTGCCCCTGAAGTCCAACTCTTTGCACGCATCAGGTTTTGCTCTAGCTAACTTTTAATTTTCAAGTTGTAATATGCGTGCTACCCAACGTGAGCAAAAAGTTTACCTCTAGTGAAGTTAATGCATTCATCTTATGTTTATTGCTTCACATGCTGTAAATTAGCATGTACTCTACAGAAAATTACAAACACAAACACTGTTTTCATTCTGCATAGTGGAGTGGTTGAATTTTTGCCATTTACAAATGTATCTTAAAACTAGAGGTATTTTAAGGTATCTGAACTGAAATAATATATATATATATATATATATATATGATTTGTGTAAGTAATTTACAGAAAAAAAGCACTAGAATGTACTTTAGATTCAATGTTTAATTCAAAAGTGCGAAAGCGGTTTCTGCCCAGGAGTGTAACATAGATAAGCAGTGAAGTGGTTAAAGCCAAAAATACTTTATTTGTCCATGAAAGTTTAGAAATAAAAGTACTCTAACATATAAAAGGTTGAGATAGGCTTTTTGGCTTAAAATATTGCTGCATTTTATAAATGCACTACATAGGAACTGTGTAAAAACTTAAAGGGACAGAACTATGTGTGGATTTATGTAACATAACTATAGCCTTTTGTTTTTAATCTTTTTTTCTAAATACCAAATTTGGCAACTAAAACAAAACCGTGTGTGTGATGCCATCCTCTTCTGTGCAGCAGTTTTTACAGCTAGAGCGTCCCTGGTTCACTGTAAAATCATAGCAAGCAACACAACACGTAGCACCCCCCCCCCCCCCCCCCCCGCACTAAGTAAAGCTACCCAACCTTTACAGTCCCTTTAAATGTGGATTACAGGATTTATTTAGAATTTTACAGCTACATGCTACATGATATTTTTCAATAACATAATGAATTTTAACTGGTTTTATGTGCATGAGCTGCAGTTTATACCAGTTCACTACAAAACAGGAACATTCGAAGTGAGGTAGGAAGTTTTTTGTGGGGCTAAAAGTTCATTACCCTATCAAATATCTTTGGATTGTAACACACACATATATATATATATATACACATTAGATAGATAGATAGATAGATAGATAGATAGATAGATACATAGATAGATATAATTATCACAAATAGTTGCAAATTGCTTCTTTATAATAAATATCAGTGGTTGGGTGGTGCTATGTATCAGGCAATAGCATTTCCAATATTCAACAAAAAAAGGGATACTTTATAAGCACTCAGAGTTAACCCCTTTTAGTTATTATTTATGTGCGTGTACATCATAGGTGGTTTAAAACATACAACTTTGTTAGAACTTAATTTAAAATGTGGATATTAAAACTAAAATGCTAGAAATAAATCAACCTTTATCAAAGTGGAGTTACTAAAATAATGTATATCACAGTCAAGTTGGATACCAGGTAATGGTAATAATTAATATATTAGAGCAGCTCCAAGAAAACCCTGATTCAAGTAACTCCAATATAGTAAGATATTATAATTCCTCATAAAAGCTACTAATGGCTTTCGATAAATAATGTGGCAAATACGCACATGAACTTAAATAACCTGCCCACTATGTGGATGGTAATTATTTGTAACCATATGATACAATTATTGTTACAATAAAATTGCTCAAGACTGGGAGTCTATTATTACTGCAGGGGACAACAATAGTCCTGAATATATATATAACGCGCGGGTTAACTCTAAGTGCTTATAAAGTTTCCCTTTTTTGTTCAGTATCTCTAACTGAATATTGGTAACGCTATGAGGCGGCCCCTTTTTGTTTTTTTGTTCCATAGATTGACATCTTCATCTGTTGTCCTTAGTGGTGCTGCTGCATAGAATCTTTTGGATACTCACTGCAAACTGTATCTTTTATGAACTATTGAGCATATTTCAAGTTTTGATTATATCTTTAAATTAATTGTGTTGTATACATTTTTGAACTTATTATATTTTAACGTTGATGTCATTCACTCTATATTAATTAATATTAATTTATCTTTGTGAGTGATTCAAATATTGATGTGAAGTCAGGGCGCCCCATTAAGATACACATTTTTTTTTAATATATTTTGTTTAGTGATCTTTAAATTGGGTCTAAAAAAGCCAAAATGTGTTTTCAAGATGAAAAACATTTAGGACACCCCACATAAAAGGGGTAATACGGGGGCGGAGCTAACTGCCTAACTGATCAGTCGCAACAAGTGAGAGCTCCTTTGGGAAAAAAGCCATATTTCAGCAGTAATTATATATTAAATGATCTGAAATCAATAATATCAAACTCAGCATCGAGTTCTTAGACTGCTGGAGGTGATAACCTAAGACAGAAGCCGTACAAGCATTTGTGAGGGTCACATTATACAGTTAGTCTGGTCTGCTGTGGAAACGGCATAATCTCCCATCTCCTGTTAATTGCATCTGGCTGAGACTGTCTCCGGAGGGTCAGGACTCCGCTCCGGAGCAACAGTCGATAGAGAGTGAGGAAGCTGTTCCAGATATGAGGAGCTGGGTTTTGAAGTAACCTCCTGTTACTATCCTTACTGACACACACAATTAACTGCGAGCTGTCCGGGAACTGTTGGTGTCATCACGGACAACAGACCTACGTGTGCCTAGTGGAAGCTGAGTGCTGTGGTGAGTCGGGTTCAGCGATTGCCCCAATATGGGAATTGGCTGTGTCACAGAGGAGAGACCTGTCGGGGTAGCGGACGAAAGGACGCGAAAAGCCACCATATTGCCATCCTCTCCATGGCCCTCATAAAGTCAGCCCACACTGTACCGGAAGGCCCCAGCTCAGCATTGTGAGTAACGGCCCCCCCTTGGCTGACATAATTGATCCGGATCTCCCTAGAGACTTACCTCCTTTGCTGGAGTAGTTGCCCGTTGTGGTGATCACGTTATTTAAGGCAGGCCCTGGACACAACCTGTAACACAGGACGCAGTGTGGAGTGTGGAGAGGCAGCAGTTACTGGGTGACTATTGGTGGAAGCGCTCCACTTGAACCTTGGGTAAGGCTGCTGCACATCTAGGTCCCCCTGTAAGATCTACTGACATTTACCCTATATACCTCACAGAGGACTTACTAGGCCTAGGGGGGAGGGCAGAAGTAAACAATCATGTTTATTGACCCACTCAAGTCAAACAACTCAGGAACCCTGGTTCAAGGGGTCAGAGGCAGCCTTAAGTTTTACCCTCTCTTCTTACTTGCTAATTTCCTATTTTACAACAGGAGGTCACAGGTGGCCGGAGGCAACATTTAGAAGTAGCAACAATAACCCTCAAGGTCTTAACAGTCCGCACCTTGCTCATTAGCGTGGGCCCTACACCCTCTTTTCCATTTCAGAGTCCTCTTCCACTAAGACTTAAATTGCCAGAGACCTCCTCCTCCCTAATAGTAGGCTACTGGGCTCAATCAGTAAGAGCCTCTCTCCTGCCATTTCCCTCTGGGGTGTTCCCAGAGGGTCATATCCTTTCTTCCTGTTCCCACATTGTCATTAGATGACACCTTCCCCTAGGAGAGAGGCCTTAAACGACAGACTCCAGATGTTCCCTTGCTGATCATGCTGTGCTACATAATGGCCTAGGGATAAGGAAGGGGGCCAATGGGAGGTGAGAATCTGTAAGATACATCTCTACGTCGTTAATCGTCATTCAAAGAGCTAAAAATTTAAGTTAACCAAGTCCAAAACAGTCCAGTCTTCATTATGTTACAATCTCAGAAGAAAAAGCCTAAGCAGGTTAATCAACCTAGGAGAACCGTTGTTGATCATTTTAAAGCTACCCCTAGAGACGAAAGGAGCTTCTCTCCTGAGGATACCCAATCATGTGACGACCAGGATACAGATATCAGGCCCAAAGTGCACCCAGCCCAGACCCCGCCCCTCGATAATATGGCGGCCACTATAGTAGACAATCTTTCAAAATGTATGAACACTCTACAAGATACCCTCACTAAGGCCATTAAGGGGTCTGCGGAAGAATTATGTAGAGATATGGTGGTGATGGGAGAAAGGACAGAAGCCTTAGAACAAAAGCATGAGGATCTAGCAGTAGATCATGAAAATGTACTGTCCTACTCTCAGAATTTGGCCACCCAGTTTTCAGACCTGGAACTTAAATTCTAAGATTTAGAGGACAGATCCAGAAGAAATAATCTGAGATTTAGAGGAGTGTCAGTAGATATCCTAACTAGTGATCTAGAAAACTTCATTAAGGAATTCTGTGTCTTATTCCTAGCTGATCTAGACACCCCAAGCTTCCTCATAGATAGGGTCCATCGCAACCCCAAGACCCCGTAATATCTCGGCAGATAAACCCAGGGATGTGCTAGCCTGAATTGACTTTTTCACCTATAAAGAAAGGATTTTAAGAGAACTGGCAAACAAACCATCATTGCCGGAGAAGTTTCAATCCATTCAGGTCTTCCCAGATCTTTCTCAATTTACACTCCAAAGACGTAGATCTTTTAGTCCTTTCACACATATTCTTAGGCAACACAACGTCAAGTATAGATGGGGTTATCCAACCAAGCTAATTATCAACAGAAATGGCGCTCTTCATACGGTCTCTTCCATCAACGAGGGGATGGACCTCCTTAAGAAGTGGGATCTTCAAAAACTTCCATCTCAGCCCAGAGAGTTATGCCCCTCATCCTCATCACTTCAAGCGACAGCACAAGAATGGGCCCCTCTCCCAGAGCAGCCTCTCATGAGTAGGAATTCTGAGGGCACTCCAAGCTTGCCCCGGGACTGTACTCTAGATGAAACTACCTGATTGGACTGTGCATGGTTTATTACTGCCCTTATTGGACACAGCATCAACAAATGAGTGAAGTAGTTAATGCTAAGCAATCACATTAGGTTCTAGAACAATGATGTGAGATCTGTTTATTGTTAAATATGTTCTCTTTTTTGTTTTCTATGTTCTAGGCCAATTAACAGCCTTAGTTTTCTCTTCCAGGTTTTTAGCTCAGTTTATCTTGCCTAGGATTGTGTTAAAGTTGCAAGTCTACTCTCTTTTTAAACTCCAAGATGGGGTAACCTAATGATCATAATGCAATAGTCATCAAATGTGTGGCAGTTTTGGTAATTATTTGAGAGGGAGTGACAAGGCCCTCTATAATGTATCATAATAATCAGTAATCTCCATAGAAGCAGAGTTAGGGCCAGTGTTAGTTTCCCATAAATATTTCTACCATAAATAGACTTAAGCGAATTGAAACGTGCCCTATGATAAGTTACTTTTCATCTTGTCAGGCGTCAGATAAGCCTACTTGAGTCCCTGACATCCTTGCAACTCCTTTAGTCCAATTATTCTGTCTTACTGAGAAGAAAAGGTTTAACGAGGTTCGCATAATATGAGATGTGATTGTTCAATTCCAGTTGAAATGTTGATGTGACAATATGTTTATTGCTCTTTGTTCCAGCTTTAACAATATGTATCTTGCTCATTAGTTAATGCTTTAATAATATTTCCCTACCTTAGCAGATGTTGTAAGTTAGTACAGTTCATACTTAAGTATGTATAGGAATATGATTGTTCTAGTTCTTTAATGAAGGGTCTCTTGACTCTATAGTTATTCTCACTAAACATCTCCAGTGGCCCCCCCATCCCTTCAGGCAGTAGAGAATCTGATATTTAGATGTAAGATCTAGCTCAGGTCCTCTCCCCCCCCCCATAGTAAATTCTCATTTTGATGAGAACAAGGAAGTAGCATACCCCCTTGGGTTTCTTGATATTTTCCTTGTTAGGCGGTGAATAGTGCTGCCAATTTCACCCAATAATGATTGTACCTAGATTTAATCTAGATTATCAGTGTTTTTTTTATTTTTTTATTGTTCTTTGAACCAATTCCTGCCCCTCTAACACTTATAATCTATTTTCTCCAGAGTAAGTGATAGACCACTGGGTTGACCCTCTCTAAGTTTACCCTCTGGGTTACTACATTATTCGATATCCCACAGCTAATCCCACAACGAGGAGCGAATACAACATGAAACCCCATGGTTCTCACTTACTGTGCTGAGGAGCCGTGTCACAGGTAGGTGGAGTAGAGCGTCCCATCCCTTTCCTTCTGGTCCTCTTCTCTTGCATGATTCTCTTGTCTAGCTCAGGCCCACCCCCCTCTTCCACTTTCCCCAAGATGAGGAAGACTCCAGCTAATCTAACTTTTGCCTCCCTTAACTGCAAGGGGCTTAATTCTTCTACTAAACGCAGTCTCCTGGGTAACTAAATGAAATTCAATAATGCTAAAATAGTATTTGCCCAGGAAACTCATTGGGTAAAGGACCCATCAATTCCATTTAAATTTCAACATTTTACTAATTATGAAGTGGCCTCCCACTCTGACAAGACCAGGGGAGTAGCAATCCTTATCCATCGTCTAGTTAGCTGTGAAAAAAATTACCTTGAAACAGACCCTGAGGGTAGATACCTCATCCTAATCTGTAAACTAGACGGCCAAGTGTATACGTTAGTTAATCTATACGCCCCTAACTAAAACCAGCCTAAGTTTCTTAAGACTTTATTACAAAATATTTGCAAAGTAAAGACGGGGAGACTTTTGTTAGGTGGTGACTTTAACATGGTTTGGGATGCTTCCCTAGTCAAAAGAGTCAGTCAGGGTAAAACTGTAGACTCATATTCATTTTCCACAGCCAAAAAATTCAGAGATCTAATTTCCTATTACAACTTGTTTGATGTTTGGAGATCCTGTCACCCAACCACCAAAGTGTTTACGTACTTCTCTAGACCTCATAACTCATACTCGAGGCTGGATTACTTTTTCACGGACACATGGACGTTGAATATAATTAAAGATTCTACGATCAAACCTTGTGCCTGGTCCGATCATGATGCACTTTTAGTGGTATTGGACTCTGGTTTAAGCTCCTCTCCCAGACTCGCTATGGTCAGACCCTGAGTTTCAACCTTTGATCCGGAACTCCATACAGGAATATCTGAACCACAATACAAATTCTGTTTCCTCCCGCCAAACACTCTGGGCAGCTCTCAAGGCTTACATTAGAGGAGTCTGTATTTACAAACAAGCCTCCATCAGAAAGTCAAAGGGAGCACCTTTCGGCCTTGTGGTGGCCCATCTTAGGACCAAAGAAACCCTTAACAAAAATAACCCCTCCCCTGAGTTGACGGCTGAAATAGACGCCCTTCGTAAACAACTCAATGAGTTGGAATTAAATCGCATTAAGGAGGCAGTAGGTAGGTTTAAACAAATTTTATACTACCATGGTAACAAAGCCTCAACTATGCTTACACGTAAGTTGAGAGGTAAGGTGGCCTCATCCTGAATTTTGCCCATAAACAAAGGGAATACTCAGGTAACCTCCCCAGAAATATTGGGGAGGCTTTTGCGTCATTGTATTCTAACCTATACAATCTGCATCAAGCGGAGGAGAAGAATACCCCCCTAGAGACCAGATTAGAAATTTTGTAGAGGGCCTGAATCTGCCCACTATGTCCCAAAAAGAAGCCAATCTGCTGCAAGCTCCCTTTTCAAACTCCAAATTGAAAGTGGCAATTACTCAACTCCAAAATAGTAAAGCGCCGGGCCCTGATGGTTTCCCGGCTATGTTCTATAAGACCTTCCGTCTGGAACTTTCGCCCCTGTTACTCCAGACTTTTATAGAGGCTAGAGAAAAAGGCTCATTCAGAAGCGATTTACTAGAAGCAACGGTAGTTACCATTCCAAAACCTAACAAAGACCCTTCCCAGTGTGGAAGTTACCGTCCAATCTCCCTCATTAATATAGATGTAAAGCTTTATTCTAAGATGTGGGCCAACAGACTATGCCTCATCACTCCTAACCTCCTGCATCCAGATCAGGTGGTGTTCACTATGGGTAGAGAGGGGCCAAATAACACGAGGCACATCTTAAAAAAATTTTCAGAGGCACACAGATTGAAAGTCCCCATGCTGGCCATGTCCTTTGATGCTGAAAAAGCGTTTGACAGGGTCAGATGGGAGTATCTGTGGGAGGTACTTTTTAGCTTTGGTTTCCCCAAAGATATAGTTGTTGCAATCCAAGCCCTATACAGCTCTCCGAGGGCCAAAGTTAGAGGTTTAGGCTTTTGTTCATCGAGTTTCCCCATAACTAATGGAACGAGACAGGGTTGTCCTCTCTCGCCCATAGTGTTCGCTCTGGCAATTGAGCCTATCCATTCATTATTTGCTGATAATGAAAGACATATGTGCAGGGGAGGTATGGCAATTGAAGGCTTGGGAGCGAGAGCTGAGAATTCAAGCTTCTGAAAAGAGTTGGGCACAAGCGTTCTTACTCACCAAAAAGACATTACAGTACATTGTGCTAACTCACTAGAGCTCTATATTAAAGTCTGCCTTAGATGGCATTACACCCCACAGAGATTGGCACAGATGGCTCCATCCCATTTGCCCTTGTGCTGGAGAGGTTGTGGACAAGTAGGCTCGGATCTTCATATTTGGTGGTCATGCCCAGTCTTGAATCAACTGTGGAAAGAAGTTTTTCAGTTATTCGATTCAATCGGGATTTTTATCCCAAAGCACCCAGGGTAGCTCTCTTGAATTTCTTCCCATGGAAAACACCTAAAATACAGAAACAATTGGCTATCTTTATTTTTGCCGCCACAAAAACTTTGATTGCTAGAATGTGGAGACAGGTAGGCCTGCCCTCCTTGACTGAAGTTAATCGGATCATGGAAACCTATGCCTCGATGGAAAAGGGATTCTATCTCTACCTGAACAAAATTGAGTCGTACTGGAAAATTTGGGACCTTTGGGTTCATAGACAGGATCTGCCAGGTGCCCAATAAAATGACTTTGGAATATGGGGGCCCATCTAGTCTATGGGCAGATGGCTGTGAGTCCTCCCATGTACGGGGATCTCTTCTCTCCCCTTTCCTTTATCTGACTTTACCCTGCTTTCCTTTTTCTGACCCCCCCCCTCTTCTGACCCCTCCCTCTCCCCTCACCTCTGCTCTACCTACCTGGATACGACGCAAAAGTATCAATTGAGATAGGTACAGTAGGTAAACTATGATATGCCAAATCTCCTCCCTTTCCAGTAAGGTTTGGCTCCTCTCACGATTATATAACATAACCTTATCACTATTCAATAAAAGATTATCACATTTAATACCCTAGATCCCACATTTTGAGTGTACCCTCCAACAAATTGAACTAGATCCCCATACAGTGAGACGTAACCTGAGGGATAGGGAGAGGGCCATGTCGGAATGAGGTCATGTTCGGGGTCTTTTAACTTAGATCCCTGGAGAATTTACTGGTACAGAAATTTATTGATAGGACAGGGTAAGGAATTCTAAACTTTCGTAAAGATCTACTGAGGTGTGTGCTGGATATAGACAAAATTGCTATTAGTAGCCTATTTCATTGCTGTTCATATTCCAGCTTGTTCTTTTTCTTTTTTTGTTTATGTACAGATGACACATTTTGTATATATAATTGTCTCTGAGTAGCGATGTAACTTAAAGAGACACAATGTTTTGATATACCGGTACTTAATTCAATTTACCTCAATAAAAGAAAAAATATATTTAAAAAAAAAGGGGTAATACGTACATGCATGAAGAAAGTTCATGAAAAACTGTTTTTCCAATACGATTGCATGAAATCTGATACAATGGTAGCCCTTAAATTTATGATTACAACACTTTATGTAGTAGGTGGTTCCAATTTAGCTATCATATCTTATACAAATAATAAAAAATGTAAAGGCAAAACTCATTAATTTAAGAGTTTATTTTCAAATGTTTTAAGAAACAGAAAATTCTAATCTTAAATCCCTCATTTTTATGACCTCATCAATGATATCTCTAATTACACCACACATGACACTTACACAATTATACAACAAGGCAGAGGAGACAACGTATGAGCATTAAATCATTCAACAGCACATACCACCAAGCAAATGTTTGTTTTTTGTATCTTGAGTATTTCCTTGACATTCATAGTTGGTCATCATCTCTACAGTGTCACGCTATGTATTTGCTTTATGTTTTCTCGCAGAAGGGAAGAGCAACTAGTGCTTTGATTATTTCCCGATTATTAGACATTTACTGAGATTTCTCTCTCATTTGTGTTATCTCCTAATATAATAAGTGTATCCTTTTTTATATTACATTTTTTATTATTTTGTACTGTTATTTGGTCACAATCATATATACAGTATTAAACAACTCTTCATGATACCTGTCACATACTCTTTAAATACACATACACTTTAAGGCAGTATTATTGGGCAGTGAGTGTTTACACAGGCAGAGCAACAAAGGGAGAGATAGAGTGAAAGAAGGAGAAACAGAAAAAATAATAGGTGAGATGGGGAGAGTGATAGATGGAGTGGTAAAGGAGGGCAAAAGAAGAAAGTGGGTTGAAAGGGTGTAGAATAAATGTGAGGATAGTTCTCAATATTCAATACCCTTCTCTGCCCATCTCCTATTACAACATCTCTCTCAGCTCAATATTTTTCCAGCCACTTCAGCAATTAAATTGATTCAGAAGCAACATGCTTCCAGCCTCCAACTCCCCCACCCAACCGTTGGCAAACATCAAAAACCCAAAAAGCCAAAAGTTCAGCTTTTTTGCTACTTTACTGAGGATGAAGTTTCTGCCCTTATATCTTCCTCTCACTTCACTACCTGTCCCCTTGATCCCATCCCCTCACAACTACTTCCCTCCCTCTCTCCTACTCTTACTCCAATCCTCAAACATATTTTCAATATGTCCCTCTGTACTGGTTGTTCCCTCATCCCTTAAACATACACTAGTCACACCTATACTCAAAAAAACTTCTATTGATCCAACCTCCTCATCCAACTACAGCCCTATTTCCCTATTCCCCCTTGCTTCTAAACTTCTGGAAAGGCTAGTTTATACACATTTTCACACTTCCTCGCATCAAACTCCTTCCTTGATCCATTGAAATCTAGATTTCTCTGCCATCACTTCACAGAGACTGCAATTATTAAGGTTACTAATTACCTACTTATAACAAAATTGAAAGGTCACTAATTTCTGTTAATCCTTCTCAATCTGCCTGCTGTCTTTGATAATGTTGACCACCCTCGTTTGCTCCAAACCCTCCAACCCTTTGGTATTTGCGACCCAAACGTACATTTAGTGTAGCTTTATTGTGTGTATCTTCTGCCCCTTTACCACTTTCTGTTGGGGTACCACAAGGTTCTATCCTTGGTTCCATTCTCATCTCAATATATACATCTTCCTTGGGTTACTTAATAAAGTGTTATGGGTTTAAATATAATTTTATGCTGATGACACCCAAATCTACCTCTCTGCACCAGACTCATCACCTTCCTTGTTAACCTGTGTCTCTAACTGTATTTCTCATATTTAATCCTGAATGTTCTCACACTACCTTAAACTAAATCTCTCCAAAACT
Source organism: Bombina bombina (assembly GCF_027579735.1). NCBI lineage: Eukaryota > Metazoa > Chordata > Amphibia > Anura > Bombinatoridae > Bombina > Bombina bombina. The sequence goes on along the minus strand of NC_069501.1, from coordinate 264,695,578 downwards.
GAGCTCCTTATTCCCCCCTTCTTCCAAATTCTCTGCCCTGCTCTCTAAGACTCTCCCCTCGTTTTCATAGTTTCCAGCATTCCTTAAAGACTTAGGTATGCATAAAATACACACTAACCTTTCTTACCTCAGTTCCTCTACTCTTTTGTCGTCCCCTTGAAACTCCTAAGAATGTAAGCCTAAGATCCCAGCTGTTTCATGAGAGGTGATTTACAATAGTTCAACACTTGGCAGGGCCCTCTACGCATTTGTCTCCTATAACTGTTACCTTTGCACCCTTTGTTGGTGCTCTACAAATAACTGATAATAATAATAATAATACAGTAAAAAGGAATGCGAACATTGTCATATTTAGACTTTATTATGCCCTTGGCACTAAAAAGTCCACCGCTCATTATACTACATTGACATCCACAAATTGTACCTCCTGTTTTCCTCAAATGTTTTTCAATACCCGAGATCGGGGATATGTGGAGGTGTCATGCACCCTACAAGAAAACCAGTAATCAGTGGTTTGCTAAATTAAAGGGATAGAAAGGTCAACATGTTTATTTCATGGGTTTATAGTATTTAAATTTAAATAGAAGCATATTTGCAATATGCTTCCATTAGCAAGAATGCTTCTAGTAAAAGTTCTAATTGTTTATTAGCAGCATATGCACATATGCTGTGAGGGCACGTGCATCAGCATTCAAACACTAAACTTTCTCAAAGAGCCAGCAGTGGCTTGTATGATGCAAATGAAGTCTTCACTGCCGCAATACACACCACCACCCTATCTCTGAGCAGTCATGGTATTTGAATCCTGATCCTCCAGTCACGTTGAGCATATGTGAATATGTGGCTGAAACATTAATAACTTTTACTTGAAGCATTTTTGCTAATAGAATTACCATACAAAAATGATTCTATTTAAAACTGAAATGCATTAATGTTTATTTCAATTTTGCCCTTTCTGTCCCTTTAATAAATTAACATAAAAGTATGAAGGCTTCGTGCCATAGAACTACCCCTCAAAATATGGCTGCCTTAGGCACAGGGCCAAGGGCTATTTGGTCTAGGCTAAAATATAAAGCAGAGTAAAGCAGTGGAGGGGTGAGAGAAATCTGTACCTCGAAAGGCTATGAAACCCCAAAAAATTATTTTGTGATTCAGACGGAGCATACCATTTTAAATTTCAAATTTGCTTTGTTCCCATGATATTCTGTGTTGAAGAGATACCTAGGTAGACATCTGGAGCAGTACATGGCAGGAAATAGTGCTGCCATCTAGTGCTCTTGCCAATTGATAACATTCTTGCAAAACTTCTGCCGTATAGTGCTCTAGAAATGGGCTGGGTTCTAAGCATATGTCCCTGCTCTTCAATAAAAGATACCAATAGAATGAAGAAAATGATAATAGGAGTAAATTAGAAAGCTGTTTAAAATTGCATGCTCTATCTGAATCATGAAAGAACAATTTTGGTTTTAATATCCCTATATAATAAAGATAAATACAAGGTCATACACTTTTAATCTGTATTTCTAGCCTAAATTTTATTTTTACTGTGTGATTGCAACAGTTACTCATAATTTGTTTGCTGGCCATAATGAAATATCAAAAGAGAGTGTTGCAATTATGTGCTAATGCTACACCACACAGAGCATAAACATGTAACAAGGGACCAGCAAGTCTGAGCCTTTATCAGGTTCAATAGGCCTGATAGTTATGATGTTGTGCCTACAGTTGGCTTTTTGTAGGATTGTGGCGCTAAACCTCTAGGGACAGTATCAATGTTAGAGAACATGAAAGCCCTAAGGCACCTTTATTGTATTAAAATGTTCAAACAACCTAAGTTTTAAAAATATTTTTATGGGGACCTAGATATAATTAATTATCTATTTAGAACACAATCATTTTTTCAATAAAGAGATTGCTTCTTGATACAATTTTTCAAAAATTAAAATTGAATAGAATTTAATTATTTTAAAAACATACATATTTGAAGTACTTTTATTGAGATATTATTCCTATAATCTGGAACGCTGTTTCTGGCATAAGGGTAACTATTTTCTAAACAGATTGTGGGATTTACAGAGTTTAGCTTGCAAAGACATGGCACATTTACCTTATAACGCCGTTACAGCGTTCTATTCTGTCCTAATAGCACTGGGCTTTAGTGCCGTTAGGACAGAAAAGAACGGTTTCTAACTCCTGCGCCCCCTCCGTTGCCTCCTCCGAGTTGGATCTGGTTGGGGGACGTGCCTAGCACCTCAGGCACTCCCCCCAGGATGGTGGGGGTGTAACGATCATCCCCTGAAACACTAACAGCCAATGAGTGGAATCATGGGCTGTTACAAGTGTATTCGCTTCCTCTCTTCCCTTACTGCGATCTGAGGGAGAGAGGAAGGCAGATTAGCGTATCTGTGTGCTTGTAAAAAGAGAAAATAAAAATATATATATGTTTAAAAAAAAAATTTTTTGCTGATCAGCCTAATATCACTGTGGTCAGCTTGTTAGGGCTTTGATCAGTGCTGATCAAAAGCATTGGGGTTTATTTGTGGGGGTTACAATTATATATTATATTTTTTTGCTGCTGATCACTGAGCTGCTACTGTGATCAGCCTAATATCACTGTGATCAGCCTGTTAGTACTTTGATCAGTGCCCAAAAGTTTATTTGTGGGGATCTTTAGTTTCTGTTAACCCCTTTTCTGCTGTTCCCAATCACCGCCCTTCCCAGTGCTTTTTTAATTTTTATTTAGTTTATATAAAAAAAAAATCTGAGGGAATAGGGTGGGTGGGAATAGGTGGGTGGTAATTGGGGTGGTTTAGAGAACTGATACTTTTCACTGTTTAATTTAATTATGACCACATCTACTCCATAAAATAAATAACATTCTCTGACATTTTTAAAGAAAAAAAGTATTGTGACTAGAACTGTTGACAAGGATTGTAGTGTGATATTGATGGATGGTCTTTTGATGAAGCTGATGCTCCAGTCCAAATAAGGCAGTTATTTACTATTGCCACGTTAGAGTTCCTATAGAAACTATTGTTAATTTATTGTAGACTGAACATCCAGAGGTTTGTGAAGAGGCCCACAATAGGCCTAAACAAATGTCTGGGGTTTTGCTGTTTCTCTCGTTCAGAGAGGAATTGCCTGGTATTTCGGGGCTGGACTGTACTGTGAAGTCAAGATCAGACTGATATGCTTCAGGAAAGTTCTTCTCTGTGAAAAGCACATGTTGAGCAAAAAGAGGCTGCTTCTTGGGTGGTAACTAGCCATTGAACAAGCTATTATGCTTTTGTTCGTTCTCAGGTTGAGCGCTTCTCTCTTTTTATTTATGCAAATTATGACACTTATGGAAGTCTCCCTAAGTGTGATTCAGGAATCCAGACGTGGACCCGTTGCGCAGTGTGCCTAGAAGGATATGGCTGCACCTCACTGACGAGGCCCACAATAGGCCGAAACGCACGTCTAAGGTTTTGCTGTTTATCTCGTTCAGAGAGGGATTACCTGGTATTTCGGGGCTGGACTGTACTGTGAAGTCAGGATCAGACTGATATGCTTCAGGAAAGTTCTTCTCTGTGAAAGGCACATGTTGAGCAAAAAGAGGCTGCTTCTTGGGTGGTAACTAGCCATAGAACAAGCTATTATGCTATTGTTCATTCTCAGGTTGAGCTCTTCTCTCTTTCTAATTATAGTTGTGACTAAGGGGCTTCACAAAAAGATGTGACATGGCCCTTTTGGAATACCCTGGGGTGTCTACTTTTGCAAATGATATGCCATGATGGGGTAATTTTCATTCCTGGGCTGCTATAATGTATGAAAGGTGACTTAAGCCCAGAAAATGAATATGCCAAATTTCTATGTATATGGGTAGGCCCTTAGTTGGGCCCTGTAAATTCCAGAAATCTCAGAAAACTTGTACATGAGAGGTATCGATATACTTGTGGGACATCACTGAACACAAGTATGGGTGTTTTATTGCAGTAATATATATCAGGATGATGATATTCACAATAAAATCGTTTGGCAAACATAACATTTCTTAATTTCTCACACTTACTTAGATTTTTTTCATATAAAATTAAAGTTTAGAAATAAATATTTGATGCTAAAAGAAAGCCCTATCTGCCCTCTAAAACACAATATATAATTAGTGTGGGTGCACTTAATGTGAAAGGGGTAAATTATGGTTGAACAGACAGACATATAGCTAAAATTCTAGGTTTTGTTTATGTTCAGAACTTGGACAATTGCTTATGTCATGAAAGGGTTAATATAAATAAAAATAATAACATTTTTAAGCAACTTTCTAATTTACTTCTATTATTCTTTCTTCATTCTCTAGGGATCTTTATTTAAAAAGCAGGAATGTAAAGATTAGGAGCCGGCACCATTTTAGGTTCAGCAACCTGGATAGTGCTTGCTTATTGGTGGCTACATTTAGCCACCAATAGGCAAGCGTAACCCAGGTACTGAACCAAAAACGTGACGGCTCCTAAGATTTACATTCCTGTTTTTTAAATAAAGATACCAAGAAAACAAAGAAAAATTGATAATAGGAGTAAATTAGAAAGTTGCTTAAAATTGCATGCTCTATCTGAATCATTAAAACAAAATTCAGTTTAGTATCCCTTTAAGCAACATTTGTTCATATAATTGTTTCTGCAATTATTCCACTTAAGACATTACATAAACTGTTCAAGCTTAATTGCAGCTTTTCTAGATTAATTGCAGTTGGAGACAATGCCTAACCAGACGAGCTGACAGACCCCTTATCAATCAGATTCCCAGCAGATTCACTGCACCATTATTGATAACCAGTTTCAAAAACTGCTTTAATTCAACTTTGGCTCAACAAAGGAACCAACAGATGTTATGCTTTTTTTTTCTGAATATATTGTGAAGTGAAAAATATAAGTTTGTGAGAACAGAATGCTCAATAGGAAACTAAAGGATATGGGAATGCAGAAATAACTGCCAAGACGAGACATTTTTATGTTATAGAACATGAAGAAAACAGAATAGTTTAAGCTTACAGCGTTTGTATCTACTGTAAAAAAAAGAAGACAAGGCAGATATGAAGCAACAGATGATAGCTGCATCTGTTATAAAAAGATAAGAGTGGAAATTCAGACAGAAGCAAATGGGAGTTAGCTGTATAAAATGGCAAGTACAGAGCTGTTTGAAAAACTGCATTATTGTACAATGTGCATCATTACAACAAATGGTATAATGCTAGCAAGCTGAAGTATGTGCCAAAGATATCATTTAACGTTTGCAATGACAGCAATGTATTTGTTTGATAGGTGTGCACTAAATTGCTTGATATTCAATATGGCAGATGAAGGATTGTGGGTATGTTTGCCCCAAAAGTTTGCATAATATTTATTTTTTCAGTTTCACTCAACCAGCTCAGGAATATAATTCCCATATGTGTTTTATTAGTAGTATTATGCCCTATTGCCCTTTACAACAAATAGAAATTGTAGGCACATCACTTTATGAGCATGTCTGAATCTTCAATACAGCCAAACATATGCCTTACCAACTGCCCCTACTATAGAGGATTCTAAGATGATTATTGGAAACAGGTTGTACATGCATAATGTCATAGCACAACCTGTGAAAGGTACCTAAATCATAAGCACACAGCTTGTCTGTCCTTGTGAGTCAGTTCTTATGGCTTTGTTTGACTTGTTTTATTTAAAGGGACATTCTGGTCAAAACAGAAATGCACATAGATGAATTGCATCTTTGAAAATAAACATATTTGTAATATACATTTATTGGCAAACATGCTCCTAGTAAAGTTATCACTGTTTCAGTGTTAGCATTTTTCTCTGCAAGTGCATGTGAAGCATAGCTATATATTCTCAGTGCACCAGCATTTTAATTACTGCAGCTGCTCAGAGCACCAGTGGGGTTTGTATCATGTCAGCAATTAACAAATTGAGTTATTACCACCTGGTATAAGCACCTTAGGCTCTCTGAGCAAGTGTTGTGTTTAAAACGCTGGTGTAGGGTGCATACTTAAATACACTTTTGAAACAGCTATAGCTTTTTTTTTACAAGCATTGTTGCTAATACATGTATATTACAAAAATACTTTTATTCAAAACAGAAATGCATCCATGTGGTTTCCACTTCTGAATGGAATGTCCCTTTAAATGTTGTTCATGTATGGCTTGCCTCCAAGGAACCACATAAACAGCATCAGGAGCATGCTCTTGTAGTAGTCTGTAGAATAGGCATGTGGCTGTGTCACCTGTCCATTAAAATCTTAAGAGGAAGATCGGAGTAAAGTGTTGGTAATAGCAGCAGTCACTTTTAAAGATGCAGACTTTCTTGGGTAAGTTGAGCAAAATGTGCCTTTAACTAATCTGTATTAATGTGCAAATATAATCATAGTGTAACCATATAAAGCTCTCAGCATTGTAGTCAAGCATATGTGTCTTTACAAAATTCTCCACTAAAAACTTCACCCAGAATATTTAACACAAAGAAAACTGCTCCCTGTTTTTCATTATTTTCATTTCTCATGTTTCTCTAATTCAAATAAATTGTGAAGTTGAAAAAAATTAATTGTTTTATTAAAGTTCTGGAAGAACATCCTTCATATAATTATTTTAATTATTAAATATTTATACTTAAGGACCTCTATGTTTTGATTTATTTTCAAACTGACAATATCTTAAACCAAAGATGGCCAGCTGGTGGCCCATGGGCTACGTGAATCCCTCTGCATTAGTTTTTCTGGCCTAGGAAAAAGCACAACTAAGAATGTGAGTCATAATTTGTTTGGCCCCAGGAAATGCAGAACTAAAAATGTATGGTTTGGGAACTTCTGGTGGGTGGGCAAACACCCAATGTAAAATAGGGGAGAACACCAGATAGAGTGTAACCATTAATACTGTAAATGGCTCTGTACCATTTTAGGAAATATATTATTACCGGGGTTTTCCGGAAAACCGCCCACCCGATAAGCCACCCATGGGCGCTTATTTTAGGTGGGCGGTTATATGGGGTTAAACATTATCTCAGCTCATCTCTGGTTATCTTTTGGAGATTGTTATATGCTGTTTCTAAAACAAATCTAATCGGACTCCTAACATATAGTTGACAGTAAGATGAACACTAGGAATAATAATAGCGTGTGCACATTGCACAGCTCCTACCTGGATCATCCAGAGACTTAGATACATTACAGAGCTTACTTCCGTGTCAGTAGGGCGTCATAAATACGCCCCCAACCTAGCCAATCCTAATGTGAAGCCAAATGCCCGGGGATACTACGGCCAATGAGGATATGCATAGGATCACACCAATCAGGTTGCTGAGAATGAAGCTGCTAACGAAGTTGCTGTAAATAAATAATGTTAGATACATGATCAAGCAACCATGCATGTAAAAAATTAAGTCCAGCATCTATATATGTTCAAAAATAAATCATGCCAGATACTGTATGTATGGTATCAAAAAATAAATCACATCCAACCGCAAAACATGAAAAAATATATCATCAATTGAATAGGATGATTGCATCCTATAAATAATCACCATAAAAGATTGAATTCCCTCTATGGCCTCTAGTTATAAAGCCATCTACTTACCTGCATTCGCCGGCCCAATACGCTCGCCTAAGCTCGCCTACCATCGCTGCCGCGGACCTGAATACGTTCGCCAAAGTTATCAAAAAAGCTGTCAAGAAGCCGCGCACCAAGTACGGAGCAATGAGCAGTGGACTGTTGTTAACTAACAGCCATCGATCTCACTGCTCATCGGCTTCTTCGCAGCTTTCTTGATAGCCTGTCACTAAGCACCCACACTAAACTACACTGTTTTACCCCCTAAACCGCCGTTTCCGGAGCCCCCCGCACCTAAAAAAAATTATTACCCCCTAAAACGCCGCTCCTGGACCCCGCCGCAACTATAATAAATGTATTAACCCCTAAACCGCCGCTCCCGGACCCCGCCGCCACCTACATTATACCTATTAACCCCTATCCTGCCCTCCACTACACCGCTGCCACCTATATTCAAGTTATTAACCCCTATCCTGCGGATCCCGGACCCCGCCGCAACTAAATAAATTTTTAACCCCTAAACCACCGCACCCGGAGCCCACCGCCACCTATATTAAAGTTATTAACCCCTATCCTGCCACCCACTACACCGCCGCAACCTACATTAAACTCATTAACCCCTAAACCACCACTTCTGGACCCCGCCGCAACTAAATTAAATGTTTAACCCCTAAACCGCCACTCCTGGACCCCGCCGCCACCTATATTAAACTTATTAACCCCTAAACGTAAGTCTAACACTAACACCCCCCTAACTTTAATATTATTTTAATAAATCTAAATAAAACTTACTATTATTAACTAAATTATTCCTATTTAAAACTAAATAATTACCTATAAAATAAACCCTAAGATAGCTACAATATAACTAATAATTATATTGTAGCTAATTTAGGATTTATTTTTATTTTACAGGCAACTTTGTATTTATTTTAACTAGGTACAATAATTATTAAATAGTTATTAACTATTTAATAACTACCTAGCAAAAATACTTACAAAATTACCTGTAAAATAAATCCTAACCTAAGTTACAATTAAACCTAACACTACACTATCATTAAATTAATTAAATAAATTAAGTACAATTACCTAAAATTAAATTAAATTAAATTAAATAAACTAAACTATAGTACAAATCCCCCCCCCACTAATTTACAGAAAATAAAAAAGAATTACAAGAAGTTTAAACTAATTACACCTAATCTAAGCCCCCTAATAAAATAATAAAGCCCCCCAAAATAAAAAAAAAATGCCCTACCCTATTCTAAATTACAAAGTAACCAGCTCTTTTATCAGCCCTTAAAAGGGCTTTTTGCGGGGCATTGCCCCAAAGTAATCAGCTCTTTTACCTGTAAAAAAAAAATACAACCCCCCAACATTAAAACCCACCACCCACATACCCCTAGTCTAACCCACCCAAACCCCCCTTAAAAAAACCTAACACTAACCCCCTGAAGATCTCCCTACCTTGAGTCGTCCTCACCCAGCCGAGCCGAATTCTTCATCCAAGTGGCGCAGAAGAGGTCCTCCATCCAGCAGAAGTCTTCATCCAGGCGGTGTCTTCAATCTTCATCCATCCGGAGAGGAGCCATCTTCCAAGGAAACGACGCGGAGCCATCCTCTTCAACCGACGACTGAACGACGAATGAAGGTTCCTTTAAGGGACGTCATCCAAGATGGTGTCCCTCGAATTCCGATTGGCTGATAGGATTCTATCAGCCAATCGGAATTAAGGTAGGAAAAATCTGATTGGCTGATTCAATCAGCCAATCAGATTGAAGTTCAATCTAATCGGAACAGCCAATAGAATGCAAGCTCAATCCGATTGGCTGATTACTTTGGGGCAATGCCCCGCAAAAAGCCCTTATTATTTTATTAGGGGGCTTAGATTAGGTGTAATTAGTTTAAACTTCTTGTAATTCTTTTTTATTTTCTGTAATTTAGTGGGGGAGGTTGTACTATAGTTTAGTTTATTTAATTTAATTTAATTTTAGGTAATTGTACTTAATTTATTTAATTCATTTAATGATAGTGTAGTGTTAGGTTTAATTGTAACTTAGGTTAGGATTTATTTTACAGGTAATTTTGTAAGTATTTTAGCTAGGTAGTTATTAAATAGTTAATAACTATTTAATAACTATTGTACCTAGTTAAAATAAATACAAAGTTGCCTGTAAAATAAAAATAAATCCTAAAATAGCTACAATATAATTATTAGGTTTAGGGGTTGATAATTTTAATATAGGTGGCGGCGGTATAGGGGGGGCAGGATAGGGGTTAATAATTTTAATATAGGTGGCTGAGGGGTCCGGGAGCGGCAGTTTAGGGGTTAAACAATTTATTTAGTTGCGGCGGGGTCCGGGATCCGCAGGATAGGGGTTAATAAGTTTATGTAGGTGGCGGCGGTATAGGGGGTGGCAGATTAGGGGTTAATATGTATAATGTAGGTGGCGGCGGGGTCCGGGAGCGGCGGTTTAGGGGTTAACATGTTTATTATAGTTGCGGCGGGGTCTGGGAGCGGCGGTTTAGGGGGTAATAAATGTATTTAGGACTGCTATTCCTGCTCACCTGCATAATGATGCAGCTTTTACCTTTTGCTCAATAAAGATTTCTGGATTTTACCTTGCCCCCGAGTGCTCAGATTACTGCTTTCTTGGAATAAATTTATTTAGTTGCGGCAGTGTAGGGGGGGGGCAGATTAGGGGTTTTTAGACTTGGGGTACATGTTATGGTGTTAGGTGCAGACATCTCCCATAGGAATCAATGGGATATCGGGCAGCAGCGAACATGAGCTTTCACTATGGTCAGACTCCCATTGATTCCTATGGGATCCGCCGCCTCCAGGGCGGCAGATTGAAATCCAGGTACGCTGGTCCGGAATAATGGCAAGCGTACCTGGTAGTAGTTTGATAATTACCAAAAGTAGTCAGATTGTGCCGAACTTGCGTTCGGAACATCTGTGGTGACGTAACCATCGATCTGTGTCGGACTGAGTCTGGCGGATCGTAGGTTACGTCACTATATTCTACTTTTGCCGGGCAGTAGGGGTTGATAACTAAGACGAATTCCAGAGTATTTGCGGTTGACGGCTTGATAACTAGAGGCCTATGTGTGTGCATAGCAAATATAGGGCTATAAACCTTTAAATTCTCTAACCCAAACAAAAGAATAAGGAAATAAATAAACTTGAGGGTATGTGGGTGTTATAAATGTAGTGTACTACCGGTAATACCTATCGCTGATCTCTAAACCCTATGGGTCAAACCTGTTATGTATCCAGAGCAGCAGCGGTGGCACAGCCTGACTCGAGTCACACAGTGACACAGTCTGACTGACAGTCTGCCGAAAAAGCAGGGTGGCCGCTCTGTAAATCAATGCGACAGCCTGCCCTATGCCTGAGCCTGTCACTCAAGCTCCATAGCCTCCATCCGGTCAGGATCTTCACTGTATTGCTGTGCTCTATGTCAATCAAATTCCTCCAGCCAATCCCCTGCAGGCAGCTCAGTTGTTCCAATAAAATACTGGTATAGCTTAGCTTGGAGTTGCAAGTTACCGTAACTGGAGTCAAAATAATAAAAACATAGCATTGATCCTAGGTGGGGTGAAAATCAGGTTTTATCTTTAGTAAATAATATATGTTTAATCTGTTCTGCACTGCTCTGCCTGGATTTAATTACATAGATAAAAACAGTACTTATACCCCAAAATGGAGTCCAAACCAGTACCAAAACGTGTGCAAAGTTAGATGCTGTTAAAAGATTAAAATAACTTTCTGGTAATTTATCTGCAGCCTCAAGAGAGTTGGGTATTGATACAAAACGTTTACGTGAATGGTGCCAAAGGGAATCTGAACTGACAAATATCCCAGACAAGAAGAGGCACAGATCTGCTGGTGGTTGTCGAGGACCACAACATGCATATTTAGAAACTGTAGTATTACAGTGGGTTAGGGAACAACGTGCAAATAAACTGATTGTTAATTATCGCCATTTACGCCGAACAGGCTTTTGTAATTGCACAAGAGGATGGTATAGAAACAGTGGAATTCAAGTGCTCTGATAAGTGGATATCAAACTTCATGAAATGTAACAAGCTATCTGTGAGAAAGGTTACGCACGTAGGTCAAGCAGACAATAAAACTCTAGGAGAAAAGGCACAAATCGCATGCGGCTATTTGGACAGCATACCTTCACTAACAGAAGATTAAGAAGCTGACCACATTTACAATATGGATGAGACACCTGTATATATTGACATGTTAAGCTCTTCATCCATAGACTTTGTTGGCAACAAAAATGTGGATGCTAGCCACTGTGGTGCTACTAAAGTTAGCTTTACCGCTGTGTTATGTGTTAATGCTGCTGGCAGTGTTATAAAAACAATGATAATCCTTAAAGGTTTAAAAAATGTTCCAAAAGTTAAGGTACCAAAAAATATTTATTTAACGGTATCTAATAAGGGATCAATGACATATGAACTTATGCTTTTGTGGATTCAAAATGTGTTTAGACAGCGAGCATCTCGATTATTCAACATAGAGAAATCGGTATTGTTCATGGATGAATGCTCAGCACACAAGAAGACCGAGTTGTTGGAGGCATTTCAGCGTAGGAATACAGTTGTCAAACTTATCCCTCCAAAAACAACATCCTATCTACAGCCATTAGATGTAGCAATCAATGGTCCATTCAATGGTCCATTCAAAAAAGCACTTCGTGCTCAATAGGAAGATTGGTTTGCCAATCTTCCTATTGACAACAAAGGTTATTGCAAAAAACCTTCCTATCAACACATAGTGGACTTTGTGGCGCATGCTGTAGTCAGTCTCAACAAAGAAAGCATAAGTCGTGCTTTTGAATGCTGTGGAATAGCACCCCATGGGCAGACAGTGAAAAACAAACTGTTGAACACATGCTTAGTTGAGGTTTTATCTGTCTCTAATGAAAATGAAAGAGATGATGATTATGATGATGACAACGATGCAGAAAGTGAAATTTCCAGTACCAGTACAGATGAAGATATGCTTGCATTGTTCAAAAGTGATGACGAGTTGGAATTCAAAGACTTTGAAAGTTCAACATTTAATCAGACAATATGGACTATGGTACCGTATATATGTTGGTTACTTGGTTGTATTAAACATTTTGAAAGTCAGTTTACTTATTTGATGTTACCGTAATAAAGAAAAAGTTCCTATTTGAGAGTTACATGAACATTTTACCAGATGCCGTATGTATCTGGTTATATTAAAAAAAATGAAATGCCAGTTTGATTAAACATGGTTTTTTAAAAAAAATGTACATGAGGTAATAAATGTACTTACTACAAGAAAATAAAGCATCCTCTTTTTTATTTGTTATGGCTTAGCACTTTAAAATCATTTGGAGGGGCTATCAGCATCCTACAGAGTGGTATAAGTGACTACCGTATTATAGCCCTGGGCTGTTATTTGGTCCAAGAATGAAGACCAAAAAAAATGTTTTTTTCCATTTAACGGCCCTGGGCGGGTTTTCGGAAAACCCCGGGTATTTGTATGTATTTAATAACAAATTCATATGCGGCCCTTAAGGCTTCTATATTAAGTTGGCACCCCCCTATATTTTAAGAATCTGTCCATCACTGTTCTAAACTATTTTGCTGGTAGAGTTTAAAGTGGACTTACTGCTACATACCTATTTTTGAAACATACTAATTAGATGTGTTATGCTTAATATGCTATGGTGGCATTGCATTTATTTAGCTTGCTGACAGTATTCGCCAAAACACATATTGTTGTATATACAGTATATATATATATATATATACATACAAAGAGAGAAGCGCTCTACCAGGAACGAACAACAGCTCAGTGGCTTGTTCTATGGCGATTTACCACCCGGAAGCAGCCTCTTTTAGACCAGTGTGCTTTTCATTGAGGAAAACTTTCCTGAAGTATATCAGTCTGATCCCGCCAAATAAGGTCAGTCCAGCCCCGAAATACCAGGCAATTCTCCTCTGAACAAGGAACATGACAACCCCAGACGATCGTTTCGGCCACCTATGGGCCTTTTCAGTGAGGTGCAGCCACATTCCTCTAAGTACACTGGGCAAGGAGTCCACGTCTGGTTTCCCCCATCACCCATAGGGAGACTTCCCCAGGGTCATATTAATTTGCATACAAAGAGAGAAGCGCTCTACCAGGAATGAACAACAGCTCAGTGGCTTGTTCTATGGCGATTTACCACACGGAAGCAGCCTCTTTTAGACCTATGTACTTTTCACAGAGGAAAATTTTCCTGAAGTATATCAGTCTGATCCCGCCAAGTAAGGTCAGTCCAGCCCCGAAATACCAGGTAATTCTCCTCTGAACAAGGAACATGACAACCCCAGATGATCGTTTCGGCCTCCTATGGGCCTCGTCAGTGAGGTGCAGCCACATTCCTCTAAGCAAACTGGGCAAGGAGTCCACATCTGGTTTCCCCCATCACCCATATATATATATATATATATATATATATATATATATATATATATAGAGAGAGAGAGAGAGAGAGAGAGAGAGAGAGAGAGAGAGAATAGTGATGTGTGAGACAAATGTGACATATTGCACAGGAAAAAGAATCTTCATTTATCTATATTTGTTCACAGCTTTGGGACAACATTGAATAAAACACATTATGTAATTATTTAGCAGGAAGATTTGTTGTCAGCTACGTAAATTTGATGTAAACTAGCTATAGAGGTCAAAACAATGTATGGTCAATAGGCAGTGGCAAATATAATATAATTAACCAATTATTTTCACACAAGTGGATGACTATGTCATTAAGGATCAGTGATATACTATGCAGTAGGGTCTTAATACTTAGCTTCACTCCTATGTAAAGACATTTATTTAGATAAATAAGAAACATCCAATCTTAATTCAATATTTACTAGTAGACAATATAGTTGTAAATAATAAAGAATATTAGTGTATAGTCATATCTTATTTTAGCTAAACTGATATTCAATATTAAATTATGTGATTAATGTGCTATTTCATTCTCAAGAATATTTGTAATACTAATCTACTAACGAGAAAATAATAAGTTGCATATTAAACTGACCATAATAGTGATAAGAAAGTATTGTTGTTACCTATGGCTTATTTTTATGGAGGGTGGGAGAGTTTTAATATGTTTGCTAATGTTGAATGTTTGACAAATGCTAATTTTTGCAAACAACGTTTAATATCCTATTTTGTGCTGCCAACATTTGAATACAGAACACTCAAAATTAAAATGCTCACAGGTGTATTTCAGTTTTGAAAATAAACATGTTTCCAGAAGATTAGCAAAAATGCTTTTAAAAAAATGTATGATTATTTCAGTAATTTTTATTGCACTTCTATTGTGCACGTAGCATATGTGCATATGTCCTGTGCAACCCTATTCAAACACACTATATTGACAAAATATAGTAAATGTCCCTGCTGCACTATGTCTGATTTGTTATCAGTTTAATCATCAAACTCTTTATATGGCTGGTTGAAAAAACCTTTTAATTATATTTTCATTTGAAGTAAAAATACCTTTGTAACATTGGCTAAAATAGTGAATGATGACTTCATTTATTTTAAAGAATGTTTATTAGTCAAACTTCCTACAATCATTTTTTGCATTTAAGCATTGTTTCCTATATTGACTATCATGGTCCAAAAACAAATAAAACATTCAGACATTTGAATATTAACATCTAAAATATTGACTCTATTAGACTTCGGTTTAAGTCTAAGGGAATATTTATTTGAATATAATAGACAGCAGATTAATTCAAATATTTGGATGGCAATGCTATCTATAGTAAAGGAAAATGAGGGTCCACACTTCATTGTTATATGTAGGACCCACCCTTATGGTGGCTCCTTGTCATCAGAATATGAGAGTCTACAGTCTGTGACTTGAATGTTGCTTTACACTTAGGATGTAGTTATTTCCTTTAAATTACCTGATTTTATTGTTTATGAGTATGATAACCTGCTGGGGAAATTCAACACTGGCATATACATAGATTTAGTTGTGAGATAATGCCACACAGCGGGCAACACGTTCTACAGCCATTGCATTTCACACGGCCAGACCCATATGGCCTCTATTAATGGTTTGATTTTGATAGGATAAAATATATGTATTTTTGGTATATGCTCTCTTCCATCCTTGTGACCTATTGGTGATATTTCTCAATGATGGAATGAATAAGTACTGATTCATTATACAACTGTGACTTTGATATGTCCTTTTTTTTCCTTTCGGATTCTGTCATGATATGTACATATATACATTGTTTTTAATTTGTTTTTAAGTCTATGAGTGTACACATATCACATACACATAATATCTATCACTTTACACACCACACTTTATATTAGGGCCTGCAGTGGTTTAGTTAGCCATATTGACACACTTGGGTATGATTGGGTATTCTATCCATCTTTGAACATGAGGACATATGACACTAAGTTGGTGCCTTATATCCGTTAATCCCTGTGAGGCATTTATTCAGGCTCCTCTACCACAGGTTAGGATTTATTCAGGTTGGAAGCTTTGGTTTTTGTTTAGCGTGGGACACATATTGATGCGAGTCTCAAATGTAATTTATGGTGCCTGATAGAGGACCGATCTGTGAGATGGTTAGATTAGATACATCATGTTGGACATAGTTGTGGCAATAGGTGGTGGTGACAGACGGTGACCGACAATAAGGGCCCCACATGACCATCTTATGTCACCATTGATTTTAGTTGCTGTGGGTCATTGTTAGTTTTGGTGGCACAGTGCAGGGGTGGTAAGTTGATGCATTTGTGACATAGAGCTTTTTGAACACTGTTTCACTATGACACTCACTGTTGGTGGGAGGTGCGGATACACGCCTTTAATGATGATTACTGGTTGATTTACACAAACTCAGTGATGACAGGCCTTGGGTCCTGTGAAGTGAGGAGGGTTTGCGTCTATCCATTTACATGCTTATGGCTATATGTTGTTTCTATTATGATTGTCGATCAAGCAATGCAAGTACGCTATTTGGCCTGGATGTTAAAAATTTATAATAGGACTGTATTGAAGGGAGTAGCTCGGTATTGGTGCACAAGCGGTGGACTAATCAGATCACCTACACTGTTATTCAGGTCAGCAAAAAGATGCATAACACTTGTGACTATCACCTAGCAGACTTGTATAATGCAGTCCTCGGATGTGTCTATTAATTAAAGTCTTAATGTATACTGAGGGCGTAACTTAATATGTTTCCAATCCTTCTGTAAGGGGATTGGTGGTGACTAGAGGTGTGTGGCCCTGGTCCGAACATATGATTGGTCCTTAGACGTAAATATGAGAAAAGGTGTGTTTAACGTAAACACTGACAGATGGGATAGTCAGTGATTGGTCCAACTATGCAATGATGAGACAACATGAGTATGATGTACCACATGAGGATTATGTATATTCTGACATAAGGGACAATCGCATAGTGAGCTTGTTAGTTTGATGGATTGTATTTGTCGTGGTTGTGACAGATATGGAAGGATCGGGTCATGGTGATGTTGGTCCCGTTGTATTAGACAGTGGTTTACATAGATATCTACAATGTTTTTCCACTGCTCATAGTTGCATTGTGGCAACAGTGACTCAATTGGTAACTATGCAGACGCCACACGCTACATAATATACATCACACTTAAGTCTACCAATGAGATATAGTGGGTGTTACCCTTTATCTCACTACTTGTGAATTAGGCTGGATGATTGGTCCGTTAGGGGTGTGTGGCCCGTGTCTAGGAGCGTGATTGGTTCAAAACCCCAACCCGGGCAAAGATGTCCGTAATGTTTTTAAGTTCATTATTAGTTCTTTTGGGTATTTACTTATGGCTTCTAAACACCAGACACCCTGCAGGCCTGGATATATATTATATACACTTGATATTATACACATTCGTTTATTAGGTGCTTATCACAGTATAGGATGTTATATGTTGACCTATCAGGAGCTTTGTTTCTTCTGTCTTCACCTATCAGGAGCTTTGTTTCTTCTGTCTTGACACGTAGACAGCCTGGATTGGCTGAGAAGAAGGGGAGGGTTCTACTTACCTTTAAAAGTTTGTCAATTTGCACTGTTGTTTGTCAGAGGAAGGGACTGTTTTTGTGTCCCGAAACGTCACAATAATAAAATTTTGTTGTACCACAGATGGCTGAAGACCAGTGAGTGCTTAATCCTTGAATCTATATATATATATATATATATATATATATATATATATATATATATATATATATATATAGAGAGAGAGAGAGAGAGAGAGAGAGAGAGAGAGAGAATAGTGATGTGTGAGACAAATGTGACAAATTGCACAGGAAAAAGAATCTTCATTTATCTATATTTGTTCACAGCTTTGGGACAACATTGAATAAAACACATTATGTAATTATTTAGCAGGAAGATTTGTTGTCAGCTAGGTACATTTGATGTAGACTAGCTATAGAGGTCAAAACAATGTATGGCCAATAGGCAGTGGCAAATATAATATAATTAACCAATTATTTTCACACAAGTTGATGACTATGTCATTAAGGATCAGTGATATACTATGCAGTAGGGTCTTAATACTTAGCTTCACTCCTATGTAAAGACATTTATTTAGATAAAACAGAATTTATGCTTACCTGATAAATTACTTTCTCCAACGGTGTGTCCGGTCCACGGCGTCATCCATAACTTGTGGGAATATTCTCCTCCCCAACAGGAAATGGCAAAGAGCACAGCAAAAGCTGTCCATATAGTCCCTCCTAGGCTCCGCCCACCCCAGTCATTCGACCGACGGACAGGAGAAAAAAACAGGAGAAACCATAAGGTGCCGTGGTGACTGTAGTTAAAGAAAGAAATTCATCAAACCTGATTAAAAAAACAGGGCGGGCCGTGGACCGGACACACCGTTGGAGAAAGTAATTTATCAGGTAAGCATAAATTCTGTTTTCTCCAACATTGGTGTGTCCGGTCCATGGCGTCATCCATAACTTGTGGGAACCAATACCAAAGCTTTAGGACACGGATGAAGGGAGGGAGCCAATCAGGTTACCTAAACAGAAGGCACCACGGCTTGCAAAACCTTTCTCCCAAAAATAGCCTCCGAAGAAGCAAAAGTATCAAATTTGTAGAATTTGGCAAAAGTGTGCAGGGAAGACCAAGTCACTGCCTTACATATCTGATCAACAGAAGCCTCGTTCTTGAAGGCCCATGTGGAAGCCACAGCCCTAGTAGAGTGAGCTGTGATGCGCTCAGGAGGATGCCGTCTGGCAGTCTCGTAAGCCAATTGGATGATGCTTTTCAGCCAAAAGGAAAAAGAGGTAGCAGTAGCTTTTTGACCTCTCCTCTTGCCAGAATAAACGACAAACAGAGAAGACGTTTGTCTGAAATCCTTTGTTGCTTCTAAATAGAACTTTAAAGCATGAACTACATCCAAATTGTGTAACAAACGTTCCTTCTTTGAAACTGGATTCGGACACAAAGAAGGCACAACTATTTCCTGGTTAATATTCTTGTTGGAAACAACCTTTGGAAGGAAACCAGGTTTAGTACGCAAAACAACCTTATCTGAATGGAACACCAGATAGGGCGGATTACACTGCAAAGCAGATAACTCAGAAACTCTTCTAGCAGAAGAAATAGCAACCAAAAACAGAACATTCCAAGATAACATCTTGATATCTATGGAATGTAGAGGTTCAAACGGAACCCCTTGAAGAACTGAAAGAACTAAATTCAGACTCCAGGGAGGAGTCAAAGGTCTGTAAACAGGCTTGATCCTGACCAAAGCCTGAACAAAAGCTTGAACATCAGGCACAGCTGCCAGTCGTTTGTGTAACAAGACAGATAAAGCAGAAAGCTGTGCCTTTAGAGAACTCGCTGATAATCCCTTATCCAAACCTTCTTGTAAAAAGGAAAGGATCCTAGGAATTTTGATCTTACTCCATGAGAATCCCTTGGATTCACACCAACAGATATATCTTTTCCATATTTTATGGTAAATTTTTCTAGTTACAGGTTTTCTGGCTTGTACCAGAGTATCTATTACAGAATCCGAAAATCCTCGCTTAGATAAAATCAAGCGTTCAATTTCCAAGCCGTCAGCTGGAGGGAAACTAGATTTGGATGTTCGAATGGACCTTGTACTAGAAGATCCTGTCTCAAAGGTAGCTTCCATGGTGGAGCCAATGACATATTCGCCAGGTCTGCATACCCAGTCCTGCGTGGCCACGCAGGAGCTATTAAGATCACTGAGGCCCTCTCCTGCTTGATCCTGGCTACCAGCCTGGGAATGAGAGGAAACGGTGGAAACACATAAGCTAGGTTGAAGGTCCAAGGCGCTACTAATGCATCCACTAGAGTCGCCTAGGGATCCCTGGATCTGGACCCGTAGCAAGGAACCTTCAAGTTCTGACAAGACGCCATCAGATCCATGTCTGGAATGCCCCATAATTGAGTCAACTGGGTAAATATCTCCGGGTGGAGTTCCCACTCCCCCGGATGGAATGTCTGACGACTCAGATAATCCGCCTCCCAGTTTTCCACTCCTGGGATGTGGATCGCAGATAGGTGGCAGGAGTGATCCTCCGCCCATTTTATGATTTTGGTCACTTCTCTCATCGCCAGGGAACTCCTTGTTCCCCCCTGATGGTTGATGTAAGCAACAGTCGTCATGTTGTCTGATTGGAATCTTATGAATCTGGCCCTTGCTAGTTGAGGCCAAGCCCTGAGAGTATTGAATATCGCTCTCAGTTCCAGAATGTTTATCGGGAGAAGAGACTCTTCCCGAGACCATAGCCCCTGAGCTTTCAGGGAGTCCCAGACCGCGCCCCAGCCCACTAGACTGGCGTCGGTCGTGACGATGACCCACTCCGGTCTGCGAAAGCTCATTCCCTGGGACAGGTGATCCTGGGTTAGCCACCAACGGAGTGAGTCTCTGGTCTTCTGATCTACTTGAATCACTGGAGACAAGTCTGTATAGTCCCCATTCCACTGTTTCAGCATGCACAGTTGTAATGGTCTTAGATGAATTCACGCAAAAGGAACTATGTCCATTGCTGCAACCATCAACCCTGCTACTTCCATGCACTGAGCTACGGAAGGTCGTGGAACAGAGTGAAGAACTTGACAAGCGTTTAGAAGCTTCGACTTTCTGACATCTGTCAGGAAAATCTTCATTTCTAAAGAATCTATTATTGTCCCCAAGAAAGGAACTCTTGTCGACGGAGACAGGAACTTTTTTCTATGTTCACTTTCCATCCGTGAGATCTGAGAAAGGCCAGAACGATGTCTGTGTGAGCCTTTGCCTTTGAAAGAGACGACGCTTGTATCAGAATGTCGTCCAAGTAAGGTGCCACTGCAATGCCCCTTGGTCTTAGAACCGCTAGAAGGGACCCGAGTACCTTTGTGAAAATCCTTGGAGCAGTGGCTA
Source organism: Bombina bombina (assembly GCF_027579735.1). Taxonomy (NCBI): domain Eukaryota; kingdom Metazoa; phylum Chordata; class Amphibia; order Anura; family Bombinatoridae; genus Bombina; species Bombina bombina. The sequence goes on along the minus strand of NC_069501.1, from coordinate 264,674,530 downwards.
GCCCGAATGGGAGAGCCACAAACTGGTAATGTTTGTCCAGAAAGGCGAACCTTGGGAACTGATGATGATCTTTGTGGATAGGAATATGTAGATACGCATCCTTTAGATCCACGGTAATCATAAATTGACCCTCCTGGATTGTAGGTAAAATCGTTCGAATGGTTTCCATTTTGTACGATGGCACTCTGAGAAATTTGTTTAGGAACTTTAAATCCAGAATTGGTCTGAGAAACTATTTCTAGTGCCCAGGGATCCTGAACATCTCTTGCCCAAGCCTAAGTGAAGAGAGAGAGTCTGCCCCCTACTAGATCCGGTCCCGGATCGGGGGCTACTCCTTCATGCTGTCTTGTTAGCAGCAGCAGGTTTCTTGGCCTGCTTACCCTTGTTCCAGCCTTGCATCGGTTTCCAAGCTGGTTTGGTTTGCGAAGCATTACCCTCTTGTCTAGAGGCTGCAGAGTTGGAGGCTGGTCCGTTCCTGAAATTGCGAAAGGAACGAAAATTAGACTTATTCTTGGATTTGAAAGGCCTATCTTGTGGGAGGGCGTGGCCCTTACCCCCAGTGATGTCTGAGATAATCTCTTTCAATTCTGGCCCAAAAAGAGTTTTACCCTTGAAAGGGATATTAAGCAATTTTGTCTTGGAAGATACATCCGCTGACCAAGACTTTAGCCAGAGCGCTCTGCGCGCCACAATTGCAAACCCAGAATTTTTCGCAGCTAATCTAGCTAACTGCAAAGCGGCATCTAAAATAAAGGAATTAGCTAACTTAAGTGCGTGAACCCTGTCCATAACCTCCTCATACGGAGTCTCTCTACTGAGCGACTTTTCTAGTTCTTCGAACCAGAACCACGCTGCTGTAGTGACAGGAATAATGCACGAAATAGGTTGCAGGAGGTAACCTTGCTGTACAAAAATCTTTTTAAGCAAACCCTCCAATTTTTTATCCATAGGATCTTTGAAAGCACAATTATCCTCGATAGGAATAGTAGTGCGCTTGGCTAGTATAGAAACTGCCCCCTCGACCTTAGGGACTGTCTGCCATAAGTCCTTTCTGGGGTCGACCATAGGAAATAATTTCTTAAATATAGGAGGGGGAACAAAAGGTATGCCGGGCTTCTCCCACTCCTTATTCACTATGTCCGCCACCCGCTTGGGTATAGGAAAAGCGTCGGGTTGCACCGGAACCTCTAGGAACTTGTCCATCTTGCACAATTTTTCTGGAATGACCAGGTTGTCACAATCATCCAGAGTAGATAACACCTCCTTAAGCAGTGCGCGGAGATGCTCTAATTTAAATTTAAATGTCACAACATCAGGTTCTGCCTGTTGAGAAATTCTACCTGAATCTGAAATTTCCCCATCTGACAAAACCTCCCTCACGGCCCCTTCAGATTGGTGTGAGGGTATGACAGAGCAATTATCATCAGCGCCCTCCTGCTCTACAGTGTTTAAAACAGAGCAATCGCGCTTTCTCTGATATGCAGGCATTTTGGATAAAATATTTGCTATGGAGTTATCCATTACTGCCGTCAATTGTTGCATAGTAATAAGCATTGGCGCGCTAGAAGTACTAGGGGCCTCCTGTGTGGGCAAAACTGGTGTAGACACAGAAGGAGATGATGTAGAACTATGTCTACTCCCTTCATCTGATGAATCATCTTGGGCAACTTTACTATCTGTGACAGTACTGTCCTTACTTTGTTTGGACGCTATGGCACAATTATCACACAATTTTGAAGGGGGAGACACATTGGCTTCCATACATACAGAACATAGCTTATCTGAAGGCACAGACATGTTAAACAGGCTTAAACTTGTCAATAAAATACAAAAACCGTTTTTAAACAAAACCGTTTCTGTCTCTTTAAATTTTAAACAGTGCACACTTTATTACTGAATATGTGAAAAACTATGAAGGAATTGTTCAAATTTAACCAAATTTTCACCACAGTGTCTTAAAGCATTCAAAGCATTGCACCCCAAATTTGAGACCTTTAACCCTTAAAATGAAGAAATCGGAGCCGGTTAAAGTTTTAACCCCTCTACAGTCCCAGCTACAGCCTTTGCTGCGACTTTACCAAACCCAGGGGGTATACGATACCAAATGAAGCCTTCTAGGAACCTTTTCAAATACTTTCAGACCCACACACATGCAGCTGCATGTCCTGCTCTCAAAAGAAACTGCGCAGTAAGGGCGCGAAAATGAGGCTCAGCCTACTACAGGGAAGGCCCTTCCTGACTGAAAAGGTGTCTAAACCAGTGCCTGACGTTAAAAAAAAAATGTTCCCCAAATTTTATAAGTGTGAATATCAACATCAATCTTTATAAAAAGCCCAAATAAAGCAATCAATCTTGCCCATAAAAATGTCTACCAGTTTTATAGCCCACATTAAGCCCTTTATTCTGTTTGTCTTAGACTAAGAAAATGGCTTACCGGTCCCCATGAGGGGAAATGACAGCCTTCCAGCATTACACAGTCTTGTTAGAAAAATGGCTAGTCATACCTTAAGCAGAAAAGTCTGCTAACTGTTTCCCCCAACTGAAGTTATTTCATCTCAACAGTCCTATGTGGAAACAGCAAACGATTTTAGTTACTGCTGCTAAAATCATATTCCTCTCACAAACAGAACTCTTCATCTTTTTCTGTTACAGAGTAAATAGTACATACCAGCACTATTTTAAAATAACAAACTCTTGATAGTAGAATAAAAAACTACAACTAATCACCACATACTCTTCACCATCTCCGTGGAGATGTTGCCTGTGCAACGGCAAAGAGAATGACTGGGTGGGCGGAGCCTAGGAGGGACTATATGGACAGCTTTTGCTGTGCTCTTTGCCATTTCCTGTTGGGGAAGAGAATATTCCCACAAGTTATGGATGACGCCGTAGACCGGACACACCAATGTTGGAGAAATAAGAAACATCCAATCTTAATTCACTATTTACTAGTAGACAATATAGTTGTAAATAATAAAGAATATTAGTGTATAGTCATATCTTAATTTAGTTAAACTAATATTCTATATTAAATTATGTGATTAATGTGTTATTTCATTCTCAAGAATATTTGTAATACTAATCTACTAACGAGAAAATAATAGGTTGCATCTTAACATTTGGAAAAATAAAAAAAATACATTAAACTGACCATAATAGTGATAAGAAAGTATTGTTGTTACCTATGGCTTATTTTTATGGAGGGTGGGGGAGTTTTAATATGTTTGCTAATGTTGAATGTTTGACAAATGCTATTTTTTGCAAACAACGTTTAATATCCTATTTTGTGCTGCCAACATTTGAATACAGAACACTCAAAATTAAAATGCTCACAGGTGTATTTCAGTTTTGAAAATAAACATTTTTCCAGAAGATTACCAAAAATGCTTTTAAAAAATGTATGATTATTTCAGAAATTTGTATTGCACTTCTATTGTGCACGTAGCATATGTGCATATGTCCTGTGCAACCCTATTCAAACACACTATATTGACAAAATATAGTATATGTCCCTGCTGCACTATGTCTGATTTGTTATTTAATCATCAAACTCTTTATATGGCTGATTGAAAAAAATGTTTAATTATATTTTCATTCGAAGTAAAAATACCTTTGTAACATTGGCTAAAATAGTGAATGATGATCTCATTTATTTTAAAGAATGTTTATTAGTCAAACTTCATCCAATCATTGTTTGCATTTAAGCATTGTTTCCTATATTGACTATGATGGTCCTAAAACAAATAAAACATTCAGACATTTGAATATTAACATCTTAAATATTGACTCTATTAGACTTCAGTTTAAGTCTAAGGGAATATTTATTTAAATGTAATAGACAGCAGATTAATTCAAATATTTAACTGCTAACATTCATACTATAAACATTTTAATGCTAAAGTATATTAATATATTATTTTGCTGGTGATTTATTTAGATAAATAAGAAACATCCAATCTTAATTCACTATTTACTAGTAGACAATATAGTTGTAAATAATAAAGAATATTAGTGTATAGTCATATCTTAATTTAGTTAAACTAATATTCTATATTAAATTATGTGATTAATGTGTTATTTCATTCTCAAGAATATTTGTAATACTAATCTACTAACGAGAAAATAATAAGTTGCATCTTAACATTTGGAAAAATTAAAAAAAAAATGCATTAAACTGACCATAATAGTGATAAGAAAGTATTGTTGTTACCTATGGCTTATTTTTATGGAGGGTGGGGGAGTTTTAATATGTTTGCTAATGTTGAATGCTTGACAAATGCTTTTTTTTGCAAACAACTTTTAATATCCTATTTTGTGCTACCAACATTTTAATACAGAACACTCAAAATTAAAATGCTCACAGGTGTATTTCAGTTTTGAAAGGGTTTGGGCTGCAATAGAGCTAAATGCCCTGTTAAGGGCAATGCCCATCCAAATGCCCTTTTCAGGGCAATGGGGAGCTTAGGTTTTTTAGTTAGTTTTTTATTTGGGGGGTTGGTTGTGTGGGTGGTGGGTTTTACTGTTGGGGAATTTGTATTTTTTTTTTCACAGGTAAAAGAGCTGATTTCTTTGAGGTAATGCCCCGCAAATTGCCCTTTTAAGGGCTATTTGTAGTTTATTGTAGGATAGGGGTTTTTTTTTATTTTGAGGGGGCTTTTTTATTTTCATAGGGCCCTTAGATTAGGTGTAATTAGTTTAAATCTTTGATAATTTCTTTTTTATTTTTTGTAACTTAGTGTTTATTTTTTTGTGTAACTTAGTGTTTGTTATTTTTTGTAACTTAGTTGTTTTTTTTGGTAACTTAGTAATTTTTTAGTGTAGATTTAAATTATTTGAGTAGGGTTAGGTGTTTAAATATATAATATAGTTAATTTAATTTGTAGTTTAATGTAATTTTAGTATAATAGTTAGGGTAGATTAATTTTTATTTTAATATAATTTAATGTAATTTTATTATAATAGGTTAAATGAATTAGTAATTTAATATAGTTTAATGTAATTTTAGTATAATAGTTAGGGTAGATTAATTTTTATTTTAATATAATTTAATGTAATTTTATTATAATAGTTAGCTTAGATTAATTAGCAATTTAATATAGTTTAATGTAATTTTAGTATAATAGTTAGGGTAGGTTAATTAATAGTTTAATTTAATTTTAAAGGTAAGTTTAAATTTATTATAAGATAGGGATGAGTTAATATTTAATATAAAGTTAGTGGGTTGTTAGGTTTAGGGGTTAATTACTTTATTTAGTTGTGATGGGGTCCAGGAGCGGCGGGATAGGGGTTAATAACTTTATGTAGGTGGCGGGGGTGTTGGGGCAGCAGATTAGGGGTTAATAACTTTTATTTAGGTGTCGGCGGTGTCGGGGTGGCAGATTAGGGGTGTTTAGACTCGGGGTACATGTTAGGGTGTTAGGTGTAAATTTAACTTTTATTCTCCCATAGGAATCAATGGGATATCGGGAAGCAGCGAGCATAAGCTTTCGCTGCTTTCAGACTTCCATTGATTCCTATGGCATCCGCTGCCTCCAGGGCAGCAGATTGAAAACCAGGTACGCTGGGCCGGAATAGTGGTGAGCGTACCTGGTAGTTATTTGATAACTAGCAAAAGTAGTCAGATAGTGCCGAATTTGCATTCGGAACATCTGTAGTAACGTAAGCAACGATCTGTGTCAGACTGAAACCGGCGGATCGTATGTTACGTCACAAAATTCTACTTTTGCCGGTCTTTAGGGTTTGATAACTAAGGGGAATCAAGCTTGCCACAATTACGCTGCGGAATTCCAGCGTATTTGCGGTTGGCGGCTTGATAAATAGGCCCCATAGTCTATTCCATTCTACTTACAAAGATCCTGATCGTCTTTTCTACAAAATTGTTCATGAGAGTATTTTTTAAACTAAGTGTTTAGTTTTTAAACTGGACCATAACCTACCAAACAGTGCTGAAACCATTTCTATTCTGGCCACTTCAAAAATATCACATTATTAAACAAGTCCCCCAGTGACATATTAGTAGACATTGGATTCCAATAGGACATTTCAATTAAATACTTTTAAAATTAAAATGACAGTCTAGTCCAAAATAAACGTTCATGATTAAGATAGGGAATATAATTTTAAAAAACTTTCCAATTTACATTTATCATCAAATTTGCTTTGTTCTCTTGGTATTGTTAGTTGAAAGCTAAAGGTAGGCTCATATGCTAATTTTTTAGACCTTGAAGGATGCCTCTTATCTGAATGCATTTTGACAGTTTTTCACAAATAGAGGAATTTAGTTCATGTGTGCCATATAGATATTATTGTGCTCACGCCCGTGGAGTTACCTAGGATTTAGCACTGATTGGCTAAAATGCAAGGCTGTCAAAAGAAGAGAAATAAGGGGTCAGTCTGCAGAGGCTTAGATACAAGGGAATCACAGAGGTAAAAAGTGTATTAATATAACAGTGTTTGTTATGCAAAACTAGGGAATAGGTAACAAAGGGATTTATCTATCTTTTTAGCCCCTTAATGACACACGTCGTACAGGGTACGTCATGCACAAACTGGTCAGACCAACGACATACCCTGTACGTCTTTAGGGGTTTAAAGTGTCTGGAAGCGATCCTGATCGCTTCCGGTCGCTTTCAAGATATTGCCGTGATGTCTCGATATTGAGGCATCACTGCAATACCTTTTTTGGCACACCAATGCAGAGAGGGCCACTCTGTGGAACCTACACTGCATAAACTATTTATCTAGAAAAAAAATGCTTAACAAAAAAAAGGCTTTTATTTTAGTACTGGAAGACTTTCTGACAGTACTTAAGGGGAGATATCAGTGTTACAATGTAACCAGGGCTAATTTTGAAAAAAAAAAAAATGGTCTGGAAATAGCAAAGTGCTACTTGTATTTATTGCCCTATAACTTGGAAAAAAAAGCAAAGAACATGTAAACATTGGGTATTTCTAAACTCAGGACAAAATTAGAAACTATTTAGCATGGGTGGTTTTTGGTGGTTGTAGATGTGCAACAGATTTTGGGGGTCAAAGTTAGAAAAAGTGTGTTTTTTCAGTTTCTTCATCATGTTTTATATTTATTTTATAGTAATTTATAAGATATGATTAAAAAAATGGTATCTTTAAAAGGTCCATTAAATGGCGAGAAAACCAGTATATAATATGTGTGGGTACAGTAAATGAGTAAGAGGAAAATTACAGCAAAACACAAACACCTCAAAAATGTAAAAATAGCCCTGGTCCTTAAGGGTAAGAAATTGAAAAATGGCCTCGTCCTTAAGGGGTTAAACAATAACAATTCTGGTGTAGACTGTCCTTTAAACCTACAATAATATTTTTATATACTTTGTCTATATTGTGTTTGTCTGTGCTTGTTTTCATTGGTTTATAAAGAGTATGATTATCTTAAACTCTGGAGTAAAGCTCTTTGGCCTCAGTGAAATTTTAGGTATTGTATTTGGCTGTAGAGAATTTTGAGGTAAGCACTCTGGCTTAAGTCACATCATCGAAATCCCAAAGCAGAAACAAACCTTGGAAATATGTCCTTACCGACTTATTGCACAGCAAATTATATTCCATTGACGTGCTCTTTCACCCTATTCAATCAATAAAACTAATTGCACACAGTTTTCTTCAAGAGGATAGATAAGGTCTGATGCCCTTTGTAAGAATGATATGCTCGTTAAGCATTGAACTGTTTCCTACACAGAAATACCAGGAACTCACTGACATTTACCACATGTTTACTTAATATAATTGGCCTTATAATTTCATAAAGAATACACCTATAGGATGTGGATGAACAATTTTCTGAAAAGCTTTGAATCTAAAATGCTCAAGCTATATAATATAATGCTTTAGCTATTATGCATATTGAAGAAGTAGTTTGAAAAATTAAACAGTAAACTAAATTCAATAAATTGCTTAGATGAATGGCATAATGCTATTTTTTTATTTGTTCTCTTGCTATCTTTATTTGAAAAAGAAGGCATCTAAGCTAAGGAGCCAGAATTTTTTTTTTTCAAACTCTGGACAGCACTTGTTTATTGCTTGGTGAATTTATTCACCAATCAGCAAGAACAACCCAGGTTGTTCACCAAAAATGGGCTGGTATCTAAACTTACATTCTTGCTTTTCAAATAAAGATACCAAGAGAATGAAGAAAATTTGATAATAGGAGTAAATTAGAAAATTGCTTGCAAGCTTTGCAACTTGCAAAGCTGTCCACCTGTCCACCCGTCTTCGCTGCATACAGGCAGCAGATCTATTGATCCACTTTCCCGTATGTATCATTACGCACTCTGTTGAGTGAGTAATGCCCACCCCATTATTTATGCAACAAATCGCGCAAGTGAAGGAACTGTCAATCACCAAGATGCGGAGAGTGTACGAAGCGGAGGCGGAGAGTGTAAGAAGCAGCCGTCAAATTACTGCTGCTTCTTACATTGCAGAAAGCAGACTTATTTTTTTCAGAGCACTTGGCTGCCTGGCTACCTTATTTCCTCTCCTCAGGCACCCCTACCCTCATTCTTGGCGATTTCAACATTCCTCTTGACAATCCCACTGCCTACTCTGCAAAACAACTTCTGCAACTCACTTCCTCTTTTGGTTTGCTTGCTAATTCCCTCAAACCTCTCCTCTCATCCTTCTCCTCCTACTCCTGCCCTGACCAATCTATCTGCCACTATAATTCCACCTTTACATCCGTACTTGACCCTCTTACCATTGCTCGGAAATCACACACTGATCCTCAGCCCTGGCATACTCCTCTGACAGGGTACCTATGCAGATGTTCCGTACTGCTGAGCGGCACTGGAGAAAATCTCGGAGTTCAGCAGATTTCCTTCATTACAAGTTCATTTTGAATTCCTACTATTCTGCCCTTAATCTCTATAAGCAACATTACTTCTCTACTCTTATCTCTCTTTCTTCAAAGCCAAAACGTCTGTTCTCCACTTTCAATATTCTTCTCCGCCCATCTCCACCCCCTAATACACCTTCTCTGTCAGCTCAAGACTTTGCCAGCCACTTCAATAACAAAATCGACTCTATCAGAAAAGAAATCAGCTCTCAACATACTTCCATTCTCTCACCCCCTCAAACGCTCGCAATCAACCACAACCCACATAGCCATAAATTTAGTTCTTTCTCCCCTGTTACTGAGGAAGAAGTTTCGGCACTTATACTGAGCTATCACCTAATTACCTGTCCTGTTGACCCTATCCCCTCAAAGCTGCTCCCCTCCCTCTCTTCTACCCTTACCCCTATACTCCCACACATTTTCAACCTCTCCCTCAGCACGGGTATATTTCCCTCATCTCTGAAACATGCACTGGTCACACCTATCCTCAAAAAACCTTCTCTTGATCCAACCTCCCCATCCAACTACCGCCCTATTTCCCTACTCCCTCTTGCCTTAAAGCTTCTCGAAAAGCTAGTATATGCACGCCTATCCCATTTCCTTACATTAAACTCCCCCCTCGACCCACTGAAATCTGGATTTCATCCCCATCACTCCACAGAGACAGCAATCGTTAAGGTTACCAATGACCTACTTACAGCAAAATCAAAAGGCCACTTCTCTCTGCTTATCCTCCTTTATCTGTCCACAGCCTCTGATACTGTTGACCACCCTCTTTTGCTTAGCATGTAAGCCTAAGAGCCATGCTGTCTATAGATCACCTACTTTAGAGCTGACTACAGCAGTGCGACTATTGGCAGGGCCCTCTTCCCGTTTGATCCCTATAAATGTGTCCTTGTAATCTGCCTATTTTTATAGCACTACAAATAACTGATAATAATAACCTTCCCTGCAAGGGCTCTGGAGCAGCTCTCGCTGCATCATACATGAAACCCATTGTGTTTAAAGGGGCAAGAAACCCACTTGCCCAAACAAAGCATACAATTTTGTAAAAAGTTTCTAATTTACTTTTATTTTTTAAGTTTGCTTTGTTCTTATTTGTTGAAGTCCATACCTAGCTAGGTACTGTGCACATGTCAGGAGCACTACATGGAAATGAACACTGCTCGTTTCTAGTGCTCTTGCAAATTTATAACATTGTTAAAATTATTTTGCTGAACGGCAGAATCCTGAGCCTAACTACCTATTTTTTTTTAACATATGATAACAAGAGTCCAAAGTAATAGAAGTAAACTGGAAACTTTCTTTTCTCTTTTTTTTTTTAATTGCATGTGTTATCTGAATCATGGAAAAAATTGGGTTTCATATCCTTTTAAGGCAGTATCCTCAAATTTAGAATTTGACCAAAGAAAAGGGTTGCAACTGATATCATAAAGAAGCAACAGCCATGTTAATTACTTACTAAATTATTAAGGGGAAAAAAATACCAATAGCTGCCTACCAATCGCTGGCAAGTATTTGAGACTGTGAGAAATTACTGTGCAAATCCCAAAACTATTACCTGCTGCTGCATTATAAACATAATGTGATTAATTGTGAAGTGTTAGAAAGCAGCCAGTTAGCTATTTTAGTTGCACCACCATAAATATGGTTTAACAGCTTTAACAACTTGCTACATATGACTGTACCATAATGTAGAAGCCTACTGCACAATTAAAGGGAAAGTATGTGTAAGCGCAATAAGATGGAACTTGCATGTAGTCATTATGTCCACGTGAACAGAGCCCTGAATTTTAATAAATGTGTATGTACCACAGGTTGGTTATAATTCAACAGATTCAATGCAGTGATGGTTATGGGGGAATGCTAGGCACCGCCAATAATCAAGGTAGAATTCACAAAGGTGTCAGTAGACCTTCATTTGTAAGGTAGTACCTTCTTATATGTATTTTGCTCTAGCAGGACAAGGAAATTGATCATTAGGGGAAATGAGGAATTTAATAAAAGCAGAAGTAAATTTTGAAAAATGATGACCACTAGCAGGTTGTAGCTGGTGACTTTACATCAACTTGTTTTTAGAGAACAGCCAGCTGCGAATTTTGTCTTCATGTTGGCTGTTTCAGCAGACATTAAATATTTCAGTATAAAGCTGAGTTAATGGGCTAGATTCATGAATGCTCATGAGGCTTCTGGTGGACTTCATTGTTAAGGTAAAATTATGTTCAAATCTCATAGAAACTCATAGAGGCCAATTTATCAAATGTCTGTCGGACCTGATCCGACAGTGCGAATCAGGTCTGACAGACATCGCTGAATGCGGAGAGCAATACGCTCTCCGTATTCAGCATATCACCAGCAGCTCACAAGAGCTGCTGGTGCAACGCCGCCACCTGCAGACTCGCGGCCAATGAGCCGCCAGCAGGGGATGTCAATCAACCCGTTCGTACTCGATTGGGTTGAATTGTGGCGATTTCTGCCCGCCTGCTCAGAGCAGGTGGACAGGGTTATGGAGCAGCGGTCTTTAGACCGCTGCTCCATAACTTGTGTTTCTGGCGAGTCTGAAGACTTGCCAGAAACACAGGCCTTCAAGCTCCATTCGGAGCTTGATAGATAGGCCCCATAGAATCTATCTTATCTAGCATTTTGTTAATGTGCGTTCCTGCAATTAATATATTTATTTATATATATATATATATATATATATATATATACTAGTCCTAAAGCCCGTTCACATGGGCCATTTTTTGCAGTACAGCGGTCCCACCCCTTGCTCGCTCCCTCCCCCTCTCTTTTGCTCTCTCTCCCCCCTCTCTTTTGCTCTTTCTCTTCCCCTCTCTTTTAAGCTCTCTCTCTCCCCCCTCTCTTTTGAGCTCTCTCTCTCCTCCTCTCTTTTGCGCTCTCTCTCTCTCCCCCTCTCTTTTGCGCTCTCTCTCTCTCCCTCTCTTTTGCACTCTCTCTCCCCCCTCTTTTGTGCTCTCTCTCCCCCTCTCTTTTGTGCTCTCTCTCCCCCTCTCTTTTGCGCTCTCTCCCCCCCTCTCTTTTGCACTCTCTCTCTCCCCTCTCTTTCGTGCTCTCTCTCTCCCCTCTCTTTCATGCTCTCTCTCTCCCCTCTCTTTTGCGCTCTCTCTCCCCTCTCTTTTGCGCTCTCTCTCCCCCCTCTTTTTTGCGCTCTCTCTCTCCCCTCTTTTGCGCTCTCTCTCTCTCCCCTCTCTTTCGCGCTCTCTCTCCCCCTCTCTTTTGCGCTCTCTCTCCCCCCTCTATTTTGTGCTCTCTCCCCCTCTCTTTTGCGCTCTCTCTCCCACCCCTTGCTCGCTCTATCTCCCCCTCTCTTTTGCTCTCTTTCTCCCCTCTCTTTTGTGCTGTCTCTGTCTCTCCTCTCTCTTTTGTGCTGTCTCTGTCTCTCCTCTCTCTTTTGTGCTGTCTCTGTCTCTCCTCTCTTTTGTGCTGTCTCTGTCTCTCCTCTCTCTTTTGTGCTGTCTTTGTCTCTCCTCTCTCTTTTGTGCTGTCTCTGTCTCTCCCCTCTCGTTTGTGCTGTCTCTGTCTCTCCTCTCTCTTTTGTGCTGTCTCTCCTCTCTCATTTGTGCTGTCTCTGTCTTTCCTCTCTCTTTTGTGCTGTCTCTGTCTCACCCCTCTCGTTTGTGCTGTCTCTGTCTCTCCTCTCTCTTTTGTGCTGTCTCTGTCCTCTCTCTTTTGTGCTGTCTCTGTCTCTCCTCTCTTTTTTGTGCTGTCTCTCCCCCCTCTTTTAATCCCCCGTCTCTCTCTCTCCCCCATCTCTTTATCCCCCATCTTCTGCTCTGTTTCGGTAGTTGACCCCGCCCACGACGCACCCGCTGGCCACGCCCATGACACACCCGCCGCCCACATCCACGGCGCACCCGTCGGCCATGCCCACGATGCACCCGTCGTCCGCGCCCACTCCACCACACACTGACTCTGACGCCAGATGCCAGGTCAGTAGGAAAGGCCAGGTGTGTTTGTCCGCGCGCGCAGTCTCTACTGCACATGACAGCTTCAGACAAACACACTTGGCCTTTTATAATATAGGATATATATATATATATACAGGGAGTGCAGAATTATTAGGCAAGTTGTATTTTTGAGGATTAATTTTATTATTGAACAACAACCATGTTCTCAATGAACCCAAAAAACTCATTAATATCAAAGCTGAATAGTTTTGGAAGTAGTTTTTAGTTTGTTTTTAGTTATAGCTATTTTAGGGGGATATCTGTGTGTGCAGGTGACTATTACTGTGCATAATTATTAGGCAACTTAACAAAAAACAAATATATACCCATTTCAATTATTTATTTTTACCAGTGAAACCAATATAACATCTCAACATTCACAAATATACATTTCTGACATTCAAAAACAAAGCAAAAACAAATCAGTGACCAATATAGCCACCTTTCTTTGCAAGGACACTCAAAAGCCTGCCATCCATGGATTCTGTCAGTGTTTTGATCTGTTCACCATCAACATTGCGTGCAGCAGCAACCACAGCCTCCCAGACACTGTTCAGAGAGGTGTACTGTTTTCCCTCCCTGTAAATCTCACATTTGATGATGGACCACAGGTTCTCAATTGGGATTCAGATCAGGTGAACAAGGAGGCCATGTCATTAGATTTTCTTCTTTTATACCCTTTCTTGCCAGCCACGCTGTGGAGTACTTGGACGCGTGTGATGGAGCATTGTCCTGCATGAAAATCATGTTTTTCTTGAAGGATGCAGACTTCTTCCTGTACCACTGCTTGAAGAAGGTGTCTTCCAGAAACTGGCAGTAGGACTGGGAGTTGAGCTTGACTCCATCCTCAACCCGAAAAGGCCCCACAAGCTCATCTTTGATGATACCAGCCCAAACCAGTACTCCACCTCCACCTTGCTGGCGTCTGAGTCGGACTGGAGCTCTCTGCCCTTTACCAATCCAGCCACGGTCCCATCCATCTGGCCCATCAAGACTCACTCTCATTTCATCAGTCCATAAAACCTTAGAAAAATCAGTCTTGAGATATTTCTTGGCCCAGTCTTGACGTTTCAGCTTGTGTGTCTTGTTCAGTGGTGGTCGTCTTTCAGCCTTTCTTACCTTGGCCATGTCTCTGAGTATTGCACACCTTGTGCTTTTGGGCACTCCAGTGATGTTGCAGCTCTGAAATATGGCCAAACTGGTGGCAAGTGGCATCTTGGCAGCTGCACGCTTGACTTTTCTCAGTTCATGGGCAGTTATTTTGCGCCTTGGTTTTTCCACACGCTTCTTGCGACCCTGTTGACTATTTTGAATGAAACGCTTGATTGTTCGATGATCACGCTTCAAAAGCTTTGCAATTTTAAGAGTGCTGCATCCCTCTGCAAGATATCTCACTATTTTTGACTTTTCTGAGCCTGTCAAGTCCTTCTTTTGACCCATTTTGCCAAAGGAAAGGAAGTTGCCTAATAATTATGCACACCTGATATAGGGTGTTGATGTCATTAGACCACACCCCTTGTCATTACAGAGATGCACATCACCTAATATGCTTAATTGGTAGTAGGCTTTCGAGCCTATACAGCTTGGAGTAAGACAACATGCATAAAGAGGATGATGTGGTCAAAATACTCATTTGCCTAATAATTCTGCACTCCCTGTATATCTGTATTAAGTGTTCCAATACATGATATCTCACAAAGCAAATAAAAATGTCTAGCAATGCAGAAAAGCAATAATTAAAAATGCAACACTTAGCAAACATGCAAAATGGATAGTAGTCTCGCTGGATAGAACACCTATCTCAAATACCTCACAGTCATGAAAAAGCGTTAGATGGGGCATGTTTTTGTTTTTTATCTCTCTTTTATTCCTTGTAGTGTTTGTAAATCCAGGTGATTTAGAAATATATCTGACACAGCAACTAACTCTACACACTTTATTTCCTGGTTCCTCACTCTAACAACAATGCTCCCGCCCCTGCTTCTTTGCAACAATTATATACATTTAAAAGTCAGAGCACAAACTAGGAAGAAAGCATTATATATTATATCACAACAGACACCATATCTCTCTCTTACTTTAGATTAGAAATATAACAATTAAACTAAACATAAATATAACTATATCTATACTATATTTAATATCTAGAAATAAGACCAACTACATTTCACATAAAAGAGTTGCATGATGACATTATAATACATTACATGAAAACACATATTATTTTTCATAGTCTTTAAGGTATTCAGGAGGACTTCTGTTTTCTCTGAGAGGGTATTTTCGATTAGTATCTAAGGACTGATCATGTGCTATGTTTTCTTTACCCTCACTGCTCTCTCATAGTTGCCAACAGTCCCTGATTTCCAGGGACAGTCCCTGGATTTTGTTGTATGTCCCTGGAAATGTCCCTGAAAATCTCTTTTGCACAACATTTGTTGTTTGCATATATATATACACAGTATATATATATATATATATATATATACACATACACACACATACATATATACAGATAGATAGATGATAAATAGATATAGTGTATTATTTTAATATATTTCATTCCTAATGGAATATTGTTATTATTGAATGGGTTCACATATTATTTGTCTTTCTAATTTTGATGCTGTGTTGTAAAAATAACCATATGCCCAGAATGTGTTCCAGAGACTGGGTAGGTGTAAGAGCTTGGTGCTGTAATCTGTATAATAAACTATGGATAAGTCTAAATTATACTATTACTTTCAAATGGGTGTGTTTTGATTGCAGAACTGAGGGGGCGGAGCAGTTGAACAGTAGGTCGTCAATACTCCAGTAACCGGCTTGCTTGCTCTGCTGCAAAGTGTCCCTGGAATTTTTTTTAAATGTTGGCAACTATGCTCTCTGTGTTATCCATATTATCATCATGTTCTTGAAATAATATGGGTATATCAGAATCATCATCTTCTGCATCAGATAATTCAGTGTCCTGTTCTTTGTGTAGTTTCTTGAAGAAAGAAGAATTCTGAATAATTGTATGTCCATTTCTTACTGCAGTGATCATTGATCCTTGAATTCTTGTAACTGTATATGGGACGACATCATATAAAGTATCCAAATTGTGTCGTCTATCTTGCCGACACAGGGCTCTGTCTCCAACAGCAAAAAGAGCAGATTTGGTATGATAGTATTTATCCGCATAAGCTTTCATCTTGGCTTTGGCATGACTGTCTTTTTGTATCAAGTCCTTGTTGAGTGTCTTTGTTAGTGAATCATTTATATCCGGAATTTTGATCCGAAGTTTGCGATTGAATAACAGCTCTGCAGGTGATCTGCCAGTTGTACAATGGGGAGTTGATCGATAGTCTCTCAGAAAAGAGAATACATTTTGTTTCCATGGTCTACTTTGCGCTGTAGTTGCCCTTAGAAATTTCCCCATAGAACGCATGAATCTTTCAGCTTCTGTATTAGCTTGTGGCCACAAAGGAGTAATGCGCCTATGTTTAAATCCAAGATATGAAGCAAACTTATTAAACTGAGTACTGTTAAACGGGGTACCATTATCTGTTTTAACAATTTTAGGAATTCCCAATAAAGAGAAAACTTTGTCTAAAACAGGAATAACAGTGACTGAAGATGTTGAGCTGATAACGTCTACTACCGGGTATCTTGAATATTCGTCTATAACCATCATCAAGTAATCTCTAGTAGGTAATGGGCCCTACAAATTTATACTCACATTACACCATGGTACTTCAGGCAATGCAGACATTTATAAAGGTTCTTTGTGAGCTCCTGGAGTTGTGGCTTGACACACAATACAATTTCTCACCAACTTTTCTGCTTGTTGATCTATTGATGGAAACCACACTTTTTCTCTTAATAAACTTTTCATTTTAACTATTCCTTGGTGACCTTCATGTGCTAAGGATAATACTTGTGGTTGTAAACATGTCGGAACGACTATTCGATTACCTCGCAAGATAATACTGTTGTCATTATTCACTGAGATTTCTTTGCCAAATCTTGCAAATTACTTCAACTCTTTTCCATGTATTTTGTCAGAATCGGCTGTGTACCATTTTCCATTCCAAACTAATACAGCAAGTTTTTGCAGTATAGGATCAGCTAATGTTGCTTGTTGTATTTCTTCTACACTCAATGTTTTAGGTATAGCATGGTTAGTAACAAAATTGATATATTCTTCTGCATCCATGGAACTTGGAGAACTTGTGAAATGAATCTGCTGATATAGGATGTTGAGACATATAGTCTGCTGGGTTCTCTCTTCCAGATTTGTAAACCACAGTAAAATTATATGGTTGTAGCCATAAACCCCATCTTTCTATTCTAGTGGGCGGTTTGGATTTTGGATTATTCCAGATTAACTGTAAAGGCTTATGATCTGTGATCAGTGTAAATGGACAACAATATAAATATAAATGGAAGTATTCACAACTTCAAACTATTGCCAGAGCTTCACGTTCAGTTTGAGAATAACGTTTCTCCACATCATTTAAAGAACGGCTACCGTAAGGAATGATATAATGCTTGTCTTTGTCTATCTGCACCAGAATAGCACCTAAACCAACAGGGCTAGCATCTACTAAAAGAATAGTTTGCCGTTGAGGGTTAAAATAGGACATTGTCTTGTATTTTTGAGGATTAATTTTATTATTGAACAACAACCATGTTCTCAATGAACCCAAAAAACTCATTAATATCAAAGCTGAATAGTTTTGGAAGTAGTTTTTAGTTTGTTTTTAGTTATAGCTATTTTAGGGGGATATCTGTGTGCGCAGGTGACTATTACTGTGCATAATTATTAGGCAACTTAACAAAAAACAAATATATACCCATTTCAATTATTTATTTTTACCAGTGAAACCAATATAACATCTCAACATTCACAAATATACATTTCTGACATTCAAAAACAAAACAAAAACAAATCAGTGACCAATATAGCCACCTTTCTTTGCAAGGACACTCAAAAGCCTGCCATCCATGGATTCTGTCAGTGTTTTGATCTGTTCACCATCAACATTGCGTGCAGCAGCAACCACAGCCTCCCAGACACTGTTCAGAGAGGTGTACTGTTTTCCCTCCCTGTAAATCTCACATTTGATGATGGACCACAGGTTCTCAATTGGGATTCAGATCAGGTGAACAAGGAGGCCATGTCATTAGATTTTCTTCTTTTATACCCTTTCTTGCCAGCCACGCTGTGGAGTACTTGGACGCGTGTGATGGAGCATTGTCCTGCATGAAAATCATGTTTTTCTTGAAGGATGCAGACTTCTTCCTGTACCACTGCTTGAAGAAGGTGTCTTCCAGAAACTGGCAGTAGGACTGGGAGTTGAGCTTGACTCCATCCTCAACCCGAAAAGGCCCCACAAGCTCATCTTTGATGATACCAGCCCAAACCAGTACTCCACCTCCACCTTGCTGGCGTCTGAGTCGGACTGGAGCTCTCTGCCCTTTACCAATCCAGCCACGGTCCCATCCATCTGGCCCATCAAGACTCACTCTCATTTCATCAGTCCATGAAACCTTAGAAAAATCAGTCTTGAGATATTTCTTGGCCCAGTCTTGACGTTTCAGCTTGTGTGTCTTGTTCAGTGGTGGTCGTCTTTCAGCCTTTCTTATCTTGGCCATGTCTCTGAGTATTGCACACCGTGTGCTTTTGGGCACTCCAGTGATGTTGCAGCTCTGAAATATGGCCAAACTGGTGGCAAGTGGCATCTTGGCAGCTGCACGCTTGACTTTTCTCAGTTCATGGGCAGTTATTTTGCGCCTTGGTTTTTCCACACGCTTCTTGCGACCCTGTCGACTATTTTGAATGAAACGCTTGATTGTTCGATGATCACGCTTCAGAAGCTTTGCAATTTTAAGAGTGCTGCATCCCTCTGCAAGATATCTCACTATTTTTGACTTTTCTGAGCCTGTCAAGTCCTTCTTTTGACCCATTTTGCCAAAGGAAAGGAAGTTGCCTAATAATTATGCACACCTGATATAGGGTGTTGATGTCATTAGACCACACCCCTTCTCATTACAGAGATGCACATCACCTAATATGCTTAATTGGTAGTAGGCTTTCGAGCCTATACAGCTTGGAGTAAGACAACATGCATAAAGAGGATGATGTGGTCAAAATACTCATTTGCCTAATAATTCTGCACTCCCTGTATATCTGTATTAAGTGTTCCAATACATGATATCTCACAAAGCAAATAAAAATGTCTAGCAATGCAGAAAAGCAATAATTAAAAATGCAACACTTAGCAAACATGCAAAATGGATAGTAGTCTCGCTGGATAGAACACCTATCTCAAATACCTCACAGTCATGAAAAAGCGTTAGATGGGGCATGTTTTTGTTTTTTATCTCTCTTTTATTCCTTGTAGTGTTTGTAAATCCAGGTGATTTAGAAATATATCTGACACAGCAACTAACTCTACACACTTTATTTCCTGGTTCCTCACTCTAACAACAATGCTCCCGCCCCTGCTTCTTTGCAACAATTATATACATTTAAAAGTCAGAGCACAAACTAGGAAGAAAGCATTATATATTATATCACATCAGACACCATATCTCTCTCTTACTTTAGATTAGAAATATAACAATTAAACTAAACATAAATATAACTATATCTATACTATATTTAATATCTAGAAATAAGACCAACTACATTTCACATAAAAGAGTTGCATGATGACATTATAATACATTACATGAAAACACATATTATTTTTCATAGTCTTTAAGGTATTCAGGAGGACTTCTGTTTTCTCTGAGAGGGTATTTTCGATTAGTATCTAAGGACTGATCATGTGCTATGTTTTCTTTACCCTCACTGCTCTCTCATAGTTGCCAACAGTCCCTGATTTCCAGGGACAGTCCCTGGATTTTGTTGTATGTCCCTGGAAATGTCCCTGAAAATCTCTTTTGCACAACATTTGTTGTTTGCATATATATATACACAGTATATATATATATATATATATATACACATACACACACATACATATATACAGATAGATAGATGATAAATAGATATAGTGTATTATTTTAATATATTTCATTCCTAATGGAATATTGTTATTATTGAATGGGTTCACATATTATTTGTCTTTCTAATTTTGATGCTGTGTTGTAAAAATAACCATATGCCCAGAATGTGTTCCAGAGACTGGGTAGGTGTAAGAGCTTGGTGCTGTAATCTGTATAATAAACTATGGATAAGTCTAAATTATACTATTACTTTCAAATGGGTGTGTTTTGATTGCAGAACTGAGGGGGCGGAGCAGTTGAACAGTAGGTCGTCAATACTCCAGTAACCGGCTTGCTTGCTCTGCTGCAAAGTGTCCCTGGAATTTTTTTTAAATGTTGGCAACTATGCTCTCTGTGTTATCCATATTATCATCATGTTCTTGAAATAATATGGGTATATCAGAATCATCATCTTCTGCATCAGATAATTCAGTGTCCTGTTCTTTGTGTAGTTTCTTGAAGAAAGAAGAATTCCGAATAATTGTATGTCCATTTCTTACTGCAGTGATCATTGATCCTTGAATTCTTGTAACTGTATATGGGACGACATCATATAAAGTATCCAAATTGTGTCGTCTATCTTGCCGACACAGGGCTCTGTCTCCAACAGCAAAAAGAGCAGATTTGGTATGATAGTATTTATCCGCATAAGCTTTCATCTTGGCTTTGGCATGACTGTCTTTTTGTATCAAGTCCTTGTTGAGTGTCTCTGTTAGTGAATCATTTATATCCGGAATTTTGATCCGAAGTTTGCGATTGAATAACAGCTCTGCAGGTGATCTGCCAGTTGTACAATGGGGAGTTGATCGATAGTCTCTCAGAAAAGAGAATACATTTTGTTTCCATGGTCTACTTTGCGCTGTAGTTGCCCTTAGAAATTTTCCCATAGAACGCATGAATCTTTCAGCTTCTGCATTAGCTTGTGGCCACAAAGGAGTAATGCGCCTATGTTTAAATCCAAGATATGAAGCAAACTTATTAAACGGAGTACTGTTAAACGGGGTACCATTATCTGTTTTAACAATTTTAGGAATTCCCAAGAAAGAGAAAACTTTGTCTAAAACAGGAATAACAGTGACTGAAGATGTTGAGCTGATAACGTCTACTACCGGGTATCTTGAATATTCGTCTATAACCATCATCAAGTAATCTCTAGTAGGTAATGGGCCCTACAAATTTATACTCACATTACACCATGGTACTTCAGGCAATGCAGACATTTATAAAGGTTCTTTGTGAGCTCCTGGAGTTGTGGCTTGACACACAATACAATTTCTCACCAACTTTTCTGCTTGTTGATCTATTGATGGAAACCACACTTTTTCTCTTAATAAACTTTTCATTTTAACTATTCCTTGGTGACCTTCATGTGCTAAGGATAATACTTGTGGTTGTAAACATGTCGGAACGACTATTCGATTACCTCGCAAGATAATACTGTTGTCATTATTCACTGAGATTTCTTTGCCAAATCTTGCAAATTACTTCAACTCTTTTCCATGTATTTTGTCAGAATCGGCTGTGTACCATTTTCCATTCCAAACTAATACAGCAAGTTTTTGCAGTATAGGATCAGCTAATGTTGCTTGTTGTATTTCTTCTACACTCAATGTTTTAGGTATAGCATGGTTAGTAACAAAATTGATATATTCTTCTGCATCCATGGAACTTGGAGAACTTGTGAAATGAATCTGCTGATATAGGATGTTGAGACATATAGTCTGCTGGGTTCTCTCTTCCAGATTTGTAAACCACAGTAAAATTATATGGTTGTAGCCGTAAACCCCATCTTTCTATTCTAGTGGGCGGTTTGGATTTTGGATTATTCCAGATCAACTGTAAAGGCTTATGATCTGTGATCAGTGTAAATGGACAACAATATAAATATAAATGGAACTATTCACAACTTCAAACTATTGCCAGAGCTTCACGTTCAGTTTGAGAATAACGTTTCTCCACATCATTTAAAGAACGGCTACCGTAAGGAATGATATAATGCTTGTCTTTGTCTATCTGCACCAGAATAGCACCTAAACCAACAGGGCTAGCATCTACTAAAAGAATAGTTTGCCGTTGAGGGTTAAAATAGGACATTGTCTTGTCACTGGTCAAACTCTGTTTTAATTGTTTTAAAGCTTGTTGTTCAGTTTCAGTCCAACGCCATGGTACACTTTTCTTTGTTAACTCTCTTAAAGGTGTGGCAATAGTAGAGAAGTTAGGGATAAATCAAGAACAGTAATTTGCCATCCCTAGGAAACTTCTGACTTCACTGTAGTCTATAGGAGGATTTGCATTCTGAATTGCTTCCACTTTCTTTGGGTCTGCTGATATGCCTTCAGTTGAAAAGACAAATACATAAAATTCTAGTTTAGTTTTGTTAAATTCACACTTACTACAATGTAAGGTAAGTCCTTTCTCATGAAGTCACTCAAAAACTGCTGTGAGATTTTTATCATGGTCCTCTTGAGTAGCTCCAAACACAATAATATCATTGCTGAAGTTTTTTACTCCTGGAATTCCAGATAATGTTTGCTGTATTGCATTTTGAAATACTTCAGCAGCAGAATAAACACCAAAACTTAGGCGCTTGTATCTCCACAATCCTGTGTGTGTTGAGAATGTAGTTATATATCTGCTTGTTGGATCCTATTCCAGTTGATGATAGCCTGATTTTAAATCAAGTTTGGAGAAAACTTTTGCCTGGTTGAGATCATGAATTATCATCTAATGTTGGAGTAGGGCACTCCCTGATAATGGCAGTGTTGGCTTGCCTCATGTCTATGCAAATTCTTACACTATTTAAGTTTGGATTTTGGCATTGATACTATTGGGGAGACCCATGGAGTTGGCCCCTGCACTCTTTCGATGATTCCTTGTGTTTCAAGGTTCTTGAGTTCAGCATCAACCTTGTGCCTTAGATGAAATGGAATTATTCTATGTGGTTGTATTACAGGTTTTATATGTGGATTAATATGCAGCTGTAATTGAAAATCGTTCAATCTACCAATGCGATTAAACAAATGAGAATACTGCTGTACTAACTGATCTTCTACGAATCCTGCACTGTTTCTAGGTGAAATTGCATTCATAAGCTTTATAAGTCCCAAATTGGTTGAAGTTTCAAAACTCAGAAGAGAAAAATGTTTACCCTTTACAACATAAAACATAGTTGCTGTTTTGTTGTGTTTAAATGCACATGTGGCTGTAAATTACCAATGACATTAAGGGGTTTAGTTGATCCATATGCATAGAGATTTATTTTACTCTGTAATAGCTGTGGTTGTGGTTTTAACATGTGAAATGTTTGTTCACCCACTAAATTAACAGCAGATCCTGAATCAATCAATGCAGTGATTTTAGTGTCATTAATGAGTACATCAACTTGTGGCTGAGTTAGGTTACACATGTTGTTTACTACAAATACATATTTGTCATCACTGTTTGTATATTGTCCTTTTTGATCAGGAGATCGGACTAGATTTGCTTTCCACTGCTCTGATGTATGTGGCTCAGTATGTGATTAAGGTATTTGATACAGTTTTGTTCTACATTGCTTTGCAAAGTGATTACATTTTCCACATGCCCTGCATTGCTTATTCCTTGCTGGACAAGTCCCAATATGTGGATAGAAACCCCCACAGTTCCTGCATAACACACATGAGGTCTGGTTCTTTCTTGTGGGCTGTACTGTTGAACTGTCTTTTTGAACTCTATTTGTAATAAACTGAACTTCAGTAGATCTATTTTCTATGCTTACAGCTTATACATGCAAACAGGTGTATAATATGTATTAATACTTTCCCCTTCTGGTGAACCACAGCCGTCCCACAGTCTCTCCCAAGGTCTGTGTGAATAGATCAGGTGTGCTAGCTGGAGGCGCTGGTTCAGCTTGTATCAGTCGTTGGTATCTTCCTTTCCTTCCTCGGTTGTATAACTCTAGGTGCAAAATAGTGGTGCTGAAATATCAGACAATACACCATACAAAGGTAAATATCTACTCACAGTGTATATTGCAGGTTACCGGCTCCTTCCCAATATGAAAAGACAATATCACAGATTCAGTAAAAAAGTTTGTCTGTTATATCTGTGATATTGTCTTTTCATATTGGGAAGGAGCCGGTAACCTGCAATATACACTGTGAGTAGATATTCACCTTTGTATGGTGTATTGTCTGATATTTCAGCACCACTATTTTGCACCTAGAGTTATACAACCGAGGAAGGAAAGGAAGATACCAACGACTGATACAAGCTGAACCAGCGCCTCCAGCTAGCACACCTGATCTATGCTTACAGCTTGCCTGTCAGCAATTTCTAATGTTCTGCCATAATCAAGCAAATCTTTTAAAGATAGTTCAGATTGTCTTAGTGCATATTTCCTAAGTTTTGAAGAGGTGCAGCTTTGTATTTGTGCTTTAATTTCATTTTCAACATTAGAAAACTCAAAATTCATTGCTAGTAAATGTAACCTAGTTTGAAATGCATCTAAAGTTTCATCACCCTGTTGTGTTGCCTGTCTGAATATGTATATTTCATACTGAGTGTTCTTTTTAGGGAGAAAATATGTTGTCAGTTTATCTTTAACATCATGGTACGTGTCAGTGGTTGCAGACAAGGGGCTCTATTTAACAAGCTCCGTATGGAGCTTGATGGCCCCTGTTTCTGGCGAGTCTTCAGACTCGCCAGAAACAGCAGTTATGAAGCAGCAGTCACAAAGACCGCTGCTCCATAACCTGTCCACCTGCTCTGAGCAGGCGGGACAGACATTGCCGTCAATCAACCCGATCGAGTATGATCGGGTTGATTGACACCCCCCTGCTGGCGTCCTATTGGCCGCGAGTCTGCAGGGGGCGGCGTTGCACCAGCAGCTCTTGTGAGCTGCTGGTGCAATGCTGAATACGGTGAGCGTATTGCTCGCCGTATTCAGCGAGGTCTGGTGGACCTGATCCGCAGTGTCGGATCAGGTCCGCCAGACCTTGATAAATATGCCCCATCGTATCATAAATGTCATACACTTTTTCTCCAGCTAAATGAAGCAGTAAAGCCTTTTTTTCTGTTTGCATCAGTAACATCCAAAGCAATAAGATCATTTTCAAATCTCTGAATCCATTTTAGCCATCTTAGGCCTACTGAGCTAAGTTCTGCATCAGAGTCAAACAGAGGGAAGTTGTATTCATTACATGCAGCCATTCTTGTGGGTATTGCAGCAAGTTACTCACTGTTTGCTGAGATAAAGCAATAGGGTTCAAACATAATCCTCGTCGACAAAATTTAGTGTTTGTAATCCAGGTGATTTAGAAATATATCTGACACAGAGTCCATTTATACAGCAACTAACTCTACACATTTTATTTCCTGGTTCCTCACTCTAATTACAATTTTCCCGCCCCTGCTTCTTTGCAACAATTATATACATTTACAAGTCAGAGCACAAACTAGGAAGAAAGCATTATATATTATAATATCACAACAGACACCATATTCCTCTTGACGCTTTTTGTACGGTTTTCTTTTGTGCATTTGTTAGAGTGGACCGGATTTTACGTAGAGTGTGTTTTTTTCCCTTTTTTATTGGTTTGTTTTGTAAGGTTTTAAAAGCCTTTTTGTGATGCCAGTATTCTCCACTGTGAAGCTTGTTCTCTGTGGTGAGAAGTTAAAGTGAATGTAATTTTTTTAATGAATGATTGCCGGGTTTTTAAAAATACTATTAAAAACAGGGGCACTTTTATTCATTAAACTTTACATTGCAGCATATTTTTTTTTAAATACTTACCATGTTCCTTAGGAAACTCAGACCGGTGATACTCCGCCCGCAGCTCCTCTGTACTTACCACAGCAATGATGAAACCGGCTTCCTCCAATCGAGATGGGTGCTCCGGCGTGCCTGCCATGATTGGAGGAAGCCGGTTTCGTAATAGCTGAGGTACAGAGGAGCTGTGGGCGGTGGATCGCTGGTCTGGGTTTCCTAAGGATCATGGTAAGTATTTAAAAACAACGCTGCAATGTAAAGTTTAATGAATAAAAGTGTGCCTGTTTTTAATAGTATTTTTAGAAACCGGGCACTCATTCATTCAAATTTACATTCACTTTAAGGTTACAATATTACAAGATTTATTGATTATAATGGAGCTTATCTTATAACTTACAAGGGGTGGGTACAAATTGTTAAAAAAAATTAAGTTAGGTAATAGTTTCAGGAAAAGGTTTTATTGAAACAAGGCCAATGTTGCAGCTTTAGTAATAGATAACTATTACCTTTGATTACCTATGATTGCAGTCCATCACCTAAGAGGTAGAGGATGAGTTAAGGAGCATCGGCTGCTTGATAATCTCCCCCTATATTGTCCTATTGTCCTAACACGAACTGCATAACTGCTGTAAGACAATATACCAATGATGGCTTAATTAATCAATATGAATATGTGACATCAGGGAGGCAGAAAGAGGCTATTGTCATTTCAGACAAACAAAAATAATCTTCAGGCAAGGTTCAAAATTTCCCAAGCTTAAATGTGTTATATTGTTATTCTAGCCTTGCCTTAGAGCTTTATACATCTGACATGCTGATTGACAGGAGGTTAATAAATTATATGAAAATTCTCTACCTTTCAGTTATGTCACAAAGTAAGATTCCCATTTACAATGACAAAAGCTTTTCCTTTGAGAGGAAGAGATTACGATTCCATTCAAGAAATCTGCATTCCAGTTGTAAAGATTTTTAAAGCTATAGAAGAAAAATATAATAATAGGCCAGGCTGCAATGCCAATTTACTGTGTGTCCTATTTTGTTAGAGCAACAAATTACTGCTTTTATCTAGTGAAAAATATTAAAGATTAGCAGATGAATCTAGTTATTAAATCAGTGAATTTTTGTGTATACAGATATTGAATGTTTTCAGGCTTGCTTGAATGTCACCAGAACCAAACACATTTTCTTTTTGATTATCCTATCAAAAATCCTTACACATCTTGGCTTGGACTCTCTCCTTTATATCAGAGTTATACAACTTTTAAATGATATATACAAAGCAAATGTCTGTAGCACATTCTTATTTTTCATTTAATATTTGGTAACAACAAAGAGATCAATGCTTAAAGGGACATGAAACCCATTTTTCTTTCTTTCATGATTTAGAAAGAGCATGCAATTTTAAACAACTTTCTAATTTACTTCTATTACATTTAAAATAGATACAATAATTTTCTTTATTTTCTTTCACCTACATTACGAGTTTTGCGCTAAACAGGGTCCGAAACTAACGTCAAAAAAGTTGCGTTATTTCACCCTCCATAGTGTTGCCATTAAGAGTTACTAAAAAAGCCTCCTTGTGCGTGCGATACAGTTGTATGCAAAAGTGTATGCACCCCTGACAATTTCCATGATTTTAATTTATAAATAATTGGGTGTTTGGATCAGCAATTTCATTTTGATCTATCAAATAACTGAAGGACACAGTAATATTTCAGTAGTCAAATGAGGTTTATTGGATTAACAGAAAATGTGCAATATGCATCAAAACAAAATTAGACTGGTGCATAAATTTGGGCACCACAACAGAAATATTGCATCAATATTTAGTAGAGCCTCCTTTAGCAGAAATAACAGCCTCTAGATGCTTCCTATAGCCTGTAAAGAGTGTCTGGATTCTGGATGAAGGTATTTTGGACCATTCCTCCTTGCAAAACATCTCCAGTTCAGTTAGGTTTGATGGTTGCCGAGCATGGACAGCCCGCTTCAAATCACCCCACAGATTTTCAGTGATATTCAGGTCTGGGGACTGGGATCGCCATTCCAGAACATTGTACTTGTTCCTCTGCATAAATGCCAGAGTAGATTTTGAGCAGTGTTTTGGGTTTTTGTCTTGTTGAAATATCCAGACCCAGCGTAACTTCAACTTTCTGACTGATTCTTCAACATTATTCTCAAGTATCTGCTGATATTAAGTGGAATCCATGTGACCCTCAACTTTAAAAAGATTCCCAGTACCGGCACTGGCATCCACCAAATTTTTCTGTGGGTAGCAAGTGTTTGTCTTGAAACGCTGTGTTTTTTTGTCGCCATGCATAACGCTCCTTGTTATGACCAAATAACTCAATCTTGGTTTCATCATTCCACAGCACCGTCTTACAAAATGAAGCTGGCTTGTCCAAATGTGCATTTGCATACCTCAAGCGACTCTGTTTGTGGAGTGTGTGCAGAAAAGGCTTCTTCCACATCACTCTCCCATACAGCTTCTCCTTGTGCAAAGTGCACTCAATTGTTGAACGATGCACAGTGACACCATCTGCAGCAAGATGATGTTGTAGGTCTTTCAAGGTGGTCTGTGAGCTGTTTTTGACTGTTCTCACCATCCTATGTCTCTGAAATATTTTACTTGGCCTGCCACTTCTGTCCTTAACAAGAACTGTGCCTGTGGTCTTCAAATCAACAATGCACGTCTAATTTCGTTTTGATGCATATTGCACATTTTCTGTTAATCCAATAAACCTCATTTCACTACTGAAATATTACTGTGTCCTTCAGTTATTTGATAGATCAAAATGAAATTGCTGATCCAAACACCCAATTATTTATAAATGAAAATCATGGAAATTGTCAGGGGTGCCTAAACCTTTGCATACAACTTTATATGGTAAGCTCCATACCGTACAAAATCCAAGGGCTGCTTTGACATGCTCATGCACGCTTTCCCCCATAGACATCAATGGGGAGAGAGTGTAAGAAAAAAACCTTTTTGCTGATTTGAACAGCCAATAGGATTTGAGTAGCTCTCATCCTATTGGCTGTTTAGAATAGCCAATAGGATTTTAGAAGCTCTCATCCTATTTAAAGAATCAAATCAGTAAAAAGGAATGCAAGGTATGCCATTTTGAAACTGCTACCTTGCATTGAAGATTCAATGGCGGTGATGTTGGGGAGTGGCGGAATAGGGTTAATAATTTTTCTTAGTGTTGGCGATGTCAGGAGTGGGAGATTAGGGGTTAATAAAAAATGAATAGTTGCGATGTGGTTGGGTGGCAGATTAGGGGTTAATATCTTTTTAAAAGTATTTGCGATGCGGGAGGAAGGCAGTTTAGGGGTTAATAGGTAGTTTATGGGTGTTAGTGTACTTTGTAACAGTTTAGTTATGAGTTTTGTGAAACATTTTTTGTGGCACAAAATTTATAAATACTGGTCTCAGATGGCGGAATGGATCATGTCAGTATAGGCTGTAATGCAAGCTTTTTAGTCTCACCGCACAACCTGTAATACCAGCGCTATGAATATCCCATGCAAAAGCATAATTTTTTTGAGTGCGGAATAAACGTTGCGTTACAGGCTAAAATGCTTATAGCTATACCGACACGACTCATAATAGCTGCGTTACTGCCATTACGCTGAAATTGCCATTTTTTCAGAGTTAAAAGCCGTAACGCAAAACTCATAATCTAGGTGTAAATCTCTTATAGGTATTTGTATTTACAATGTAACAATTATAGGTGTGCGCACAGGGTGTCAGGTATGCCTGGGCACACCCTAATCTCTGCCCGCCAATGTGTCTCACCCAAGATTAGGACAGAAAAGAAACTCTATAATCATAACTGACCATATATATATATATATATATATATATATATACATATATATATATATATATATATATATATATATATATATATATATATATACAGTTGTGCTCATAAGTTTACATACCCTGGTAGAATTTATGATTTCTTGGCCATTTTTCAGAGAATATGAATGATAACACAAAACTTTTCTTTCACTCATGGTTAGTGTTTAGCTGAAGCCATTTATTATCTATCAACTGTGTTTACTCTTCTTAAATCATAATGACAACAGAAACTACCCAAATGACCCTGATCATAAGTTTACATATCCTGGTGATTTTGGCCTGATAACATGCACACAAGTTCACACAAAGGGGTTTGAATGGCTATTAAAGGTAACCATCTTCACCTGTGATCTGTTTGCTTGTAATTTGTGTGTGTGTATAAAAGGTCAATGAGTTTCTGGACTCCTGACAGACCCTTGCATCTTTCATCCAGTGCTGCACTGATGATTCTGGATTCTGAGTGATGGGGAAAGCAAAATAATTGTCAAAGGATCTGCGGGAAAAGGTAATTGAACTGTATAAAACAGGAAAGGGATATAAAAAGATATCCAGGGAATTGAGAATGCCAATCAGCAGTGTTCAATCTCTAATCAAGAAGTGGAAAATGAGGGGTTCTGTTGAAACCAAACCATGGTCAGGTAGACCAACTAAAATTTCAGCCACAACTGCCAGGAAAGTTGTTTGGGATGCAAAGACAAACCCACAAATAACTTCAGGTGAAATACAGGACATGTGGTGTGGCTGTTTCAAGATGCACAATAAGGAGGCACTTGAAGAAAGATGAGCTGCATGGTCAAGTCACCAGAAGAAAGCCATTACTGTGCAAATGCCACAAATTATCCAGCTTACCATACGCCAAACAGCACAGTAACATGCCTCAAACCTTCTGGCACAAAGTCATTTGGAGTGATGAGACAAAAATTTAGCTTTTTGTTCACAACCATAAATGCTACATTTGGAGAGGAGTCAACAAGGCCTATGATGAAAGGTACACCATTCCTACTGTGAAAAACGGAGGTGGATCGCTGATGTTTTGGAGATGTGTGAGCTACAAAGGCACAGGAAATTTGGTCAGAATTGATGGCAAGATGAATGCAGTATGTTATCAAACAGAACCCCTCATTTTCCACTTCTTGATTAGAGTTTGAACACTGCTGATTTGCATTCTCAATTCCTTGGATATCTTTTTATATCCCTTTCCTGTTTTATACAGTTCAACTACCTTTTTCCCACAGATCCTTTGACAATTCTTTTGCTTTCCCCATGACTCAGAATCCAGAAATGTCCAGCACTGGATGAAAGATGCAAGGGTCTTTCAGGAGTCCAGAAACTCATTGATCTTTTATACACACACACAAATTACAAGCAAACAGATCACAGGTGAGGATGGTTACCTTTAATAGCCATTCAAACCCCTTTGTGTCAACTTGTATGCATATTATCAGGCCAAAATCTCCAGGGTATGTAAACTTTTGATCATGGTCATTTGGGTAGTTTCTGTTGTCATTATGATTTATAACAAGTAAACACAGTTCATTGATAATAAATGGCTTCAGTCAAACACTAACCATGAGTGAGAGAAGTTTTTGTGTTATCATTCATATTCTCTGAGAAATGGCCAAGAAATCATAAATTCAGCCAAGGTATGTAAACTTATGAGCACAACTGTGTGTGTGTATATATACTTCCCACAAGCCTTGATACTGCGGGTATAGAGGGCTGTGTCATCAGTTATTAAACTATGGGTTATTGTAGCGTTTTCTTTTCCAAAAGTTATATATAAGGTTTGTTCTGTATTACAAACAGTTAGATACCTTTTTTGTCATTATATTTATATGTGGGGTTGATCTGATCACTCACTGATTGATATTTAGTCTATTACCTGTCAGATTTACATCCGATTGCGCATCTGCACAACACAGTTGTTTATGTTTGGTTGCTATGGTCGCGTGTGGCCACTATGGATTCACCTGGTACGGAGGTAGCGTGATGACTTCACGCCGCGCCTATGGTGAACCCGGCAAAAAATTTTGACTTGTGCGAGTGGTTGTGTAACGGATGCATATACTGATTGGTCTGTCACTTGGGCTGGGTGGGTATTTAAGGTGTGGGTTTGTCCAGTATTTCACATTTGGTTTTGTACACCATTGACAAAGGCTCGTGTTTGAGCCGAAACGTTTGGTTAAAATACTGCCAATAAAACGGAGTGTTTATTAAAAATCCTGTGTGCCTGCTTCATTTGGATCCTGGCTGCAACACGGAGCCCGTCCGTGGGATTCATTGCTGTTTTACTGTTTGTATCTCCCCAGTGAGAGCACCAGGTAGCTGAACTTATTTAGTGAGTGCTGCACACTTTTGCAACTTTGTATACATTTCCTCTGATACGTGCACCCGACTTGAGACTGTGGGGCTACATTCCCCCTCCTGAGACTATTAATATTGACCGTGGATAATTTTCAAAACCTATTCTGCTATTTGCAACAGGACAACCTATATACATATTGCATCAACAGCGACTGAGACGGGTATGGAAACGCTATGTACCACTCAGGATGTGCCCAACAGTGAGGATCCCTATAGCAACATAGAGGACTTTGCCTTTACGGAGGCAGATGCAGCTCGCATCCATTGTGAGGCAGACCTACAGGAGTTGGAAAAGAATAGACGGATTAATCTCACCACAGTAGACAGCAGTGGGGGGGACTCTTCAGAAAGTGAAACTCAGAACACAACAGCTACTACATCTAGTGGGGTAATTACACAATCTGCACAGAAACCCCCTTTAGCCATAGGCCCCGAGGCGGTAGCCTCAGGAGGGGGCGGGGCAAAACAAAAAACCAACAATGACAGAAAAAGACACAATAATCTATAATCTAAGCAAACGCCCTCTTATGGGAGACGAGATAAGAGTTCTTAATAGGGGTCTTTTTTTTTTTTTTTTTTAAATCAAAGTTTTTTATTAAGGTATTAAGTCACGCATTAATAATAATTAAACATCACAAAAGTCGTTTCCAGAACAACTGTCAGGGTTTTAGGTATTCTGATCCTTAATTACTGTTCCTCCAATCACAATCCAGTTACACCCATAAAACAGCTGAGCACTAAGCATTCCTTGCTTAGTATTTTGTTTCCCTTCATGGAGTAACACTGAGCTCTACAAATTCCATTTTGGATCACCTTTCAATTACCTTTATCTACATTTGCAGATTACACCTGCCTACTGTGCTTCTGAGGAAGTTTTCAAACAGCTTCAGCCTGCCTGCAACATCTAACTCCTGAATTGAGCACTTTGTGTTAGGCAAGTACTGTTTACCTCTGGCTTTGATTGCAACTTTATTGTTCTGTGTGTGCTACGCTACCTATTCATTTGTTATTTGAGGATCCTCTCTACAAAACTGAACCTGCTATGTGAGCCTTTTTGATGTCTTATTTACTTACCTTGTTTTGCAAGTCTTCAATCCACCTTCAGTGTGGATCCGGACGCACCGGAGCTTCTGTGACGTCAGACGCCACATTCCCCTGCAGCTGCTGCCTCTCTCCTCCGGTTCAGCTACACAGCAGATAGAAACCGGATGTGTTTGAAACATATTACCGCACTCACAGCTCTCAAGGTATTTCTCTCTGCTCCAGCCTGACTTTGTAATATAACTATTTGACTACCTTACCTCCGTATCTGTTGTTTTACCTCATAAGGAAAAGTCATATTAGCTATTTTGATCCGGATTGTTCAGTAGTATTTTTCCTTTCTCTGATTACAGCATTGTAGATGTCTGTCGCTTCTTGTGTCAGTACCTCTCACATATACAGTTCTTGGAAAGTTTCTCCTTGTACTCTATACCTACATTGTTGATTTCTTAAGACTCCTGATATCTTCTTTTGATGAATGCCCTCTTTATTACATATAATACTTAGGTTGGAATTATGTGCTAGGGTTATTCTCTCATATTAAATGCACCTAATTTCTATCAGAGGTTACTTCAGCAGTAGTAATTTCAATAGAATATGTGCAACAATTTTACTTATTAACATTTCAGGAAGTTAACTCTTTTGTCTGTAACTTATGCACTATCAGATATCTATAAGGAGGAACCTGTATATTACAACAACATGCTTTGAAGAGAATATACCAAATTCCATATTAACCTTGCAACAATTAGTCGTATATACATAGTGCACATATGGAATCGTGAGAACTAGCTGTAAAACAAACCTATAAGATCAAAATTATAACTTGACTTAAAAGTATAGATGACATATATTGTAATGATACCTTAGTTTTGTTTTTAACTTATATATCAGTTATATGGTGGTATCTCTTAATTTTAGCATACTGCCTATTAGGATGATATAAACTAATGAACTACTTAGAATGATGACACACAATTTGAGAAGAGAGATACATTTCTTTGCAGGGAGGGAGGAGTACCACCCATTAATACTGCAGATAAAAAGAGAGTACTTCACATTTCATATTCTTCTAATAAAACCACTATACAAATGTAAGGTAGTCAGGATCCTATGTTTATAAGGGATGCGAGGAGGAGTTATTAAAATACATGGAAAATCCAAAGGGTTTCACTCAGTGCCCATGTGCCTAAGTAGTGACCCAATATTTGGCGGATTTGAGATGGGCTACTAGCATACCTAATCTAAGAGTATTAGAATAATAGGGTAGGGTATTGGGGGACATACTGATTCCCCTTGGGACACAACAGAGATAAATGGGATAGATGTCCCCAGGGCAGAATACCATATTAGGAAGGAATTAACCCTCATGTAGTTTGTATAATGTTCCTGCTGCCAGGCCCTAGGCTTATCTATTTCAATTGGATTTCCTATGTATTAAGGGCTCAGCTAGGCAGCTCAGGGCAGCGTGTGTATACCTTAACCATATAATGCCAACATTCTAGATGTGAAAAAGCACAATAACAACATATCTGTAAAATTAATGAGACAGTTCAAGTATATCTCCCCCTGTTGTACTTATTTTTGACCCCTGATGATCAGTAGGAAGAGAGCCTAGGATCCTCCGATCACAAGGGATAACGAGCTGTAGTAATAAGGAACGTCACGTCAGAGTGACTATTAGTGTAACTGCTATACTGGGCTATGAGACAATTAGCTGAATAGCAAGTATAAACATTAAAATACATCAACATCTTATGAAAT
This sequence comes from Bombina bombina, assembly GCF_027579735.1. NCBI lineage: Eukaryota > Metazoa > Chordata > Amphibia > Anura > Bombinatoridae > Bombina > Bombina bombina. Next base: position 264,639,885 of record NC_069501.1, on the reverse strand, counting down.
AGCGAATAAGGTTTAAGTGTAGACTACTCTCTAAGGGGCTCTTAATAACTATAAGTCCCGCTAGTAGTGCATCAGGCTTCACAGCCATCATATGAGGAAGTCAAGCGGAGTGACAGGAATCGTCCTCGCATCTGCATCTGATGGCATATCTCTATCCAATCCCATAGCGGAAGTTACTCCATTGATCGCCCATATTGTTGACCCTATCCTTGATGAGGTAAAGTCCGATGTCTCTTCTATGGTTGTAGGGGGCTCGACACTCCATACACAGTAATGCTCCAACCATATGGTTGTCGGTCTCAGACTGCAGTTCAGGCAACAGAGCGGGTCGTGGCTCACACATCTCTCCTATTAGCGATTGCTTGTTGTGACTGCTCTGTGACTGACTAGGAACTGGGGATCTTGTCAGAGGTGAGTAGGTACTGGAATCCGACCCTCATGTCTCTTGGGTAGCTACAAACCCCTCATCATCTCCGGGGGGGTCGGCCGCATCCCTCACCGATAGCTCTGAGGATGATGGCTCATTCTTAAATTCGAGAATCAGAGGTTGGTATTGTTTAAGCTGCTCTGTATAACGGGACCCATTACATCCAACTGCTAGGCCTGGACTACACAGCACAATATGCTGGCCTGACTCTGGACCCGAGACTATATACTGCAGCTGTCGTAGTGTGCCTGTAACTCCCTCACCTGCTCCCGGAGCTTCTGGCGATAGGTCCCGCTCACTCATAACTGCCCTGAGTGCGCCCATGAGATCAACAAATCCATGATCTATTTGTTGCCCTAGTGCCTCCATTTTAGCCCTTAGGATGTCACTTAAATCCTCCATATTGACAATGGTCTGACACATTCTTTTTTATGAAGTAGAATATATCAGGTTAATACTGCTTTACTCGGATAGCTGGAATATCCGAGGGGGGATATGCGTGGGTGTATTTATGTTGCGGCCTATTCCCTGATCACATTCACATGATATTCCGCAGGTAGGATCATAAAAGTCAAAATATCTTTTAGCTCCACGTCTTGTACTGAATTTGTCCGTGAGTTTGCTAGGCTGAATGTCAAGTTTAGAAGAAGATAGGCGAGCATTTGACAAATTCTTTTGAGGAGCTTAATTTAATTGCTGCTGATCATGGCTGTGGCAAGCCCCGCCCCCCAGGGGTCTGTCTTTTTGTACCAACTCCCCACTGCGATTTGTTTGATTTGATGGTTGATATGGGAAGATTTCAAAGGCAGTTGAAGCTTAAATATTTCTTTAAAGATAAAGGGGATCAGACTCCAAAACAATTTAAAGCAAGCAGCACCTTTGAACCGATTAACACACACTCTTCGATAAAAACATTCCATCATATTTGTACAACCACCCTTACTGAACTACACAAGGATATGCCTCTGCCAAGAGATAATCTTACAAGTGCTGAAAGACGGGCAATTAAGTCTTTATCTACTGATAGAGACATAGTCATAAGGCCAGCGGACAAGGGTGGTGCCACGGTAATACTTGATTATGTACAATATAGAGGTGAGGCTTACAAACAACTACATGATCCAAACACCTATCGCCAATTACAGTCTAATCCAACTAAACCTTTCAAAAGAGAGATTGATGAATTCCTGGGTATGGCATACCAATCTGGGGTAATTGATGATGACGTATTGGGGTTTCTTTCAGTTGATTATCCAATCTGCCCAATACTATACTTACTGCCCAAGATCCATAAGTCACTTGAAGATCCCCCTGGCAGACCTATTGTATCTGCCAGGGGATCACTCATGCAGCCTCTAGCAGAATTTATTGATTTTTACCTACAACCGGTGGTACAAAATACCCAGTCCCACCTTAAAGACTCTTCTGAACTCATTAAATTACTGAGGGACTTTGACAGCCTAGCTTCTACTGACATTCTAGTTACCATGGATGTAGTGAGTCTATACATGGTGATACCCCATGGTCATGGTATAGATATGGTGAGACAAATCCTGAGTGATAATCCACTATATACTGGTCCGCCTGTAGAATTCCTGCTGCATCTGGTGGAGTTCTGCCTGGAGAAAAATTACTTTCGATTTGAGAATGAGTACTTCTTACAAATTATGGGCACTGCGATGGGGTTGAATATGGCCCCATCGTATGCCAACATCTATATGGCTATGTATGAAAAATACAATATTTTCTCCAGACAGAACCCGTATCAGAATGTATTGTAGGTACATAGACGATGTCTTCATGATTTGGGGTGGTACCCCTGAAAATCTTATTTAATGGGTTGAAGGGTTGAATGCCCTTAATTCGACCATCAGATTCAAAATGGAACACAACAATAACCAGATTCACTTTCTGGACCTGGACATTTTCAGGGTAGAAACACCCAATGGTGATAAAGTACATACCACTTTGTTTAAAAAACCCACAGACAAAAATTCTATTCTTCATTATCAGAGTTTCCATCCTAGATTTCAGAAAGATGGTGTCAGTTCCTCCCAACTCCTGCGGGTCTTCGGAACAACACGGATGACTCCCGAAAAGAGAGACAACTCGAAGAAATGTCCCAAAAATTTCTGGGGAGAGGATATCCACCGACCCTAATAAATCAACAAAGAAGTGAAGCAAGCAAACTCAAGCGGATGAACTTCATAACCACTTATATTCCGGGATCTGGGATGCTCCAGAATGTGATTAAGAAACACTGGATGATGCTCTCTAAGGATACTAGCCTACCCTTTGTGGATGCTCCGGTACCCCGGTTGGTATACAAACGAGCAAGCAACCTTAGAGATCTACTGGTACTCAGTGACCCTACACGCTGTTATGAGAAACAGACATGGCTAACGAGAGGGAAACCAGGATGCTACAAGTGTGGCAATTGTGTCCCTTGCAACAATCTTATCGCTGGAACATCCTTCCAACATCCCCACGACAACAAGAAGTATAAAATAAAGCATAGACTCTCTTGCACCTCGGAATATGTGGTTTACGCCATTATTTGCCCATGTTCAAAATTCTACATAGGCAAAACGGTGACACCTTTCAAGGAACGCTTGGCAAACCACAAAACGGCAATTCGTCAGGCGATTGATATGGGACGATCTGAGCAACCAGTTGCACGTCATTTTGCAACTGCAGGACATTCTGTCTCCTCGTTACGGGTGATGCTGATTGATCATGTGCCCCACAACAGACATGGTGGAGATAGAGGATTAGCCCTATTAAGAATGGAATCCCGCTGGATCTTCACTTTGGACACCGTTGCCCCTCGGGACTTTGGCTGTTGGTACAAACACAAATGAGTTGTAAGCAACTGGGAGTCATCCAGTACTTAGTTTCTACCTACTCCTTAGGCATGATGCATCTTGTCTTAATTTAAATACATTGGGGGGCTTAACCTCCTTAGCTACTTCCCACACGCCTTGATACTGCGGGTATAGAGGGCTGTGTCATCAGTTATTAAACTATGGGTTATTGTAGCGTTTTCTTTTCCAAAAGTTATATATAAGGTTTGTTCTGTATTACAAACAGTTAGATACATTTTTTATCATTATATTTTTATGTGGGGTTGATCTGATCACTCACTGATCGATATTTAGTCTATTACCTGTCAGATTTACATCCGATTGCGCATCTGCACAACACAGTTGTTTATGTTTGGTTGCTATGGTCGCGTGTGGCCACTATGGATTCACCTGGTATGGAGGTAGCGTGATGACGTCACGCCGCGCCTATGGTGAACCCGGCAAAAATTTTTGCCTTGTGCGAGTGGGTGTGTAACTGATGCATATACTGATTGGTCTGTCACTTGGGCTGGGTGGGTATTTAAAGTGTGGGTTTGTCCAGTATTTCACATTTGGTTTTGTACACCATTGACAAAGGCTCGTGTTTGAGCCGAAACGTTTGGTTAAAATACTGCCAATAAAACTGAGTGTTTATGAAAAATCCTGTGTGCCTGCTTCATTTGGATCCTGGCTGCAACACGGAGCCCGTCCATGGGATTCATTGCTGTTTTACTGTTTGTATCTCCCCAGTGAGAGCACCAGGTAGCTGAACTTATTTAGTGAGTGCCGTACACTTTTGCAACTTTATATATATATATATATATATATATATATATATATATATATATATATATATATATATATACTGTATATATATATATATATATATATATATATATATATATAGTCATGGCCAAAAATATTGGCACCCCTGCATTTCTGTCAGATAATGCACCACTTCGCCCAAAGAATTGTTGCAATTACAAATGTTTAGGCATTCTCACGTTTATTTATTTTGTTTGCATTGATATGACACAAAAAAGTGGGGGGAAAAAAGCCAAATATGACACATTCCACCCAAAACTCCAACAATGGACTGGACAAAATTATTGTCACCTTCTCAAATGTGTAAGAATTAATTGCATTCCAAGTTTGTAATGCTCCTGTAATTTGTAATTAAACTCACCTGCATCCATTAACAGGTGCTGACAATATAGAAATCACACCGTGTGTCTCTGTGTGCCACACTGAGCATGGAGAACAGAAAGAGCAGCAAATAATTTTCTGAGGATTTGAGAACACAAATTGTGGAAAAGCATGGACAATCTCAAGGTTGCAAGTCCATATCCAGAGATCTTAATGTGCCCATGGCACTGTAGCTAATCTGCCTGGACGTAGATGAAAGAGAAAAATGTATCAAAGATTGCAACGAAGGATTGTTCAAATGGTGGATAAAGAGCCTCAAACAACTTCCAAAGTGAAGCTGACCTTCAGGAACAAGGTACAAATGTGTCAGCTTGCACTATATGTCACCATCTGAATGAAAAGGGACGCTATGGTAGGAGACCCAAAACTTACCTGAGGAAGCCAATATCCTTTTCAGAGAATGCGCTGTTTTTTGGTAAAGCCCATCATTCTACTGTTTTCAGAAAAAGAAATGAGGCTTTTAAAGAAAATTAACTATAAATAAATATTGTTGGATGCGCCAAACTCAATAATGTGATATTGAGATAAATATACATGCAATCATGTGCAACCTTAAAGGGACAGTCTACACCAGAATATTTATTGTTTTAAAAGATAATGTCTTTATTACCCATTCCCTAGCTTTGCATAACCAACACAGTTATATTAATACACGTTTTACCTCTGTGATTATATTGTATCTAAGCCTCTGCAAACTTCCCCTTATTTCAGTTCTTTTGACAGACTTGCATTTTAGCCAATCAGTGCGGGCTCCTAGGAACTCCACGTGCCTGAGCACAGTGTTATCTATATGAAACGCATGAACTATAACCCTCTAGTGGTGAAAAACTGTCAAAATGCCCTGAGCTAAGAGGCAGCCTTCAAGGGCTTAGAAATTAGCATATGAACCTCCTAGATTTAGTTTTCAACTAAGAATACAAAGAGAGCAAAGCAAAATTGGTGATAAAAGTAAATTAGAATTTCTTTTAAAATGACATGTCCTATCTGAATCATTAAAGTTTGTTTTGGACTAGACTGTTCATTTAAATGGAAAAAATTACATCTAGAAAGCTGTAACAAAAATACATACAATTCTATACAAAATACACATCAACTTAGTGTATATAAAAATTTATATATATAATACAGTGTGGAAAATAAGCAAATGAAAAGAAAAAACACAAAAAGGCATAGAGATAAAAATTCTCCAACCGGATAGCATATACTTATGTAATATAAAAATGTGAAAGTCCCAAATTGATTGTAGGGAAAAGGGAATACTCAAACTCTTCAAAAGGTAGCGGCAGCTCACTACTTCCAACACTTGATGGTAAGTCAAGGAAGACAAATCTGGAAAATGGTAAAAGAAGAAGGCGCCACCATAGTGCAATATCAGTGTGATTGGATATACACACATGCAGATATCGTACTCACAGAGTATCCGGAACTTGAGAAGAGCAGCATATGCCTCCTGGAACTTTTAAAAGCCATCCAGATAGCTCTCCCTTTGGCAATCAACTTGGTTAGCTAAAAACTTTCAATGGCTCTACAGGTCACTAGTAACAGCCTCCTTGATGTAAAAATAGGAAAATGTCAACTAGGCTCTTCTAATTTGAGCTCAACATATGATATAAGGTTCAGAAATAGTTTACACTATTCAAGTGAGATATGAAATGGGTAAAATGTTGTGATAAAAAAGTCGTAATATAAAATATAGACTATAATAAAAGCAACAAAGTATATCACAACGCGTTTCTCGGTCGTCAATGACCGTTTCTTCAGTCCCTAGAGTCAAACATGGTGGAAGTTCACTGATGTTTTGGAGTTGCTTTACAAGGAGAGATTGCAGAGATCCCAACAGGAGGTGCGCTTGTGGCCACAAACAGATGGAGTAGTAAGTCATTGGTAGGCTGCACTCTTAGTAGATAGAAAATTCAAAGTAGACCTGTAAAGGAAAAACAGAGGTGCCACATCGAGTAGTAAAGTCTGGAAAGTCCAGCAATAAGAAGACCCAGAGCCTCTGCAGCGGCACAACCGGAGTGCCATCCAGTACAGCACGGGACCTACACAGTCGCACGTATGACTCAGAGAGGCGTCAGGATACGTCCGACGTGGAGGCAGGTGACCGGATAGGCCAATCAGCTTGTATTGTTGCTGAGAAATGCATCGCTATTGCTACTCTTTGTGTAAAAATAAAGTTTACACTTCTACACTATCCGTGCTCCTGTATTTCTACTACTACCCGTGATTGCGGTCTCCACTTTGAGTGCATCCCCTCTTCTTGGCTTACCTGATTGGCCTATCCGGTCACCTGCCTCCACGTCGGACGTAGGCCGACGCCTCTCTGAGTCATACGGACGACTGTGTAGGTCCCGTGCTGTACTGGACGGCACTCTGGTTTTGCCACTGCATCTGGTGAGTGGCCATTACTAGAGGCTCTGGGTCTTCTTATTGCTGGACTTTCCAGACTTTACTACTCAATGTGGCGCCTCTGTTTTTCCTTTACAGGTCTTCTTTGAATTTTCCAACTACTAAGAGTGCGGCCTACCACTGACTTACTACTCCATCTGTTTGCGGCCACAAGCGAACCTCCTGTTGGGATCTCTACAATCTCTCCTTGTGAATCGATCTACTTTGGGTTTTGAGGTTTGCTGCTGTGACTACTATCTTGGACTTCATTTTATTTATTATTTATTTTATATCATTTTTTTTATTTTTCATTTTTCATTCAGTTTGTTTTGGGACTTTCCTATACAGGCATCCGTCTGGTGAGACTCCCTGTACCGCACTGCCTTATTGTTAAAATATTATATTTTATGTCATCTACTGTTTGCAGTGGCTTGCACTGACATAGTAGTCTCGTATTTACATTACTTAATATTAGGTTGTTTAATCACTCCTTTTTTTCACAATATTTCAATTTAACACATGCCTTCATGAATTGTAATTTGTTCCAGCCAATGTGTTTTTATTTGATTCATTAGTAATCCTCTATTGTTCACTTATGCGATTTATTTATTTCATTGTTGTTTGATTGCACTTCTATTATTTTGGGACTGTACTATCCCTTATTACCAATTTTATTGTGTTTAGATTTAGACCATCACGACCACCCGTCCACTTATTATATTTATTATTTAGGACTGCTATTTCTTGTTTGTTTGTTTTTTGTTCCACTTATTGCTCTAGCATGCCCTGAGTATCACTGCTACTTTTTTACTCTTTACACACTTTTGCATATTGATTATAGTGTGGGGAGGATCTTTACTGAGTAGTGCCACCTTTTCACTTTATCCTGCTAATAATTTGTTGTTGTTGTTTTCCTCCCTTTACTCAAACATTATACTTCACACATTTTACATCACTTATGCCCTGTAACATTTGTACTTATTATTAACACAGCTTATCTCTGTATTAATAATAGAGACCCACTTTGGACCAATAGGGTTTGTCATCTCTTACCTGGACCTCTCCATATACTATTTCCCTATATTTAATTAGAGATTAGGTCTATTCATCTATACAACTGTCATCTATTTATTTATTGACGTTATCTAGATTTTATTACTGTTCTCTATAACAAAAGTAACATGTTATCCACTAATGAAAGGACCAATAAGAGATTACTACTAGTATCACATATTGCCCCTCCTAGTTTAGGATCAGCTGATGAGAATCCCATTGAGAACCTTTCCATACATGCCCTCTTTGCTAAACTAGAAGAGGCGATTAATATTGAATGTAGACACTGGTTAGATGCTGAAATGCTTCAAAAATATATTGATAAAAACCAGATCCTGAGGGGCCTTAGGATGTATAAGAGCTGTTCCTTTAGAGATGATTCTGCCCTATTAACTAAATGGGAGGACGCAATTAAGGAATGCTCCATTATACTTATGAAGATTCTCATCTCTCACAGAAAATCCTTATTGGAAAAAACATCTAAGGAGATAGATACTATTCAAACTAGCTTAAATAAATTCAAAGCATTACAGCTATATGAGGACCTTAATAAAATGGTGTTACAAAAAACAGATTTGTATCAAAAAGAGTTGATGGACTTAAAGAACTGTAAAATTGCAAGAGACAAGGAAGATTATTTGAAAGGTAAAATTTACACCTATAGCAATAAAAATAAAAAGAAAGATAGTTCTAATCCACCCATTGATGGACTGGATAGGACTGATAATCCAATTCAATATTCCATAGACCTAGAGGTACAGAATGGTGAATGGTCTACTGTCAGCTATCGGAAAAATAAAAACATTAACAAAAACAAAAATAAAAACAATAGAAATCAAAATATAACTTATAAAGAGAATAACTACTATCACCATCATGATCAATATCATTTTGTTGAAGATTTGAGTAATCCACCTCATCAGAGGAACCTACCAAATTATAATGTTGGGCAACCTGCTGTCACTACCCATAGGCCATGTATCCATGGATCTTTATTCGAATATGAGGGCCATAATAGAAATTTTGAAAAACATCACCCTGATAGATATAATGAGGGCTCTGGCCGTCCTTTCCATCAGGGGCAAGTTTCATACCAACAGAGACATGCCTCTTATGATAGAAATAACCAACCCCACTTGTCCAACAACAACAATAATTGGGGTGGCAACAACAGGTCCCAATATAATTATCATCACCTTAAGGGTTTTTCCAATCATAATAGAGGGTGTTCCCGACGTGATCAATCTGTCCATCCTCTGAACAATCAGAATATTAATTATAGGCCTGCACAACCAAGTAATATTGGCCCACAACATCATGTAAATAACCCTTTGCCCAGCCCTATTTTAGGGCCATCAAATGCCAATCTGACTTCTGAACAACCTTTTTTAGAGCCAGGCTCACGTCCACTGGCTTGGAAACAAAGAACTATATCAAGTTATTTGGAACTAGTAATCTCCCTGACAACCCCCCAAAAAGGAGAAAGACCTTACGTCACGGGGATGTAGAGGACGAGCAACAGCCGTCAAAAAGGCAAGATTACAGATATTAAATAAGGGAATTTTCAACTTGTCGTCACATATTCTAACAGATAATGAGGTCCGTGTCCTGGGAAAAGGACTATCCTTTAGTCCTACTAATGGACATAATATGTTTTCCCTATTTGTAGACCTTAACCGGTTCACCCAAAAACTATCGATGCAAAAATATTTTGCGGAGAAATGTTTAAGAGATGACATGAGATGTCCCATTGTGACTGACAATATGGACAGCAGATTGAATGTACAAAATTTTCCAGTTTTTTAACCCGATGCCCTATTGGAACAACTCCATGAAGGCTATATTCACACTAAATTTAGAAATAAATCTAACTTTACTCCTTCACTGACCAACAATGCCCATATTGAAATCTTTAAGCAGTTGGTTAGTGATGAATTTGCACTTATTCCCAAAAATAATCAATACATTAGGAATAATTTATTTCCCAATGAAAAAAAGGGCGATGTTCGATCTTAAGAACAATAAGTCTTTGGTCATAAGGCAGGCAGACAAGGGCGGAGGTATAGTCCTTCAAAACTTGGAGGACTACCTTTTAGAGGCCAGAAGAATACTTCAAGATGTCTCTTACTATATTCGTTTGAAACAAGATCCCACTGAATCTTTTAAAATCGAACTTAAGAATCTCATTGATGAGACTTTTAAGGAAGGGATGATCCTTAAAAAATAAAGGGAATTTTTGGTCCCTATAGAACCTAATGTGGCATTTTACTACCACTTGCCCAAACTACATAAAAATCCAACGTGTCCACCAGGCCGACCCATCATAGCCGGTATAGGTAGCTTTACAGATAATGTATCTACCTATGTAGACCATTTTCTCCAAAAATATGTGTTAGGTTTAGAGTCATATATTCGGGATTCATCTGATCTAATAGAGAAACTTGAATGTCATGTGATTACCCCTGATTGTCTCTGGATTACTTGCGATGTTCAGGCTCTTTATTCTAATATCCAACACCATTTAGGTCTAATTGCCATATCTTATTATCTTGGACAAGATCCATATCTTCCTTCTAAACAATGTGATTTCTTACTATCTTTAATATCTTTCATATTGGGCCACAACTATTTTCTTTTTCAGGACGAATTCTATTTAAAGATCAAAGGAACGGTGGGTACCAAGTTTGCCCCTAGTTATGTTAATTTATTTATGGGTCTCTTTGAAGAAGAATATATTTATGATCCAACATATGGGGCGAATATGGTACTCTATGGTTGTTATATAGATAATTTGATCTTTATTTGGAGAGGTGACACCACTTTGGCCAATCACTTTGTCGACCACCTTAATTGTAATGATAGGGGTCTTATTTTCACTAGTACTATTGACCCAAAGAGAGTCAGTTTTCTTGATCTTAATCTTGAGTTTGACAACAACAAAGTCATTAGTACTACTCATTTTAAATCAGTAGATTGCAATAGTTACCTTGACTTCACTAGTAATCATTACTCACCGTGGAAACATAATGTCCCCCATGGGCAGTTTAAGCGGGTACGCCAGAACTCTAGTTCTCTAATAGATTATGACAAACAAAGTGTGATCCTAAAAGAACGATTTCTAGAAAATAAATACCCCTTACATATTATTGATAGAGGATATAATAGAGCTAGGTCGGATGATAGGAGTAAATATTTTTTAAAAACTACAACGGCTTTAGAGCCAATAGATAAGTTCCCCTTGTTCATCACTCAATTTAATAGCAATCACCAACTAAAAAAGAATGTGTTAACTAAACATTGGAGTATTTTGACTAAGGATCCGATTCTAGACAGCCTAATAGGTAGTGCACCAAAGGTTGTATACAAAAGGGCACCAAATCTCAAAATAATTCTTTCTCCCAGTAAGATCGTTAGAAATAGGAATAGTGTTACTCCTGTTGTTCCCATAACTGGACCCTCAAGGAAAACATATGGTTGCTTTAAATGCAATATTAGGCGTTGTAAACTATGTGATCATCTTTCACATAGGAAGAAGTTTTTCAAATCTACTGTCACAGGTCGTCAATATTCTATTTTGGGCCATATTTCATGTTCCTCCAAATATGTAGTCTACCTTCTTACCTGTCTCTGTGGGATTCAATACATCGGGCGCACCAGTAGAAGATTGAGCATTAGATGGTCTGAACACCAACGTAACATCAAGAACAACCATAAAAACCATAGTGTTCTAAGACATTGCAACCTTAAACATCCTGGAATAACTAATTGCGATATAATAATACCAATAGAATTTGTTCCTAAATCCCATCTCTACAATCGGTTCTTTAGGTTAAGACAGAGAGAGACCTATTGGATTCATATGCTAAAAAGCATGCATCCTACTGGACTAAATCTCAATATTGATTTGGCAGCTTTTAGATGATTTATGAATGACTCCTCCTGGCAACTTCAGATTGTCAGTCACTTTTATTTGATTTCGAATAGACTTTGGGCTCTTGTATGATTTACTCTTTTTTAATTCATGCCATCAACTAGTCATCTTATACAATATATGATTTCAATTTCGTAATAAGACTACATCATTTTATGTGGGACTGGATATGGCCTATGTTATTTAGGAGCAATGGGTCATTATTACGACCCAATTATTTTATGGACTTATCCTATCAGATTTCCTATAATATTTAACTCAGATATTTTAGCTCCTCCCTTATCTAAGATATATTCCACCCCCCACTACATAGCAGTGGAAGATTTTCTCTGTTATGTAGTGTATATAGGTCTCTCTGCGAAGTGCAACTACTACCTACATTTACAGTACCTTTTACTATTCCTGGATATGGGTGTCCATCTGTAAGGTTTTTTCCCTATACATTATCATTTCTAGACACTCTTACTGGCCCATTATAGTTAGATGGGTATTTTGTAAGACCTGTTTAGCAATGTTTTTATTGATTTTTATCGATTTAATTAATGTATTTTACCAGATATTTATGTATTTTCTACAAATTAATGATACGTTTATATATGTATTTTTAATGTGTGTATCATCTCAAATTTCTGTATATTAGCTAATGATCATTAGTTCTCTGATCACTGAGGGTTGGTTGCTTTCTTAACCCTCCTATCTATGTGATTGTCATATGGCATCATGGAAGGTGTTGCCACTGACCTGACATCTGATTGGCCAACTAACGCTTTAATAAGGAGCAAGTGTTTGCATTATGTATCTAGCCTGATGAAACAACTTGTATTGTTGCTGAGAAATGTGTCACTATTGCTACTCTTTGTGTAAAAATAAAGTTTACACTTCTACACTATCCGTGCTCCTGTATTTCTACTACTACCCGTGATTGTGGTCTCCACTTTGAGTGCATCCCCTCTTCTCGACTTACCTGATTGGCCTATCCAGTCACCTGCCTCCACGTCAGACATATTCTCTGAGTCATACGGGCGACTGTGTAGGTCCCGTGCTGCACTGGACGGCACTCCAGTTGTGCCGCTGCATCTGGTGAGTGGCCATTACTAGAGGCTTTGGGTCTTCTTATTGCTGGACTTTCCAGACTTTACTACTCAATGTAGCGCTTCTGTTTTTCCTTTACAGGTCTTCTTTTGAGTTGCTTTGCTGCTTCAGGCACAGGATGTCATGACTGTGTGCATGGCATTATGAAATCTTAAGACTACCAAAGAATTATGTGGTGCAATGTAGGGCCCAGTGTCAGAAAGTTGGGTCTCTGTCAGAGGTCATGGGTCTTACAGCAGGACAATGACCCAATTACCCAGCAATGAGTGTAGATCTCAATCCCATATAGCACCTGTGGAGAGATCTCAAAACAGCAGTTGGGAAAAGGAACCCTTCCAATCTGAGAGACCTGGAGCAGTTGGTGAAAGAAGAGTGGTCCAAAATTCCAATAGAGAGGTGTAAGAAACTCATTGATAGTTACAGGAAGTGATTGAGTTCAGTTTTTTTTTCCAAGGGGTCTGCTACCAAATATTAAATTGAGGGTGCCAATAATGTTGTACAGCCCATTTTTTGAGTTTTGCATGGAATGTGTCAGATTTGGCTTTCTTTCCTCACTTTATTGTCTCATACCAGTACAAACAAAAGAAATAAACATGAGAATGCCTAAACATTTGTAATTGCAACACATTTCTGGTCGAAATGGTGCATTATCTGACAGAAATGCAGGGGTGCCTATATTTTTGGTCATGACTGTGTATGTGTGTGTGTATATATATATATATATATATATATATATATATATATATATATATATATATATATATATATATATATTGTGTGTATATATATATATATATATATACACATACAATGTGTGTGTGTGTGCAGTATGTTTATATTTCTGGGTGCACACCCTAATACAATAGGCTGTGCATGCTTATGGTAACAATATTTTATGTTTTAGGGATGTGCATTTATTTGCTGTGCCCTGTACCATTGTGCAAATCCAGATATTTGTGTGTTGGTCTTTTACTCTAATATATCCAGTGCTAAAATTGGCTGAATGAATGCTGAAGACCACAGCTATTTTCCAAATAAATACACATCACTTATGAGTATTGCTAAGTACGAGTTACCACAACTTTGATCTAAACTGACCAAAACATTTAAGGGCCATACCCATGAGTACCATATAAGGTAGAGTAGTACCATAGCTAAAGCTAAATGTTTAAGGGATATAGCAATATTATTATTTTTTTTTTGGGGGGGAGCAAAACTGAGAGGGGGCAGAACCAATGGAATCAAAATGCATGGAGATAAAAATCTTAATATTGAAAATTTCTTGCACTAATTATTATTTTGGTCTGAATACAATGATGAAGCAAGTATTAAATAACATCTAACAAATAATTGAACAATACACATAGAATAAAACATTGAAACAACTACAAAAACATATCTCTGAAGTAGAATAAAGAGAAAGAGAGAAAGTGGAAATAAGCGGGAATCAGATGAGCAGAGAAAGGAGGGGAAAGAGATAAAGAGAAAAGGTAGGTTAGAAAGAAGGCAGGGATGAAAGAAGGGAGATAAAAGAGAAGAGGCAAAGTTAGATGAGGGACAAGAGAGGAAATAAGAGAAGGAAGAAATAAGATAAGGGAACAAGAGCAGAGATTATTTGTTAGTATAAGAAAACTATTGTCACTAAATCTCCCTACTTCCTCACAACTGTTTCTTGTTAAATATCATTGTGGGAAGTTTTCTGGAGAGTGTGGCTTCTAGGATGTGGCACAAAAGGAATATAGAACAACTGTGATACAGAAAGAGGAGAGAAAATGGAAAATAACAGAAGGGATCCATAGAGAGAGACCTATAGCTCTAGGACATTTCTCACAACCTCACAGAGAATTTCAGATTAAGTTCTGTGAATACATTCTCTCTTATTCATCATTCAATTCCTCTTCTGTATAACACAAACATTTTTGTAATATACATGTATAAGCAAAAATGCTTCTAATAAAAGCTATAGCTGTTTAAAATTTGTACTTAAGTGTGTACTATGCATATCTTAATTTCAATATTTCATTTATACATTTTATACAACTTTTTGATTTTTTGTGAGCCCTATTGTAATGTATGCATCAACTTTACATACTTAAATACAGGTAGCACCCCCTTTTGAGACACACTGTTCTCAAGGTAAAAACTGCTTTTAGAGATAAAAGACAGGGGCTTCATTGTACTATAGAACTGGCAAGATTTCTTACAAAATCTCACAAGCCCAGATACAGTGAGTATTAGAAAGAATCATCCCCCTTGAAAATAATCACATTTTGTTGCTTTGCATCCTGAATTAAAGACAGACATATTTTTTGTTTATCCAGTTGTAATTACTCATTGCAGCTTATTACATCCAAGTGAAAGATATAACACAAATAAGTCAGCCAAAAATAAAGATAATTAAAAAAACAGAATCACTGAGTTAGAAAAAGGATCACCCCCTCCTAAAATTACGTGTAAACTCAATCAGGTGTAGCTAAACACCTTCTCAATGGCACACACAAAGCCATTTGACCTTCAACTGTGATCAGCTGTGGGCATATTGATTAGCTCAGCATGAAAAGAGCTTTCCTGAAACATCTCAGTCTCTGGTAGTGCAACTGAAGCAATCAACTATGGGTGGCAAGGCACTGTTAAAAGATCTCTGGGATAATGTTGTGGACAGGCACAAATCAGGAGATGGATACAAGAAAATATCAAAGGCTTTATCGATGCCTAGAAGAACAGTGAAGTCTATTATTAAGAAGTGGAAGGTATTTGGTACAACACAGACCCTCTCTGGATCAGGACATCGCTCCAAACTGGATGAAAAGCCAGGAGGAAACTGGTCAGAAAGACTACCAAGAGGCCAACAGCAACTCTGAAGCAGTTGCAGAAATTTATGACAAAGAGTGGTCATTGTGTGCATGTGACAACAATATCACAAATTCTCCACAAATGTGGCTTGTAGGGGAGGGTTGCAAGAAAAAAAGTCACTCCTCAAGAAAGGCCACATGCAGTCACGACTAAGCTTTTCCATAACACACCTGTTAGATTCTGAGGCCACATGGTAAAAGGTGTTATGGTCAGATGAGACCAAATTTAATTATTTGGCCTCAACACCAAATGATATGTCTAGAGGAAATCCAATACAGCTCACCATCCAAATAACACCATACCTACAGTAAAGCATGGAGGTGGTAATATCCTGTTATTGGGGTGTTTCTCTGCAGCAGGCACTGGAGCATTGGATAGAAAGAACAATGGATGGTAAAAATACCATTGAATTCTTGAGGAAAATCTGCTGCCCTCTGCCAGGAAATTGTCAATGGGAAGGTTTACTTTCCAACATGACAATGACCCAAAGCACACAGCAAAAATTACCACACAGTGGTTGAAGAAGAAAAGGGTGAATATCCTTGCATACCCTAGTCAGAGCCCATACTTAAACCTCATTGAATATCTGTGGCATGACTTGAAGACTGCAGTCCACAAACAGTGACCATCAAAAGTGACAGAACTGGAGCAGTTCTGCAAAGAAGAGTGGGCACATATTGCACAGTCTAGATGTGCAAAGTTAGTAGAGACATATCCCAACAGACTAAATGCTGTAATTTAAGCAAAAGGTGGTTCAACAAAATACGGACACAAGGGTGTGATCCTTTTTCCAACTCAGTGATTCTCAAGGGGGGTGATTCTTTTAATACCCACTGTACATATATACTTATGTGTTAATATGTGTTTATACACATATAAAAAAAATGTGCATGTATATATATTCATATACATATATATTTAAACTTTACTGTCCAACGCTGCACAATTTACCCATTTCGCTGAGCTACGTTCTGTGCCGTGTCTATCAGCTTCAGAATGAGGCTTCCATGCAATGTGAACATAAGGTTGCGTTCGCATAGCGCTCAACTTCTAATACCAGCGCACATTTGCTTGAGCTGGTATTACAAATGCAAGCTTGAGTTAGCAATAACCAGCCACTTGTAATGGCTGGTTATTTATCGCGCGCCCGTTAACAGGTGAATTTGCCCATTTGTGGGTGCGTGATAAATTATTACTCCACTTGTAATCTAGCCCTAAGGGGGAAATAATTTTTCAGTACACTGTCCCTATAAAAATATTTAATTAAAAAACATATTTATATTATTCTCAGACCACTTAGTCTGGAAAACATTATTCTCCCTAGCCTGTATTTAGTATTTAATGTCCCTATAATATCTTGTTAATAACATACTATTAAATTATTGCATCTGAAGAATAAAAGGCATGCAATGTATGGAAGAAAGCCTTTCCTAGACCTAAGAATATAATATAGCATGACATTTAGAACAAAAATGACAAATGATCTACTATTGTATAGAACCAAATAGATTAACACCAGCAATGATCTACACACAGCATTTAAATATGTTCATAAGATGAACGTTTGTAAGTGCTTAATGTTTTAAATAAAAAATGATTAACAAAATGTTGAAGCAATTCTTAATATGAAAGCAGACTGCAAAATGAATTGGTGTATAGATTTCAATATATTCATTGCACAGCATTCATTTTTGCAATGTGTGTGATCTCTGACAAGTAATTGTTCTTTTAAAAAAATGCAGACACAGCACAGAATTCATTAAGCTTTCACACCAAGCAGGAATATGACTTTAGGTCACCACTGGGAAGAAAATTCACCTTTCAATTTTAGTCTGCAGTTTCCATTTTCAGAGTCTCAAGTACACATTAAAGCCAGAGATTGTGTGTGTGTGTGTGTGTATATATATATATATATATATATATATATATGTATGTGTGTGTGTGTGTGTATATATATATATATATATATATATATGTATGTATATATATATATGTGTGTGTGTGTGTGTGTGTATATAAGCTTTTGAGCCTATACTTTTCAACAAAGGATACAAAGAGAATGAAACAAATTAGATAATAAGAATACATTGTCAGGAAAGAGTCCAATCTGAGTTTTTTAACCACACATTTAAATTCTTATAAATTAACAAACACTGGGAAATATCTGTCTTTAAAGCCTTAGTAGAAAATCTGACTTTTAGGGGTCGATTTATCAACTGCCGATTGGCCCCTGATGCCCCTGTTTCCGCATGAGCCTTCAGGCTCACCAGAAACAGCAGTCTGAGGCTGCGGACATCAATCCGCCCGATCCTATACGATCAGGCTGATTGACACCCCCTGCTAGCAGCTGATTGGACACGAATTTGCAGGGGGCATCATTGCCCAAGCATTTCACAAAAACTGCTTGTGCAATGATAAATCTACTGAGCGGATCATGTCGGACAGACCGATGATAAATCGGCCCCTAAGTCTAAATTTTAAGCCTGCTTATATAATGAAGAGGAGATGTATAATAATGTAAATCTGCTTAAAATCTCTGTCTATAAATGTGACTAAACTATAGTTAAAAAGAAAAATTACATATTAGTATTTTTAAATAGCTCAGAAACTACTGTATAGCTTTTCTTCTCAATTACAGTATTTCTAGTGATTGGCAATGCGTCATCAAGTTACTGCAACCAATAGTAAAATGAAATGTGAAAATTGGAGCTTAAAATTGAACTTATCTAAAGTTAAACTATTGTCACACTCCTGTAGAGCAATAATACATTTACATGTATATTTTTTTTATATATATATATATATATATATATATATATATATATAAAACAGAATTTATGCTTACCTGATAAATTACTTTCTCCAACGGTGTGTCCGGTCCACGGCGTCATCCTTACTTGTGGGAAATATCTCCTCCCCAACAGGAAATGGCAAAGAGTCCCAGCAAAGCTGGTCACACAGTCCCCCCTAGGCTCCGCCCACCCCAGTCATTCGACCGACGGACAGGAGGAAAAAATAGGAGAAACCATAGGGTGCCGTGGTGACTGTAGTTAGAGAAAATAATTCATCAGACCTGATTAAAAAAAAAAAACAGGGCGGCCCGTGGACCGGACACACCGTTGGAGAAAGTAATTTATCAGGTAAGCATAAATTCTGTTTTCTCCAACATTGGTGTGTCCGGTCCACGGCGTCATCCTTACTTGTGGGAACCAATACCAAAGCTTTAGGACACGGATGAAGGGAGGGAGCAAATCGGGTTACCTAAACGGAAGGCACCACGGCTTGCAAAACCTTTCTCCCAAAAATAGCCTCCGAAGAAGCAAAAGTATAAAATTTGTAAAATTTGGCAAAAGTGTGCAGTGAAGACCAAGTCGCTGCCTTACATATCTGATCAACAGAAGCCTCGTTCTTGAAGGCCCATGTGGAAGCCATAGCCCTAGTGGAGTGAGCTGTGATTCTTTCTGGAGGTTGCCGTCCGGCAGTCTCGTAAGCCAATCGGATGATGCTTTTAAGCCAAAAAGAAAGAGAGGTAGAAGTCGCTTTTTGACCTCTCCTTTTACCAGAATAGACGACAAACAGAGAAGAAGTTTGTCTGAACTCTTTTGTAGCTTCTAAATAGAATTTTAGAGCACGGACTACGTCTAAATTGTGTAACAAACGTTCCTTCTTCGAAACTGGATTCGGACACAAAGAAGGAACAACTATCTCCTGGTTAATATTTTTGTTAGAAACAACCTTTGGAAGAAAACCAGGCTTAGTACGCAAAACAACCTTATCTGAATGGAACACCAGATAGGGCGGAGAACACTACAGAGCAGATAACTCAGAAACTCTTCTAGCAGAAGAAATAGCAACCAAAAACAAAACTTTCCAAGATAACAACTTAATATCTATGGAATGTAGAGGTTCAAACGGAACCCCTTGAAGAACTGAAAGAACTAGATTTAAACTCCAGGGAGGAGTCAAAGGTCTGTAAACAGGCTTGATCCTAACCAGAGCCTGAACAAATGCTTGAACATCTGGCACAGCTGCCAGTCGTTTGTGTAATAAGACAGATAAAGCAGAAATCTGTCCCTTTAGAGAACTCGCTGATAATCCTTTATCCAAACCCTCTTGTAGAAAGGAAAGGATCCTAGGAATTTTGATCTTATTCTATGAGAATCCCTTGGATTCACACCAGCAGATATATCTTTTCCATATTTTATGGTAAATTTTTCTAGTTACCGGTTTTCTGGCTTGAACTAGAGTATCTATCAGAGAATCTGAAAACCCACGCTTTGATAGAATCAAGCGTTCAATCTCCAAGCCGTCAGCTGGAGGGAGACCAGATTTAGATGTTCGAATGGACCCTGAACAAGAAGGTCCTGTCTCAAAGGTAGCTTCCATGGTGGAACCGATGACATATTCACCAGGTCTGCATACCAAGTCCTGCGTGGCGACGCAGGAGCTATCAAGATCACCGAGGCCCTCTCCTGTTTGATCCTGGCTACCAGCCTGGGAATGAGAGGAAACGGTGGAAACACATAAGCTAGGTTGAAGGTCCAAGGCGCTACTAGTGTATCCACTAGAGTCGCCTTGGGATCCCTGGATCTGGACCCGTAGCAAGGAACCTTGAAGTTCTGACGAGACGCCATCAGATCCATATCTGGAATGCCCCATAGTTGCATCAACTGGGCAAAGATCTCTGGGTGGAGTTCCCACTCCCCCGGATGGAATGTTTGACGACTCAAATAATCCGCTTCCCAGTTTTCCACACCTGGAATGTGGATCGCAGATAGGTGGCAGGAGTGATTCTCCGCCCATTGTATTATTTTGGTCACTTCTTTCATCGCCAGGGAACTCCTTGTTCCCCCCTGATGATTGATATACGCAACAGTCGTCATGTTGTCTGATTGGAATCTTATGAATCTGGCCTTTGCTAGCTGAGGCCAAACCCTGAGAGCATTGAATATCGATCTTAGTTCCAGAATGTTTATTGGGAGAAGAGACTCTTCCCGAGACCATAGTCCCTGAGCTTTCAGGGATTCCCAGACCGCGCCCCAGCCCACTAGGCTGGCGTCGGTCGTGACGATGACCCACTCTGTCTGCGGAAGCTCATTCCTTGGGACAGGTGATCCTGGGTTAGCCACCAACGGAGTGAGTCTCTGGTCTTCTGATCTACTTGAATCACTGGAGACAAGTCTGTATAGTCCCCATTCCACTGTTTCAGCATGCACAGTTGTAATGGTCTTAGATGAATTCACGCAAAAGGAACTATGTCCATTGCTGCAACCATCAATCCTACTACTTCCATGCACTGAGCTACGGAAGGACGAGGAATAGAATGAAGAACTTGACAAGCATTTAGAAGCTTTGACTTTCTGACTTCTGTCAAAAAAATCCTCATTTCTAAGGAATCTATTATTGTTCCCAAGAAGGGAACTCTTGTCGACGGAGACAGGGAACTTTTTTCTATGTTCACCTTCCATCCGTGAGATCTGAGAAAGGCTAGAACGATGTCTGAGTGAGCCTTTGCCTTTGAAAGAGACGACGCTTGTATTAGAATGTCGTCCAAGTACGGTACTACTGCAATGCCCCTTGGTCTTAGAACTGCTAGAAGGGATCCGAGTACCTTTGTGAAAATCCTTGGAGCAGTGGCTAGCCCGAATGGGAGGGCCACAAACTGGTAATGTTTGTCCAGAAAGGCAAACCTTAGGAACTGATGATGTTCTTTGTGGATAGGGATATGTAGATACGCATCCTTTAGATCCACGGTAGTCATAAATTGACCTTCCTGGATTGTGGGTAGAATCATTCGAATGGTTTCCATCTTGAACGATGGTACTCTGAGAAATTTGTTTAGGATCTTTAAATCCAGGATTGGTCTGAAAGTTCCCTCTTTTTTGGGAACTACAAACAGATTTGAGTAAAATCCCATTCCTTGTTCCGCCGTTGGAACTGGGTGTATTTCTCCCATCTTTAACAGGTCTTCTACACAATGTAAGAATGCCTGTCTCTTTATTTGGTTTGAGGATAAGTGAGAAATGTGGAACCTTCCCCTTGGGGGTAGTTCCTTGAATTCCAGAAGATAACCCTGACAAACTATTTCTAGCGTCCAGGGATCCTGAACATCTCTTGCCCAAGCCTGAGCAAAGAGAGAGAGTCTGCCCCCCACTAGATCCGGTCCCGGATCGGGGGCTACTCCTTCATGCTGTTTTGTTAGCAGCGGCAGGCTTCTTGGCCTGCTTACCCTTGTTCCAGCCTTGCATCGGTTTCCAGGCTGGTTTGGTCTGTGAGGTATTACCCTCTTGCTTAGAGGATGCAGAATTAGAGCCCGGTCCGTTCCTGAAATTACAAAAGGAACGAAAATTAGACTTATTCTTGGTTTTCAAAGGCCTATCTTGTGGGAAGGCGTGGCCCTTTCCCCCAGTGATGTCTGAGATAATCTCTTTCAATTCTGGTCCAAAGAGAGTTTTACCCTTGAAGGGGATATTAAGCAATTTTGTCTTGGATGATACATCCGCTGACCAAGACTTTAGCCAAAGCGCTCTGCGCGCCACAATTGCAAACCCTGAATTTTTCGCCGCTAATCTAGCTATTTGCAAAGCGGCATCTAAAATAAAAGAGTTAGCCAACTTAAGTGCGTGAACTCTGTCCATAACCTCCTCATATGGAATCTCTCTACTGAGCGACTTTTGTGGTTCCTCGAACCAGAACCACGCTGCTGTAGTGACAGGAACAATGCACGAAATGGGTTGAAGAAGGTAACCTTGCTGTACAAAAATCTTTTTAAGCAAACCCTCCAATTTTTTATCCATAGGATCTTTGAAAGCACAATTATCCTCGATAGGAATAGTAGTGCGCTTCTTTAGAGTAGAAACTGCCCCTCGACCTTAGGGACTGTCTGCCATAAGTCCTTTCTGGGGTCGACCATAGGAAATAATTTCTTAAATATAGGAGGGGGAACAAAAGGTATGCTGGGCTTCTCCCATTCCTTATTCACTATGTCCGCCACCCGCTTGGGTATAGGAAAAGCGTCGGGGTGCACCGGAACCTCTAGGAACTTGTCCATCTTGCATAATTTTTCTGGAATGACCAGGTTGTCACAATCATCCAGAGTAGATAACACCTCCTTAAGCAGTGCGCGGAGATGTTCTAATTTAAATTTAAATGTCACAACATCAGGTTCAGCCTGTTGGGAAATTTTCCTGAATCTGAAATTTCCCCATCTGACAAAACCTCCCTCATGGCCCCTTCAGATTGGTGTGAGGGTATGACAGAACAATTATCATCAGCGCCCTCCTGCTCTTCAGTGTTTAAAACAGAGCAATCGCGCTTTCTCTGATATGCAGGCATTTTGGATAAAATATTTGCTATGGAGTTATCCATTACAGCCGTCAATTGTTGCATGGTAATAAGCATTGGCGCGCTAGAAGTACTAGGGGCCTCCTGCATGGGCAAAACTGGTGTAGACACATAAGGAGATGATGTAGAACCATGTCTACTCCCTTCATCTGATGAATCATCTTGGGCAACTTCATTATCTGTGACAGTACTGTCCTTACTTTGTTTGGACGCCTTGGCACAATTATCACATAATTTAGAAGGGGGAGACACATTGACTTTCATACATATAGAACATAGCTTATCTGAAGGCACAGACATGTTAAACAGGCTTAAACTTGTCAGTAAAACACAAAAACCGTTTTAAAACAAAACCGTTACTGTCTCTTTAAATTTTAAACAGAGCACACTTTATTACTGAATATGTGAAAAAATATGAAGGAATTGTTCAAAATTTACCAAAATTTCACCACAGTGTCTTAAAGCATTAAAAGTATTGCACACCAATTTTCAGAGCTTTAACCCTTAAAATAACGAAACCGGAGCCGGTTACAATTTTAACCCCTCTACAGTCCCAGCTACAGCCTTTGCTGCGACTTTACCAAGCCCAGAGGGGAATACGATACCAAATGACACCTTCTAGGAACTTTTCCAACTATCTTCAGGTCCTCACACATGCATCTGCATGTCTTGCTCTCAAAAACAACTGCGCAGTAATGGCGCGAAAATGAGGCTCAGCCTACAACTGGGAAGGCCCTTCCTGACTGGAAAAGGTGTCTAACAGTGCCTGACGTTAAAAAACGTTCCCCAAGTTTATAAGCGTGAAATACCAGCATAAACATGTTTAAAATGCCCAAATAAAGCAATCGATTTTGCCCATAAAAGTGTCTACCAGTTTTATAGCCCATATTAAGCCCTTTATTCTGCTTGAGACTAAGAAAATGGCTTACCGGTCCCCATGAGGGGAAAAGACAGCCTTCCAGCAATACACAGTCTTGTTAGAAATATGGCTAGTCATACCTTAAGCAGAAAAGTCTGCTAACTGTTTCCCCCAACTGAAGTTACTTCATCTCAACAGTCCTATGTGGAAACAGCATGGATTTTAGTTACTGTCTGCTAAAATCATCTTCCTCTCACAAACAGAATTCTTCATCTTTTTCTGTTTCAGAGTAAATAGTACATACCAGCACTATTTTAAAATAACAAACTCTTGATAGTAGAATAAAAAACTACAACTAAACACTACATACTCTTAACCATCTCCGTGGAGATGTTGCCTGTGCAACGGCAAAGAGAATGACTGGGGTGGGCGGAGCCTAGGGGGGACTGTGTGGCCAGCTTTGCTGGGACTCTTTGCCATTTCCTGTTGGGGAGGAGATATTTCCCACAAGTAAGGATGACGCCGTGGACCGGACACACCAATGTTGGAGAAATATATATTATAATCTAGTAGCGCTGCGGAATCTGTTGGCGCTCTACAAATAACCGATAATAATAATAATAGTAGAAAAGTAGTACAAATGTACCTAACATCTCCCTAAACCAGTATGGATTTTTACTAATTATATTGTCTTGACACAAGACTGCATAACAATTATGATGAATGATAACATTTTGCAACAATGACTTATTGAACTAACATGAATATATTACAACAGACATTGTTTAGAGATGTTTATTATTATTTTATACAAACAAAAATATTTTTCAGTGGATCAAACAGTCATGGTGCAGAAACCTGAGCACAAATGTACTGAATTGTTACAGTCGTCTTGCTGCAGAAATATGTACATTTGACATTCTGTTTGACAGACAGGAGGTTAATGAACGATATTAAAATTCTTTACATTTCATTTATGTCACAAAGTAAGATTCCCATTTACAGTGACTAAATCTTTTCGTTCAGGAGAATGAGATGAGGATTCTATTGAAACAGATTTGCATTCTAGCTGGAGGGTTTTTAACCTGTAGATGTAACATTTATTAACAGACCAGGATGCAAAACCAATTCAGTGCTGTCATATGTGTATCCTATTTTTTAAATCAACAAATCACTGCTTTTATGTAGTGAAATAATATAAATCAAAGATTAGCACCTGAATCTGGTCATTAACTCAGTGAATGCATTGCATAAACAGATGTTGAATGATTTCAGTTTTGCTGGAATTTTGCTAGACTATATACATTTATTTTTTTATGATTATGTCATCAAAAAGGTTTAATGGTGGGCTTTCTTTTGATCTAAGAAAGCATTAATAATAGTCTTATTAAAAATGAACATACCATATAAATATGAACACATTCTGAATACATTAATACTTTTCTACCCACCACTTACCTTATTTGGGGAGCCAATACATACTAGTTACTGGAGTAGACGTTTGCTACTGTATTTTTTTTTTTTTTTTAAAGAAATGCTTTGTTTTATAGCACTGTTTTAAAGAATCCTATCATCACTTTTGTTAAGGTCCTTTAGGGATATATATGTTGCAAGTTTATGGTCGACAAGTTTGTAGTGTGCACTTGCAATTCTCAGAATTAGAGAAACCACACATTTAGTTAAATTGCAGGAAAAGTGGTTTCAGTAAATAATTAAAACATATTGCAGTTTTATCTTTTACTTTGCCCTACTAAGGGCTAGATGGAGCACTATCAGTTACACACAAGCGAAAAGGGGTTTATCACGGGTGTGTGCACGTATCAGACTTATCGCTCGTATTACAAGTTAAAAGTGCAATGAGAGTGGAAGTGACATCACAGGAAGGGGCAGCCTTAAGGCTATAACATAGTAACATAGTAGATAAGGTTTAAAAAAGACCGAAGTCCATCAAGTTCAACCTATACAAATCTAAAATACTTACAAAAAGCTCCAGTTAAGCTTAAATAACCGCACTAAAAGGTGACCCCTTTAATACTAGCAATCATATCCATGAATTTTGTTTATATACAGAAATGTATCCAGACTATTTTTAAATGTATCTAGGGTATTGGCATTCACTACCTCCTTTGGTAATGAGTTCCACAATTTTATTGCTCTTACAGTGAAAACACGTTTCCGTTGCAGGAGATTAAGGGGCCTATCTATCAAGCTCTGGTGGTGCAATGCTGAATACGGAGATCGTATTGCTCTCCACATTCAGTGAGGTCTTGCGGACCTGATCCACACTGTTGGATCAGGTCCGCAAGACCTTTGATAATTCAGCATCTATATCTCCTTTCCTCCAACCTTAAATTGTGACCTCTTGGCTTCTGGCATCTCTGTATATGGGCCTTGAATATATTTATATAAAGTAATCATGTCACCTCTGAAGCACCTTTTTTCTAAAGAAAACAGACCCAGTTTGGCTAGCCTCTCCTCATAGGTTAAATTCTCCAATCCCCTTATTAGCTTTGTGGCCCTTCTCTGAACTTTTTCTAGTTCTGCAATATCTTTTTTTGTGATCAGTCCCCTGCATTCCATACTCAAGGTGAGGTCTTACCAGGGCTTTATATAGTGACAGAATTATGCTTTCCTCCCTTGAATCAATGCCTCTTTTAATACATGCTAGTATCTTATTAGCCTTTGAAGCCCCTGCCCCGCATTGTGCACCCATCTTTAGACCTAGATTTGGAGTTTGGCGGTAGCCGTGAAAACCAGCGTTAGAGGCTCCTAATGCTGGTTTTAGGCTACCGCCGGTATTTGGAGTCACTCAAAATAGGGTCTAACGCTCACTTTTCAGCCACGACTTTTCCATACCGCAGATCCCCTTACGTAAATTGCGTATCCTATCTTTTCAATGGGATTTTTATAACTCCGGTATTTAGAGTCGTTTCTGAAGTGAGCGTTAGACATCTAATGACAAAACTCCAGCCGCAGGAAAAAAGTCAGTAGTTAAGAGCTTTCTGGGCTAACGCCGGTTTCTAAAGCTCTTAACTACTGTACTCTAAAGTACACTAACACCCAAAAATTACCTATGTACCCCTAAACCGAGGTCCCCCCACATCGCCGACACTCGAATAATTTTTTTTAACCCCTAATCTGCCGACCGCCACCTACGTTATCCTTATGTACCCCTAATCTGCTGCCCCTAACACCGCCGACCCCTGTATTATATTTATTACCCCCTAATCTGCCCCCCACAACGTCGCCTCCACCTGCCTACACTTATTAACCCCTAATCTGCCGAGCGGAGCTCACCGCTATTCTAATAAATGTATTAACCCCTAAAGCTAAGTCTAACCCTAACACTAACACCCCCCTAAGTTAAATATAATTTACATATAACGAAATTAATTAACTCTTATTAAATAAATGATTCCTATTTAAAGATAAATACTTACATGTAAAATAAACCCTAATATAGCTACAATATAAATTATAATTATATTGTAGCTATTTTAGGATTAATATTTATTTTACAGGCAACTTTGTAATTATTTTAACCAGGTACAATAGCTATTAAATAGTTAATAACTATTTAATAGCTAAAATAGTTAAAATAATTACAAAATTACCTGTAAAATAAATACTAACTTAAGTTACAATTAAACCTAACACTACACTATCAATAAATTAATTAAATAAACTACCTACAATTACCTACAATTAACCTAACACTACACTATCAATAAATTAATTAAATACAATTCCTACAAATAAATACAATTAAATAAACTAGCTAAAGTACAAAAAATAAAAAAGAACTAAGTTATAAAAAATAAAAAAATATTTACAAACATAAGAAAAATATTACAACAATTTTAAACTAATTACACCTACTCTAAGCCCCCTAATAAAACAACAAAGCCCCCCAAAATAAAAAATGCCCTACCCTATTCTAAATTACTAAAGTTAAAAGCTCTTTTGCCTTACCAGCCCTGAACAGGGCCCTTTGCGGGGCATGCCCCAAGAAGTTCAGCTCTTTTGCCTGTAAAAAAAACATACAATACCCCCCCCCTAACATTACAACCCACCACCCACATACCCCTAATCTAACCCAAACCCCCCTTAAATAAACCTAACACTAAGCCCCTGAAGATCTTCTTACCTTGTCTTCACCTCACCGGGTATCACCGATCGGTCCTGGCTCCGATATCTTCATCCAACCCAAGCGGGGGCTAGACATCCACTGAAGAAGTCCAGAAGAGGGTCCAAAGTCTTCATCCTATCCGGGAAGAAGAGGCGATCCGGACCGGCAACCATCTTGATCCAAGCGGCATCTTCTATCTTCATCCGATGACGACCGGCTCCATCCTGAAGACCTCCACAGCGGACCCATCTTCTTCTGGCGACGTCCAACTGAAGAATGACGGTTCCTTTAAGGGACGTCATCCAAGATGGCGTCCCTCGAATTCCGATTGGCTGATAGGATTCTATCAGCCAATCGGAATTAAGGTAGGAATATTCTGATTGGCTGATGGAATCAGCCAATCAGAATCAAGTTCAAGCCAATCAGCCAATCAGATTGAGCTCGCATTCTATTGGCTGATGGAATCAGCCAATCAGAATATTCCTACCTTAATTCCGATTGACTGATAGAATCCTATCAGCCAATCGGAATTCGAGGGACGCCATCTTGGATAATGTAAGTAGCGGCGGTTTACGGAGCGGCAGATTAGGGGTTAATAATAAAATGCAGGTGTCAGCGATAGCGGGGGCGGCAGATTAGGGGTTAATAAGTGTAAGGTTAGGGGTGTTTAGACTCGGGGTACATGTTAGGGTGTTAGGTGCAGATGTAGGAAACAATGGGGCTGCGTTAAGAGCTGAAAGCGGCTTTTTTGCAGGTGTTAGGTTTTTTTTCAGCTCAAACAGCCCCATTGTTTTCTATGGGGGAATCGTGCACGAGCACGTTTTTGAGGCTGGCCGCTTGCGTAAGCAACTCTGGTATTGAGAGTTGAAGCTGCGTTAAAAATGCTCTACGCTCCTTTTTTGGAGCCTAACGCAGCCTTTATGTGGACTCTCAATACCAGAGTTATTTTTATGGTGCGGCCAGAAAAAAGCCGGCGTTAGTTTTTCGGGTCGTTACCGACAAAACTCCAAATCTAGCGGTATGTTTGTTATCTATTACTACTCCCAAATCCCTTTCCTCCTCTGTTTGGCTAAGTCTTGTCCCATTTAAAAAATACATTGCCTGCTTATTTTTACTTCCAAAATGTAGAATCTTGCATTTTCCCATATTAAATCTCAATTTCCGATCTTGGTGGCCCTTCTATGCCGCCGAGACCAGTAGGCAGGAACGGATCGGTAGGTCTACACCCACGGGGAGTACCTTTTTACTTTTATACTAAGGACTCCAGAGTGCCGTATTTCCATACACCTATAGCGCCCCTCCTCTGCCCTACCACGTAAATAAGTTAGGGAACTTGACTGCCTATAAAGCCTTCTCCCCAGCTTCGGCTAAGAGGACATTTATTACCACTATTTCTTGGAGGGTCTGTGTACTGGATGCCCGCCTTATCATTTATTTACCTTACGGCTACTGGGCCTACCCCACATATCCTCACTGCATAATCTGGCTATCAGAGGCCTCACAGGCTGACACTTTTTCCAAGCCCTTGGTGCTGTCACATACAGCCACGGTCCCACTTCCATTTTTCTATCCCTAGGACTTCCTACAGTGATCTCCCCATGGGGAATAACTTTTTTTCCACCATTTTAGTATAACCCAGATAAATTTGGGATATCCTGGCCCAATGCTCACAAGGAAATCTCCTAGGTCTTTGCCCTGCATAAGGGCCTCCTGAGAGGGTGAAGAGTACCGCTATCCCAACACCCCCCCCCCCCCCAGTGCCTGGGTGACCTTAAGCTACTTTAACTGGAACACGTGGGGAAGTCCTATGGGACTCTGCCCTATCTGGGGATTGCTTAGAAGTGAGGAGTGAATAAATACCCATTGGAGAGTACCATTACTCTTTCTCTAGATTGGGCCTGAACCTGCTCCTCATCACACAGGCACTTTGAAACATATTCCTTTGTGAACCCTGGGTTAAGACACTATCTAGGTCACTGTGTACTCTGTTTGCCAAATTGCATTTCAGCTGCTGCGTCAGCTTATGTACCTCTGTGGTCCATACCCAGAATGGAGTATTATTCTTATGTCTTATGTATTTTGCTTGCATTTGGTTTCTAGGTGGCAACAACGGCCCTCCACACACCCATGCCCTTACACTCCACAAGCCACCCACTAAACTCTGCACTCTAGGTAACATCCAGGTCCACGATATTGGCTAGTGCCCTCCCTCACACATAGTGTATTTGCTACTCAGTACAGTAGGACCTATATTACCCTACCATACTCCCTTTCTATTCTTAGTTACAGGGCTATCACACCCAGAGGGTACTTAAATTCTAATTATAACGACCCTGCATAGTGCATAGTTAACTTATTGTTTACAGACTATCCCTTACGTCAGTGCTTTCCAAACTGTGTGTCGGGACACACTAGTGTGTCGGCAGCAGTGTGTAGGTGTGTCCCTGCTTCAGCACAATTTTTTTTTTAAATTTAATATTTTTTTTTTTGGTTTCTGACTTTCCGCCTGCCTGCTACGCATATCACATGGTTGACACGTGATTGATACCTAGCGGGTCACAGATCATCTTAACCTATTGTCGCAGCTCAGTGGGAACTGAAACTATTCCCATTGGCGGCTTTGGCGGCACATTGGCTCCTGACTGCACGTGTAATCTCCTTAATTGGCTCTTGACTGCATGTGTAGTCAGTAAGTGAGACAGCAGTGTGTTTGCAGCGTGGGCAGTAGTCAATCGGACTCACCGAGCTCTGAGGGCGGCAGCTTAAACGCTGAGCTGAAGTCAGAGGGTTTTTTTTTGCAGCTAGCTCCCAGTAGTGCATTGCTGCTCCTGCTCTTGATATATGGATAGGAAGGGGAAGCTTAAAAATGCTTGATGATGAAATGCGAGTGTCTTTATCTAATATTCCACCAAATATTCAGAAATTGTGTTCATCCCATCAACCTCATACATCCCATTAAAATAGTAAGTAGCTATTTGTGTTAAACTTTTTTTTTTTTATTCTTGCACATACTTACATACTGTTACTTGTAAATACATTTCGTTATTATATTATTTATGTATGTGTCTGTATCTCTTAAAACAAGTTAGTTTAACCTCCTGTTTGCCAGTACAAATGAATTACTGTGTCGCAAAATGATGTAGGTCTAAAAAGTGTGTCGCCAACATGAAAAGTTTGGAAAGCTCTGCCTTACGTGATGACATATTATGCATAATATCATAATGAGAATAAAATGTTTCAAAATGAAGCATCTTGTTTATATTGTTGCATATTTGATAGCAAAAATGAAACGGTTCAGAAAGGATATACTTATAAACTAAACCCTCTGTTCACTAATGTTCATAAAAAATCAACAGGTATACCCATAAATAATAAATTTGAGCCTTTAACAAACAGTAAGGATATTGATCCAGCAGTATGGGATACAAGGGGAGCAAGACCAAAGGAGAGCTCAGCCAATAATCATCATTATTTATGAGAAGGAGAGGGACAAAATTCCCTCAAACAAAATCTAGGAGACATGAGAATCAGGCCACGAAAAGATCACTAGAAAGGGAAGAAGAGGAAATAGAGGAGGAAAGGCAATACAGGCTAACAGGGCGATTAAGGAGAGATTAAAACAAACCAAGAATGAAATTTTTAATTTAGCTGAAATAGACCTTGATTCCAACGATATCAGCCTTTTACAAAAAGGTCTGAAATTCGCACTGAAAGCAAAGCCCAACAAGTTCGAAATGTATATAGATGTACATAAATTTGTACGAAAACTCACCTTACAACGGTACTATCTTAAGAATTCCGAAATAAAAACTACCCAGAATGTCCAGTATATTGAATCTAATGATTTGGTTACATTAAATATACTTAAGAGCTTAGAAAACAGCAATGTAGTACCTCCAACATTGACAACCATGAATCCCAATAGTTTGGATCCTGAACTTAATTACCAAGATGATTTATTAAATTTATCCATGTATGAAGTAGAACCTAGCATTCAACATTCTGGTTTTAAAGGGAAATCAAGTTTTAACCCTATAGGGTCACAAGGTGATCAAGTAGCAATGTTTTCTAAGATGGTACTTAGAGATATTGAAGAAGCATTTAGTACAAAAGATAACTGCCTTAATAAATATAATGATAACCTAACTATCCTTGAAAGGAAATCCCTGCAGAAACTTACCAATGATAAAAATATTGTAGTACGCTCTGCTGATAAAGGCGGAGGTATAGTCATCCAACGTAGAGATGACTATATAAAAGAAGCGAATAACATCTTAAGTGACTCTAATACTTACAAATTATTATCATGGGACCCAACTCAAAATTATATTAAAGAATTGAATAAGATTTTAAATAAGCGAAGGAAGATGGTATTTTGAAAAATGATGAATTAAAATTTTTAAGCTGTCAACAACCAAATATATCAACATTTTACCATCCTCCAAAGGTCCATAAGGACCCTACCAACCCACCAGGTGCTGTTTAGTTTTGGCACCCTGCGGCTTTTTGAATGTCCATACTTGACGAACACACCCCCAGGGGTTTGCCGTGGGTGTGACGTATCCTGCCTATTCGATTGGTGGATGGTTCGTGACAGACCAAAACAACATAATATACATATTGTTTACAGACTATCCCTTACGTGATGACATATTATGCATAATATTATAATGAGAATAAAATGTTTCAAAATTAAGCATCTTGTTTATATTGTTGCATATTTGATAGCAAAAATGAAACAGTTCAGAAAGGATAAACTTATAAACTAAACCCTCTGTTCACTAATGCTGTCGTACCTGTTATCTCAAACGATCATGGTTTAACCACTATTCAGTGCCTTTTTGCTGACAAGGCCTCTTTCTGCTACTTGCTTTTTCTGTGACTAAATACATAGATTTCATATAACGCAAACCTCAAATAATATGAAAAACTGGCATCTCTATTATGGATAGTTGTTAAATTCTTTTTTGGATGAAAAATCCCGGACAGTATACGGGAGATTATTTTCCCTAAAGATCTTGCTAAGATTGTAGAACTACTATATCTAATAAAATTTGTAAACCCTAAATTGATTCTCATATCTTAAAAAATTAACATTGAGTATTATTGGAAGATTAAAAACATTAATCCTTTATAGAATAAGAGAACATCTGATCTAAAAATTATAAATACTTTTAAGAATATAACCTAAAAAACTTTCTACATTAAGAGTAATGGAATATTAAAAACTTAATAATGTGAAAATTTCACTGATTTGAAGCAGCACCGGGAGAGACCAGCCCTGCATACGGGGAAAAGTGGTTCTTTGCCTACAGCAGCAAACAAATTGTCATTTGACATATAGATACTTCCAAAGGTACTGTTCCCAATGTTCAGGGTACTTTGAAAATTTGTTACCCCAACAGACTACCTTTTTGGCAACTTCTTATCACCCACGGGTGAACTTGGATATTCTTTCTTCAGTGGTGATAGAATTGGAATGTATTAGCACTACAGACCTCTGCTTTAGAGCTCGATCCGATAAAAATCGTCGCCCGCAAAAGCTGGCGACGCCAATATTTGCGCGGGTTTGGTATCCTATATACGGTGTAACCTAGAAGTTACGCGCGTATATTTCTGCCGTCACCATGCTGCCGGATGGAAGAAGACTTTGCTGCCGCTTGGATAAAGCCATCGCCCGGATCGGATGAGGAGTTCGGCCCGGTGTGGTGAAGACAAGGTAGGGAGATCTTCAGAGGGGTAGTGTTAGGTTTATTTAAGGGGGGTTTGGGTTAGATTAGGGGTATGTGGGTGGTGCGTTGTAATGTTGGGGGGTGGTATTGTGTTTTTTTTTTCAGGCAAAAGAGCAGTTTTCTTTGGGGCATGCCCCCACAAAAGGCCCTTTTAAGGGCTGGTAAGGTAAAAGAGCTTTGAACCTTTTTTAATTTAGAATAGGGTAGGGAATTTTTTTTATTTTGGGGGTTTTTATTATTTTATTAGGGGGCTTAGAATAGGTGTAATTAGCTTAAAAATCTTGTAATCTTTTTTTTATTTTTTGTAATTTAGTGTTTTGTTTTGTTTTGTAATTTAGTTTAGTTTATTTAATTGTATTTTTAGATAGATATTTGTAGTTTATTTAATTTATTGATAGTGTAGGTGTATTTGTAACTTAGGTTAGGATTTATTTTACAGGTAATTGGGTAATTATTTTAACTAGGTAGCTATTAAATAGTTAATAACTATTTATTAGCTATTATACCTAGTTAAAATAATTAACAATTTACCTGTAAAATAAATATAAACCCTAACATAGCTACAATGTAATTATTAATTATATTGTAGCTATCTTAGGGTTTATTTTATAGGTAAGTATTTAGATTTAAATAGGAATATTTTAATTAATAATATTAATATTAGATTTATTTTAATAAGAGTTTAGTTAGGATGTTAGAGTTAGATAGGGTTATTATACTTAATATATATATATAATATAATAGCGATATTAACTATATTAACCCTAATATAATTAGGGTTAATATAGTTAATATATATAATATAATAACTATATTAACTATATTAACCCTAATATAATTAGGGTTAATATAGTTAATATAGCTGGCGGTGGTGTAGGGGGATTAGATTAGGGGTTAATACATTTATTATAGGTGGCCGCGGTGTAGGGGGATGTAGATTGTAGGCAAAAGAGCAGTTTACTTTGTGACAAAGCTCCACCAAAAGCCCTTTTAAGGGCTGGCAAAAGAGCTGAATTCTTTGGGGCATGCCCCGCAAAAAGCCCTTTTAAGGGCTGGCAAAAGAGCTGTTACTTTCGGGCAATGCCACGCAAAAAGCCCTTTTCAGGGCTATTTGTAGGGTTAGACTTAGGTTTAGTGGTAGGGATAGTTTAGTATTTTAGGGGTTAAATAATTTAATATAGATGGCGGCAGGGTAGGGGGATTAGTTTAGGGGTTAATAATTTTAAAATAGATAGCGGCGGGGTAGGGGCTCACTTTAGGGGGTAGGTAAGGTAGATGGCGGCGGTGTTAGGGGCTCACTTTAGGGGGTTATAGATTTAATATAGCTGGCAGCGGTTTAGGGGTTAATAACTTTATTAGGTTGCAGCGGGGTTTGGGAGCGGCGGTTTAGGGGTTAATACATATTTTATTGTTAGGCTAGTGGAGGGGGATAGCGGATAGAGGGTTAGACGTGTCGGGCTATGTAAGGGAGGCATGTTAGACGTGTCGGGCTATGTTAGGGAGGCGTGTTAGACAGTGCGGGTGATTTCATACTTTAGTCAGGTTTTGTAGGCGCCGGCAGTTTCTAACGTGGCGCAAGTCACTGGCGACGCCAGAAATTTGTACTTGCGCAGATTTCTGGACATCGCTGGTTTATCCGACTTACGGCACGTTAGCATCTGACGGCGCCGTATATTGAATAGCTCGAGATGCGAGCTGAAACTGCGGGCGACGCGGGTTCCCTCGCTTGTGCCGCAAACTACGCCGTATATCGGATCGCGCCCCGCTGGTTTATCCGACTTACGGCACGTTAGCATCTGACAGCGCCGTATATTGGATAGCTCGAGATGCAAGCTGAAACTGCGGGCGATGAGGGTTCCCTCGCTTGCGCCACAAACTACGCCGTATATCGGATCGCGCCCTAGGTGTTTAGCAGAACTCCAGTGTATTAACATTACCGTGACATAACCAGATAGTTCTGCATGAGTGGAACATTTTGAAGTATTTACCAGTTTTTAATTTGTTTTTTAATTGTTAGTTGTAAGTATCAACATTGTAAACTGATATGTATAGACATTAACCTTTTGTCAAATAAGAAGGTAAGATTAGAAATATATATACAATATAACTCATTACAGGCACAGATAGTTAAGCGCAATATCATTATTTTTTAGTTGTCTTTTGAAAGTTTTTATCCTTTGAAATTGCAGCTGACATGTCAGAGCCTATGTTAGAAATTATTGATTCAGTTAATGTAAACAGTTTTGGAAAAAATTATTTAAGAGAAAAAAGGTCAAGACAGTTTAATTTACTAGATACAAACATTGAAGGGGCAGTAATATGTGAAGATGACCCTGACAATTTATTTAAATCACTTGATAAATTGTTATGTCAGGATGCGAGAGATTGGCAGGTTTTAATCCTGTTAGAAAATTATATTCTGCAAAAAGTAGTACCAAGGGGTTTAAGAATTCTTAAGAAACCCGCATTCGAATTAGATGAAGTAGAATACACCACAGAGTGGGAGGCAGCCAGCCTGGAATGTTCCAATAAATTCATAAAAATATTGATTAAATATAGGGAACACAGACTTGATAAACTCAAAGAAGAAATAGATGAGACCCTTCATAAGATACAACCTTTTAAGAATATAGAGAAATGGATAAACAGAAATAAGAGTATCTAATTTAGAGTTAATCAGTTAGACAAAGAATTAAAAATCAATAAACAAAATAAACTTAGAAGAGACATCAATGATTTTAAAGAAAATAAAATTTATACATACAAAAAACAAAACAATAAGGAGAACAGAGATATCACTTCTGATAGTAGAGATGACCCCAAACAGAATGAGAATAAGGCAACATAAAATCAAAATCCCATACAGTCATATGGTAGGAAGGCTAATAGTGGTTATACAAATTATAATAGTTATGGACAATATTCACGCTATAAACCGAATACAAATTTTACTAATTACACTACACAACAGAATCATAATTCAAATATATATCAAAACCGTCAGCCTAGAAACAATAGATTTGACAGTAATGATGGATACAACCATAGGGTTCCAAATCACCAATTTAGAGATATAAGATCAGATAAAAATACCTCCAATCATTTTCCACAGTGGAGAAGGAGAGATTCATTTAGAGATAATAGGAACCAAGAACAGGACAATTTTAAAATTAAGAATCATAAACAATCAACAGGTATACCCACAAATAATAAATTTGAGACTTTAACAAACAGTAAGGATATTGATCCAGCAGTATGGGATACAAGGGGAGCAAGACCAAAGGAGAGCTCAGACAAAAATCATCATTTTTTAGGAGGAGGAGAGGGACAAAATTCCCTCAAACAAAATCTAGGAGACATGAGAATCAGGCCAAGAAAAAGATCACTAGAAAGGGAAGAAGAGGAAATAGAGGAGGAAAGGCAATACAGGCTAACAGGGCGATTAAGGAGAGATTAAAACAAACCAAGAATTACATTTTTAATTTAGCTGAAATAGACCTTGATTCCAATGATATCAGCCTTTTACAAAAAGGTCTGAAATTCGCACCGAAAGCAAAGCCCAACAAGTTGAAATGTATATAGATGTACATAAATTTGTACGAAAACTCACCTTACAACGGTACTATATTAAGAATACCGAAATAAAAACTACCCAGAATGCCCAGTATATTGAATCTAATGATTTGGGCACATTAAATATACTTAAGAGCTTAGAAAACAGCAATGTAGTACCTCCAACATTGACAACTATGAATCCCAATAGTTTGGATCCTGAACTTAATTACCAAGATGATTTATTAAATTTATCCATGTATGAACTAGAACCTAGCATTCAACATTTTGGTTTTAAAGGGAAATCAAGTTTTAACCCTATAGGGTCACAAGGTGATCAAGTAGCAATGTTTTCTAAGATGGTACTTAGAGACATTGAAGAAGCATTTAGTACAAAAGATAACTGCCTTAATAAATATAATGATAACCTAACTATCCTTGAAAGGAAATCCCTGCAGAAACTTACCAATGATAAAAATATTGTAGTACGCTCTGCTGATAAAGGCGGAGGTATAGTCATCCAACGTAGAGATGACTATATAAAAGAAGCGAATAACATCTTAAGTGACTCTAATACTTACAAATTATTATCATGGGACCCAACTCAAAATTATATTAAAGAATTGAATAAGATTTTAAATAAGGCGAAGGAAGATGGTAGTTTGAATAATAATGAATTAAAATTTTTAAGCTGTCAACAACCAAATATATCAACATTTTACCATCTTCCAAAGGTCCATAAGGACCCTACCAACCCACCAGGTAGGCCCATTATTTCAGGGCTTGGTTCCATCAGTGAGAATCTCTCTAAATATGTTGATTATTATCTCCAGCCCCTGGTGAAAAATACTAGAGCATATTTTAAAGATACCACGGCAGTGATTAAGGAATATGAGGGCATGAAGTGGGAAGAAGATATGTGGTGGATTAGTTGCGATGTGTCATCCCTATATACATGTATTCCCCATGACAAGGGACTAGAGAAAGCTAAAGAAGAATGTATGAACTAGAACCTAGCATTCAACATTCTGGTTTTAAAGGGAAATCAAGTTTTAACCCTATAGGGTCACAAGGTGATCAAGTAGCAATGTTTTCTAAGATGGTACTTAGAGACATTGAAGAAGCATTTAGTACAAAAGATAACTGCCTTTATAAATATAATGATAACCTAACTATCCTTGAAAGGAAATCCCTGCAGAAACTTACCAATGATAAAAATATTGTAGTACGCTCTGCTGATAAAGGTGGAGGTATAGTCATCCAACGTAGAGATGACTATATAAAAGAAGCGAATAACATCTTAAGTGACTCTAATAATTACAAATTATTATCATGGGACCCAACTCAAAATTATATTAAAGAATTGAATAAGATTTTAAATAAGGCGAAGGAAGATGGTATTTTGAATAATGATGAATTAAAATTTTTAAGCTGTCAACAACCAAATATATCAACATTTTACCATCTTCCAAAGGTCCATAAGGACCCTACCAACCCACCAGTTAGGCCCATTATTTCAGGGCTTGGTTCCATCAGTGAGAATCTTTCTAAATATGTTGATTATTATCTCCAGCCCCTGGTGAAAAATACTAGAGCATATTTTAAAGATACCACGGCAGTGATTAAGGAATATGAGGGCATGAAGTGGGAAGAAGATATGTGGTGGATTAGTTGCGATGTGTCATCCCTATATACATGTATTCCCCATGACAAGGGACTAGAGAAAGCTAAAGAAGAATTAAATAATTGGCAAATGCTGTTACATCATATTAATGTTTTGTTAGAATGCATGAAGTTTATTCTTCAACACAATTATTTTACTTTTGAACATAAGTTTTATTTTCAGATACAGGGAACGGCAATGGGGATGACCTTCGCTCCCTCAAATGTCAATCTATATGTAAATGCCTTTGAACTGGAATTTATTTGGAAAAATAATCCTTTTTCTAACATTATAATTAAATATGGAAGGTATATAGATGATGTTTTGATGGAAAGGGGATGAGATATTAATTGATAGTTTTATAAATTTTATCAATAATAATGACTACAATTTAAAATTCACCAAAGCCTTTTCCAATACTCAAATTGAATTTCTGGATCTAATTTTATACAAGGATAAAGACAATAAAATAGCAGTTAAAAATTTTAGGAAAACAACAGATAGGAACAGTTTCATCCAAGCTAAAAGTGCACACAAGAGGAGCTGGATCCAAAATGTCCCGTATAGCCAATTTTTACATTTGAGAAGAAACTGTACATATTTGGAGGAATTTAAAATAGAAGCAGATATCCTGGCAAATAAATGCTTAGAAAAAGGATATAGTAAGGAGATGATCAACATAACCAGGGATAAAGCTTTAGCAAAAGACAGAAGCTTACTTTTCAATAAAGTAAATGAACAAATTGATCAACCTATTTGAACTAGGGTGCATAATGAGCTAATAACAACACTCTCAGCCAACACTAAACCTATTAGGTTTATCACCACTTATAACAAAGGGTCTAAAGAGCTTGAAAATATCGTACAGAAACACTGGCCTCTTCTAATGATAGATCCCCTATTGAAGTCTAGAATAAATGAAAAACCAGTGTTCACTTACAAGAAAGGCAAAAGTCTTAAAAATATACTGGCACCTAATAAATTGAGAGATAAGAAAGAGCAAAAAGGTGCAACTATCTCTGCTACTGAAAATTGGTTAACCACATGGAAAGGCACTTATAAATGTGGTAAAGCCAGGTGCAACATGTGTGCACATGTAGACACATCTCCTACTTTCTCCAACTCCGAACTAACAGAAACTTTTAATATTATAACTTCAAGTAGAAAAAACTGTGACTCCACATATGTAGTCTATTTAATGCAATGTTGGTGTGGCCTACTTTATGTAGCTCACACGAAGAGGAAGATTAGGCGTAGAACAAATGAGCATAACTACAATATTAAAGAGAAACTTATAACACACAGTGTATCAAAACATTTTTTAGAACACCATGGCAGTAATCCTAAATCATTGAAAGTACAGGTGATAGATTGGGCCCCACAAAATAAACCGAACAGACTGCTAGATTTAAGAAGGCTAGAAACAAAATGGATCTACAAGTTAAAGACACTTCAACCATTAGGGCTAAATATTGACATTGATATAGCAGCATATATGTAGATAGTCAGAAAGTGAATTTTAGTGTAATTACCCATATACATATTATGTTTCATTTTAAGAACTCCTTGCTTCTGGTTTACTAAAATATTCACTTTTTATATATATAGGATATAACGTCATGAAATGAAGGGTGTTTCATTTAGATGTTAGTTTTTTAAATTTCTTGACATATCAATTTTAGTATGAAAATGTATACAAAAGTTCTTAGTTTGTTTCAGTAATTTAAAAATTTTAATCCATCAGTATAATTTTCACATTATTAGGTTTTTAATATTCCATTACTCTTAATGTAGAAAGTTTTTTAGGTTATATTCTTAAAAGTATTTATAATTTTTAGATCAGATGTTCTCTTATTCTATAGAGGATTAATATATTTAATCTTCCAATAATACTCAATGTTCATTTTTTAAGATATGAGAATCAATTTAGGGTTTATACATTTTATTAGATATAGTAGTTCTACAATCTTAGCAAGATCTTTAGGGAAAATAATCTCCTGTATACTGTCCGGGATTTTTCATCTATAAAAGAATTTAACAACTATCCATAATAGAGATGCCAGTTTTTCATATTATTTGAGGTTTGCGTTATATGAAATCTATGTATTTAGTCACAGAAAAAGCAAGTAGCAGAAAGAGGCCTTACGATATTATTATTGTCAGCAAAAAGGCACTGAATAGTGGTTAAACCATGATCGTTTGAGATAACAGGTACGACAGCATTAGTGAACAGAGGGTTTAGTTTATAAGTATATCCTTTCTGAACCGTTTCATTTTTGCTATCAAATATGCAACAATATAAACAAGATGCTTAATTTTGAAACATTTTATTCTCATTATGATATTATGCATAATATGTCATCACGTAAGGGATAGTCTGTAAACAATATGTATATTATGTTGTTTTGGTCTGTTACGAACCATCCACCAATCGAATAGGCAGGATACGTCACACCCACGGCAACCCCTGGGGGTGTGTTCGTCAAGTATGGACATTCAAAAAGCCGCAGAGCGCCAAAACTAAACAGCACTCATCTACCTCTTGATAAAGCCCGACCGAGGTTCGGGGGAAATGCGTCGAGGAAAAGGACACTGTTCCTGTTCTTTCTTTGTGGACGGTTAGGGTGGTATTGCAGAGGGCAGTCCGGACGCCTTGCAGTTACCCGGACCGGCGGATAGGAACTGTTTGTCATTTTCTGTTCCAGCGCACACAAAGACAATTTCAGTCTACAGGCTCATTATTGTTTTTAATCTAGTAAGTGCAACATTGTAAGTTGCGTGTGTTTTATGTCAATAAATCTTCACTTGAATCGTACCCTGGTGCACTTCTTTTTCTTTTCTTTTACATATGGTCAGGCCACAAGTTAAATAAGGATCCTTTTGACTGATTTGAAGCAGCACCGGTTGAGACCAGCCCTGCATATGGGGAAAAGTGGTTCTTTGCCTACAGAAGCAAACAAATTGTCATTTGACATCTGGATACTTCCAAAAGGTACTGTTCCCAATGTTCAGGGTACTTTGAAAATTTGTTACCCCAACAGACTACCTTTTTGGCAACTTCTTATCACCCACGGGTGAACTTGGATATTCTTTCTTCAGTGGTGATAGAATTGGAATGTATTAGCACTACAGACCTCTGCTTTAAGTGTTTAGCAGAACTCCAGTGTATTAACATTACCGTGACATAACCAGATAGTTCTGCATGAGTGGAACATTTTGAAGTATTTACGGGTTTTTAATTTGTTTTTTAATTGTTAGTCGTAAGTATCAACATTGTAAACTGATATGTATAGACATTAACCTTTTGTCAAATAAGAAGGTAAGATTAGAAATATATATACAATATAACTCATTACAGGCACAGATAGTTAAGTGCAACATCATTATTTTTTAGTTGTCACACGAAAAATGATTTAATTCAAATGTATAGGTGGTCCTCAGTCACGCTCTCACTCTTATGTTGTAAATCCATGTTTTATTTATGCTCTAGATAGACAGGTTTACACCTTTATAACTCCTACCTCTTACAGGCTGTGAAAAAGTATTTGTGCTGCTGCACTGTGGTGCAAAGAGACCCCCATGCCCTGGCCTAAAATGCCGGACACCTTGAGGAGACATCCTAAAACCCCTTTAGTGGTTAAGAAAACAGTCCTAGACCACTTTTCCCAGCGTTCCACAGACCCTGCCCAGGTCGAGAGAATGGGTAGTGACCAGGACTCTCAGGGCAAAGGCTCTCAGTCGAGCGCACACTCCATGGCCCACCTACAACATTACATCACTGAAAACACCTTGAAGAAAATGCTTGCAGCTCAAACCAAATCTATTACATCTGAAATTCAACGCAGCTCTGCAGAACTGCAGAAGGACATAGCTGAGATAAGAGATAGGGTGGATACCCTGGAATGGCAGCATGATGATCTGGCTACTGACCACTCCAACTTACTCTCTTATGCCGAAAATCTAGCCGATCAAATAACTCAATTGGAACTGAAGCTTGCAGACGTGGAAGATAGAGCCAGAAGGAACAATGTTCGCTTTAGAGGTATTCCAGAAAGCGTTCCCACTGGCGAGTTACAATAATTCCTTAAATCCCTTTTTTAGGCCTTCTTGAGGGCAACTCGTACATCATGGAGCAGGCACATATATCCCTTAGACCAAGATTGATGACTTCGGACAAATCAAGGGATGTGATGGTGTGTTTCCATAACTTTACATTTAAGGACTGACTGATGCAGGCTGCATTCAGCAAACCTACACTATAGGACACTTTCAAGGACATCCAATTGCTGCCAGACCTGTCAGCTCATACTCTGCAACAAAGGAAACTTTACGCGCCCTTGACTTTGCAGCTAAGGAAGGCCAACATTAAATACGGATGGGGCTTCCCTACTAAGCTCATTATCACAAAGAATAACAAAATGCATGTTGTCTCCTCTCCTTCACTGGGCAGTACCCTCTTGGCAAATTGGGGTATCCTGATTGAACCGGATCAGCAAGGGTCAGTACCCCCTCTAAGCTATGGGCATTAGCCCCTGAGTGGTCTCTTAGAGATAGTGGGCCTAAGCAACAAAAACCCAATATGTCGGATCATTAAGACCTCAGACCCTGCCGACCTGAGACATACCCGCACATTTCAGGGACATTATTGAGTCTGAGTTATGTTTATATTATGTTGTGTATTATGCCTGTCTCAATTAGATAGGCTTGTTTATACTGTCTATACTATTGTAATTTTTGTATGAGAGCGGGGCTGACCTTATCAGCCCTCATCACTAAGTTCACGTTAGCTCCCCCCTGTTTAGGGGCCCATACTAGGGTTCTACTCAGGTGGACTACTTCCACCAATCCCCCCCCCACCCATACACCCCCTCCCTAGCCCTACCCTATTCCTAACCTCAACTAAGTACTTAACCCCTCCAACTCCATTTTAGCTCAAGCTTCCCATTCCAAAGCACTACAACCTACTGGTAAGGACATGGCTCACCTCAGATTCCTCACACACAATGTTAGGAGTTTAAACACTTTAGGTAAGAGGAGCCTTCATGCCAGATCATTACAACACCACAGGGCAGATGTCGTGCTCCTACAGGAAACACACTTCCTAGCTCATGCCCATCCCACAGTAATTTCTAGGGATTATCC
Organism: Bombina bombina; assembly: GCF_027579735.1. Classification (NCBI taxonomy): domain Eukaryota; kingdom Metazoa; phylum Chordata; class Amphibia; order Anura; family Bombinatoridae; genus Bombina; species Bombina bombina. The sequence continues at coordinate 264,595,671 of NC_069501.1, read as the reverse complement.
CGTTTTTGAGGAAGCCTCAAACACTAAGAAAGCCAGTGGAGTTGCCATTTTGGTACACAAGAGAGTAGCCTTTGAACTTATACACGCATTTAGGGACCCCCATGCCAGATTTCTCATTTTAGTTTGCACCCTTGACCATATACCATATACACTGATCTCCGCATACCTGCCGAATACACTTCAGCCTTGGTATTTGAAGAAAATTCTCGGGAAAATTGAGCAACTCAAACAGGGTAGAGTGATCCTGGCAGGAGATTTTAATATGATATGGGACAACAAGCTAGACAGGAAAGCCAAGCCTGCCAATTCAAAACACCTTAAGGTAAACCCTGTAAGTGATAGATTTAGAACCTTAATGACACAGTTTGGGTATTTCAACATTTGGCGATCGCTATACCCAGCGGAGAGAGAGATTACACCCACTTCTCTCACCCGCATGTCACCTATTCGAGACTCGACTACATTTTCTCACACGCCCATACCCTTGACAAGGTAAAACTAGCCTCCATCTCTATATGCCCCTGGGCAGATCATGACCAACTACTAACTGGCATAACCTCCGGGGACGTAGCCATGACCAGACCCGCCTGAAGACTCCCCCATCACATCCTCTCAGACGTCCCTTTTAGGGAAGAATTGAGAAAGGAAATTAAGTTTACTATTAATACAAACAAGAATACGCAACTTAGGAATGACATAATTTTGGGGGCATTTAAGGCCACCATAAGAGGCCTCGTTATTAAAAAAGAGTCCTTGCGTAAACAGGCAGGGTTACCGCTATAACAAGCGTACTGCAAATTAAGGGAACTGGTACAGCAACAGCGTACATCTGACACACCAGGACTGAGAGACAAAATTAAAGACATTAGACTCCACATCGGACAGATTGAGTTTAAAAAGGCCCAAGCCAATCTTCTCAAACTAAAACAAATGATGTATGCCAAGGGCAATAAAGCCGATTCTGTCCTAGCCAATAGACTTAGGCAGCGGGTAAGCGTCTCTCGAATTCATACTATTAAAAAAGGAGGTCAGAGCTTTAAACTCCCAACTCAAATAGGTCAGCAATTTAGAGACTACTATTCATCGCTATATAATATATGAGATAATGTATCCACTACTTCTGCCCCTTCTAAGGCTATAAGCTCTTTTCTAACCTCTTCCCCTTAACACAGATCAAAAAGAGTCCCTTAATAACCCCTTCTCGCTCCAAGAAATAAAATGTGTCATCAAAAACTTAAAACCTCTTAAAGCTCCTAGGCCTGACGGGTATACAGCAATCTTTTATAAAACTTACATTCACCACTACTGCTCAGTTTCTTTAACCTAGCAAACTCTGAAGGTGCTTTTAACAAGGAGTTCCTTGAGGCGACCATAATTACCATCCCCAAACCAGATAAAGACCCCATGCTTTGCACAAATTACAGACCAATCTCTCTGATCAACTTGGATATTAAGATTTACTCCAAAATGCTTGCAAACATAATTTCTAACCTATTGCCAGGCCTCATAGATCCCGATCAGGTGGGTTTCATCCCGGGTAGGGAGGGCCCGGATAATACAAGGAGATTGTTAAATATTCTCATGGAATCAGATTAAATAGGCCCATAGCAGTAATTTCCATTGACGCTGAGAAGGTTCACACTCACAAAGCAAGCCTTACATTGTATCACCATTTTCGAGACGTACTTCAAAATCCTCACTCACTGGTATTACGTTCCAACTAGACTAGTCAAAATATTCCCCTCATCCACAGCCCTATGTTGGAGGAAATGTGGCCAGACAGGCGACATGACCCACATATGGTGGAGTTGCCCCAAGATCAAACCACTCTGGAGTGCTTGTTTCTCCCTTCTAGCCGGTTTAGGGATAGCATTACCTAGAACTCCGGAAATAGCCTTACTCCACATAGGTACTTGTAGGCTACCTAAGTATCAAGGATATATAAGTATCTATCTGTTCTCCGCAGTTATGCTCTCAATAGCTAGATCCTGGAAAGCTTCAAATTCCTCGCCATGGTCTGACATAGTCAGGCTTATGGCTTATATGTACTCAACGGAGAGGAATATTTTCTTTTCTGTTGGAAAAAAAGACATTTTTGAAATAATATGGGCTGAGTGGAAATCCAAGTACGACAGCCAATGGTTCCCGAACATAGATGTATAGAGATTTTCACAATCTTATTTGAGGGTTATTCTCAGCCCCCCCCCCCCCCGTACCCCTCCCAACAAGAGTATTAAAACAACCACCCCTTCCACCCAGTGTATATTTTATCCAGACTGCTAGACGCCTTCTATTGGTTTTCCAAGATCTCCCTCACTACCCTTATCTTGACCCCCTCCTCCTTATGGAACATTTATATATGTTTTCTCATAGTCTAACAGTTTTATTTTTCTGTCTATGTTCCTGAATATAACTTTGCAATATTGTGATGAAGGCAATGATTTAACCCAGATGCAGTTTCCATTGCTATTGTCTCTGTTATTTTTTTATTTTCCATATCCTGTTACTAAGTCTGTGTAAATGTGTGGAGCACCGTTGGGTGCAATGTTACTTATTTATCATGAAAATAAAATATATTTGAAGAAATCTCATTTTCCATTTACTTGCCCATACTTCTAATCTGTGTATCAGAGACACTACTGAAGTAGGATGTAAATTGTATTGCTCCTCAAGTTAAGTTCTGCAATAAACCATGTTGAACTCAGCTCACTGTGTTTTCTGCATCTCATGACATGGTGTCAGAAGTACTTACCTGAGCATCTGTTTTTCTGATCGGTGACGATGTCTAAGTTCACTCCACCTGATCCATTTGATTTCTTCCAGCCTGAAGCATGGCCTACCTGGCGACAGTGGTTTGCACGCTTTCAGACTGCTTCCAAGCTAGATAAGCAGAGTGGTGAAGTACAAGTTAATTTTCTTTTATATTCTACTAGTTGGTAAGCAGAGGGCAGTCTATGTGTCGTAAATACAAAAAATAAAAAATAGAACTACAGAAAAAAATAAACACATTATCCAAAATAAAAAAATTCAACCTAATCCCCATGAAAATAAAAAAAGCCTCCCCAAAATAAAAAGGGGGGATGTCCTATTTTTCTTAATATTGATCTAACAAGTTTTTATTATTTGTTTGCTATTTTATTAGTAATATATCCTGTATACTTAAAGAAGTGGAGCTTTAGTACTGTTGGTATACGGTATCTGGTTGAAGTAGCATATATTAAGGCTGTATTGGACTTTTACTCATTAAAAGATAAACTATAGAGAGTACTTCCAAGTTTGTTTTTCTCAAGTATTGGACTGTGACCTGAATTATGGAGGAAGTGATGGATACTGAATCCCTACTTTTTAAAGATGTTGATGAGGATAATTTAGAATTATTGGATTTTGAGGATTTTTTCAAATTTGATTCACCCAAGATTATACTGGGTGATCTTTTCGAGGACTATGAGAATCTGAAATTAAAGGAGCAGAAATTGAAATGGGATAAGTGGATTTTAAACAAATATTTGCAACTAAGGATGGTACCAAGGGGTCTTCGCCTTAATAAATTCCCCACCTATGAAGTAACTGATCAAGATTTTATTATACTTTGGAATTTGGCTCTTACTAGCTGTTCTCTTGCCTTCATTTCTCTTTTGATTGAATACAAGGATATGTTGTTAGCTGAGATTAAAACAAAAATTTCTAAAATTCAATTAGATATGGATAGATATAAAGAATATGAAGAATACTTGATATGTGATGTTATTTATAAGAATACTTTGGAGGAATCCAAACAATTGGTAATTCAAACTAAACACAGCAAGTTTTTACGTGATCAGAAAGACTATACACAAGATAGGGTATACCTATGGCGGCGACGTCAAAGGAATAAATCTTGGTACCAGTCTGGCAATCAGGATCCTTCCTTAGACGAAAGCAATAGTAATAAGAGTAATAGCAAGAATCAAAATAAAAATAGGAGAGGGGGATATCGTCAGTATAGGGGTAACAAAAAAACAGCTGTCACAACCCAGGAGACCCCTTAAAAAGTAACTTTTTCGGATACAGAGGGGGAACCCTCTGATGAGGATAGGTTTGCATCAAGTACTGATGGGGCCTCAGGGGATTATTATACAGCAGGAGAGGAAGATCAACTAGAGCCGATACGAGAGAGAATACAGATCAGTAACTCCACTAAGGGTATCTTAAAGGGCACAAGTGATTTAGGAGCAAAACCAAAAATTAAATCAGGCTCTTTGGCCCCTAAGGCTTCTAAACCCCAGGTTTTTCATGGGGTCCAGAATCAATTTGAGGGGGGAAGAAAGTAACCACCCTAAACCCCAAGTGAATAAACCAAAAACAAACAAGATACCAGTTAAGACACAAGTAAAGACAAAGCAAATAGCAAAAGATATGGTGATTCATTTATCCTCCTACGTATTAACAGAATGTGAAAAGAGGGTACTTAATTATGGTTTAGGATTTGTTCCGTCAAGGAAGTTTGACCTGTTCCAGACCATAGTAGATGTGAACAATTTAGTCCGGGATCTTACAGTTTGTAAATACTATTCTGGCAATATTAATTGCCCTAATGATTACAACAAAGCATGCAAAATAGACACCTGTGATAACCTTGATTTTCATGATACATGTGCTATGGTATCATTGAAAGGTTTGCTCTATGAGGGAGGTAATACAGCAGGTTATTCATCAACATCTATACCTACAGTCAAGCCCAAATCATCCTTTTATCCTATCCATGTCAGAGGTAAGGCCCTTGAAGACTTTCATCAAAGAGTGGTAGAGGACCTTACTAATTTGTCTCTAAACAGCAGACCTGGTACACACAACTTGACAATCAAGGAAAAGACAGCCTTAGCTAATCTCCAGCATAATGATAACATAATCATTAAGCAGTCAGATAAGGGAGGCAGTGTAGTAGTAATGAATAAACAAAGCTACATAGATGAGGCGTATAGGCAACTTAATGATCATGAAACATACTACTGCCTCCCAGGAGATCCTACGGCTAGGTTTTCAACCTACTTGATGAGGCGGTGGAGGATGGGTTGATAGATAGAGTGACCGCGAACCAGTTAATGGTTAAGAATCCGGTTACCCCATCTTCCACCACCTCCCAAAGGTACATAAAAGTCTTGTTAATGTGAAGGGCAGACCTATAGTTGCAGGGATTGGTTTCATGTTGGCGCCATTGTCACAATGGGTGGACCGCTTCCTGCAACCTTTAGTCCCTAGACTGCCTAGTTATATAAGGGACACCACACAGGCCCTACATGTTATGGAGAAAGTGGTATGGAAGGAGGAGTACAGCTGACTAACAATTGCTGTTGTCTCGCTGTACTTCTCTATATGGCATGTTTATGGTCTACGAGCAGTCGAATTCTACTTGGATCTTTACACTGATCTCACTTCAGGCATGAAGGAGTTGATTGTTTATGCTGTGAAATTTCTTTTGGAACATAACTTCTTTTTGTTCCAAGGTCGCTACTACCTCCAGAGGTTTGGGACCGCTATGGGGGCAAAATTTGTCCCCTCCTATGCCAATCTCTTTATGGGGTGGTGGGAGAGGACCCACATCTATGGAGGTAGTGGCACCTTTCAAACTGGACATATTGTTAAATATGTCCGCTTTATAGATGACCTGCTTTTGATCTGGATGGCTAACCAGGAAAAAGCGAAAGATTTTGTGCAACAGCTGAATGTCAATGAAATTGGTGTCCAGTTCACTCATGAGTGGAGCAAAAATGAAATATCCTTTTTGGATATAACCCTGAATGGTTTAACACAGCAAAAGAGAGTTGTCTCATCCCTGTACAGGAAGCCGATCTTGGGTAACAGCTTACTGCATGCTCGCAGCAATCACCCCAGACATGTGTTTAGGGGCATTACTAAAGGTCAGTTAATGAGGGTGTGGCGAAACTGTACAGAGGATGACACTTTTCAGAAAGAAAGTATAGATTTGGGAAACAGGTTCAAGGAAAGGGGTTATCCAGGTGGGATGGTGACTAAAGCACACAAAAATGTGAGCAAGATGGATAGATCAAGTCTGCTTGCTGACAAAAGTATTAAGGTGGAAAGATTATCCATTAACCAGTCCAAACCCAAGTGTATTACTTCTTATTCCAATCAGTACAAAGAGATTTGTCAGATAGTGAATAAAAATCTACCCATGGGGGATGTTAAACTGAGGGAAAGAATAGAAGGTGGATGTATGTTCATAGCCAAACGAGCTGCATCCCTGGGCAATAAACTCTCTCCAAGTATGCTCAAGGATGAGAGATCTAGCTCATGGCTATACCATAATGGAACATACAAATGTGTCAAACAGACATGTACCTACTGTGATCTTATCCAAATAAGCAGTACCTTCAAATATCATAGTACTGGTGAGGTATTTGAGACAAAAGGGTGCATCAACTGCAAGAGTACATATGTTATCTACATAATTGAGTGTACTACGTGTTCTACCTCCTATGTTGGAAGAAACACACGAGACGTGGGTACCCGGGTTAGAGAGTACCTATCTTATATATCAGGAAACAGACCATGTTCTGCACTATCACAAGACTTTTTAGATGTTCATAACCAAGATGTGACTAGCTTTAAATGGCAAACCATTGAACAGATCCCTAAAAAAACTAAGGGAAGAGATAGACTCTCTGTCTTAAGTAGACAAGAGACCTACTGGATTTTCAAACTTAAAAGTTTGGTTCCAGTGGGTTTCAACTCTGAGCATGACATTATTAACTACTGGCATTGCTAAATTACAGCCAGACTGTTTATTATAACAAGTATGGCTGTGTTTGATTTAGAGTGGATATGCCTCATTTTGATCAGGCTACTCATATTTTAGGTCCATGGTCCTATATTCTTTATTCTAGGACAATAACAAGTACACACTTAATATCTAGTTCAATTGCTTTATACACATACTAAATTAACTGATAGGAGATCTAATTGTAATAAATAAGCATCTAGTTATAATGTGGCTTTACTTGCCCTCAAACAGTTTTCTATCTATGTTATATTTGTACATAGTGTACAACGCTTGACACTAATTAACTAATTTATGAACTTAAAACCTCTCCTTTGCAGTTATCTTTTTGTGATTTCAATAGTTTAAACTTTAGTTACAGGTTATTTTTAATCGTTATTACAGAGGCTATGTATTTCTATCACATTAATTGGTAGTTTGAGCCTGTTAGAAGATGGTATTAAATTAATATCTTCCATTGTTATTAAGATAACCTTTTTTGCCTATTTAAATGCTATTAGATTTTATTAGCAGGGCCGCCATCAGGGGTGACAGGGGTGACTCCTGTCAGGGGCCCAATGGGCCAGGGGGCCCCATGAGGCAAGAACATTTTTTTAATTTTGGTAGCCACCAGTGGGTACTTCAGCAGAGTGCTAATTGAGCATGGGAAATGTTATTACAAGTAGTAAAGTATTAGCATTTGAGAGGATTTCTGAGTGTGCACTAAACCACTATGCACAGTGTGAGACAGACTTAGCACTTTGTTTGTACAGTGTGTGCCTGAGTCAGACGGCAGATCACTTTCATTTGCAGAGGAGGTAGGACTTACTGAGCAAATGTTTTTTTTTTATTTCTTTGTGCAATTTCGGATTGTAACTTCAGTGTGGTAGTAGTTGTATGGTGGGGACAGGGGTCCATAAAAACACATTTTTTTAACAGCAGTGTATTTATGAATATTTGACAATGCTATAGTAATTCTATATTTAGAACCATGCAGGCATTTTATCTAAGATTTTTACATCTGCATAAAATGTTATACTCTCAGACTAAGTTTGCTCAGTGTTTAAAATGAGACAGGTTAACTTAAAACTGTTCAGTTTACACTACAGCTGACTTAATTTTGAAATACATAGCAACAAGCCTAAATCCTGCATTTAACCAGATCTAATGGTATGAGTACCACAGCTTATGGTTCCACCAAGACCATATAGAGTACAGCATTTTCAAAATCCATAAGTACAGCTGACAGATGGGAACATTTGTACACTATATTTGAAATGGTGCTATTGGTTGGGGAAAAAACAAACAAACATATGTCAACCTTTTAAAAGTACTTTTCTTCATCTATCCATCTACCCAGATCATTAATGTACAAATTTGAATTCACAAAATTATTTTTGTTTGCACATTTACAAATATGATTCTTTAAAAAGTGATCTCTTAATTTAATTTCTCCAACATTGGTGTGTCCGGTCCACGGCGTCATCCTTACTTGTGGGAATATCTCTTCCCCAACAGGAAATGGCAAAGAGTCCCAGCAAAGCTGGCCATATAGTCCCTCCTAGGCTCCGCCCACCCCAGTCATTCTCTTTGCCGTTGCACAGGCAACATCTCCACGGAGATGGTTAAGAGTATGTGGTGTTTAGTTGTAGTTTTTTATTCTACTATCAAGAGTTTGTTATTTTGAAATAGTGCTGGTATGTACTATTTACTCTGAAACAGAAAGAGATGAAGATTTCTGTTTGTGAGAGGAAGATGATTTTAGCAGACAGTAACTAAAATCCCTTGCTGTTTCCACATAGGACTGTTGAGATGATGTAACTTCAGTTGGGGGAAACAGTTAGCAGACTTTTCTGCTTAAGGTATGACTAGCCATATTTCTAACAAGACTGTGTAATGCTGGAAGGCTGTCATTTCCCCTCATGGGGACCGGTAAGCCATTTTCTTAGTCTCAAGCAGAATAAAGGGCTTAATATGGGCTATAAAACTGGTAGACACTTTTATGGGCAGAATCGATTGCTTTATTTGGACATTTTATACATGTTTATGCTGGTATTTCACTTTTATAAACTTGGGGAACGTTTTTTAACGTCAGGCACTATGTTAAACACCTTTTCCAGTCAGGAAGGGCCTTCCCAGTTGTAGGCTGAGCCTCATTTTCGCGCCATTACTGCGCAGTTGTTTTTGAGAGCAAGACATGCAGATGCATGTGTGAGAACCTGGAAATAGTTGGAAAAGTTCCTAGAAGGCGTCATTTGGTATCGTATTCCCCTCTGGGTTTGGTAGAGTCGCAGCAAAAGCTGTAGCTGGGACTGTAGAGGGGTTAAAACTGTAACCGGCTCCGGTTTCGTTATTTTAAGGGTTAAAGCTCTGAAAATTGGTGTGCAATACTTTTAATGCTTTAAGACACTGTGGTGATATTTTTTCACATATTCAGTATTAAAGTGTGCTCTGTTTAAAATTTAAAGAGACAGTAACGGTTTTGATTTAAAACGTTTTTTGTGTTTTACTGACAAGTTTAAGCCTGTTTAACATGTCTGTGCCTTCAGATAAGCTATGTTCTATATGTATGAAAGTCAATGTGTCTCCCCCTTCTAAATTATGTGATAATTGTGCTAAAGCGTCCAAACAAAGTAAGGACAGTACTGTCACAGATAATGAAGTTGCCCAAGATGATTCATCAGATGAAGGGAGTAGACATGGTTCTACATCATCTCCTTCTGTGTCTACACCAGTTTTGCCCACGCAGGAAGCACCTAGTACTTCTAGCGCGCCAATGCTTATTACCATGCAACAATTGACGGCTGTAATGGATAACTCCATAGCAAATATTTTATCCAAAATGCCTGCATATCAGAGAAAGCGCGATTGCTCTGTTTTAAACACTGAAGAGCAGAAGGGCGCTGATGATAATTGTTCTGTCATACCCTCACACCAATCTGAAGGGGCCATGAGGGAGGTTTTGTCAGATGGGGAAATTTCAGATTCAGGAAAAATTTCCCAACAGGCTGAACCTGATGTTGTGACATTTAAATTTAAATTAGAACATCTCCGCGCACTGCTTAAGGAGGTGTTATCTACTCTGGATGATTGTGACAACCTGGTCATTCCAGAAAAATTATGCAAGATGGACAAGTTCCTAGAGGTTCCGGTGCACCCCGACGCTTTTCCTATACCCAAGCGGGTGGCGGACATAGTGAATAAGGAATGGTAGAAGCCCGGCATACCTTTTGTTCCCCCTCCTATATTTAAGAAATTATTTCCTATGGTCGACCCCAGAAAGGACTTATGGCAGACAGTCCCTAAGGTCGAGGGGGCAGTTTCTACTCTAAACAAGCGCACTACTATTTCTATCGAGGATAATTGTGCTTTCAAAGATCCTATGGATAAAAAATTGGAGGGTTTGCTTAAAAAAAATTTTATACAGCAAGGTTACCTTCTTCAACCCATTTTGTGCATTGTTCCTGTCACTACAGCAGTGTGGTTCTGGTTCGAGGAACTAGAAAAGTCGCTCAGTAGAGAGACTCCATATGAGGAGGTTATGGACAGAGTTCACGCACTTAAGTTGGCTAACTCTTTTATTTTAGATGGCGCTTTGCAAATAGCTAGATTAGCGGCGAAAAATTCAGGGTTTGCAATTGTGGCGCGCAGAGCGCTTTGGCTAAAGTCTTGGTCAGCGGATGTATCATCCAAGACAAAATTGCTTAATATCCCCTTCAAGGGTAAAACTCTCTTCGGGCCAGAATTGAAAGAGATTATCTCAGATATCACTGGGGGAAAGGGCCACGCCCTCCCACAAGATAGGCCTTTCAAAGCCAAGAATAAGTCTAATTTTCGTTCCTTTTGTAATTTCAGGAACGGATCGGGCTCTAATTCTGCATCCTCTAAACAAGAGGGTAATACATCACAGACCAAACCAGCCTGGAAACCGATGCAAGGCTGGAACAAGGGTAAGCAGGCCATGAAGCCTGCCGCTGCTAACAAAACAGCATGAAGGAGTAGCCCCCGATCCGGGACCGGATCTAGTGGGGGGCAGACTCTCTCTCTTTGCTCAGACTTGGGCAAGAGATGTTCAGGATCCCTGGACGCTAGAAATAGTTTCTCAGGGTTATCTTCTGGAATTCAAGGAACTACCCCCAAGGGGAAGGTTCCACATGTCTCACTTATCCCCAAACCAAATAAAGAGACAGGCATTCTTACATTGTGTAGAAGACCTGTTAAAGATGGGAGTGATACACCCAGTTCCAACGGCGGAACAAGGAATGGGATTTTACTCAAATCTGTTTGTGGTTCCCAAAAAAGAGGGAACTTTCAGACCAATCCTGGATTTAAAGATCCTAAACAAATTTCTCAGAGTACCATCGTTCAAGATGGAAACCATTCGAACGATTCTACCCACAATTCAGGAAGGTCAATTTATGACTACCGTGGATGCGTATCTACATATCCCTATCCACAAGGAACATTATCAGTTCCTAAGGTTCGCCTTTCTGGACAAACATTACCAGTTTGTGGCCCTCCCATTCGGGTTAGCCACTGCTCCAAGGATTTTCACAAATGTACTCGGATCCCTTCTAGCGGTTCTAAGACCAAGGGGCATTGCAGTAGTACCGTACTTGGACGACATTCTAGTACAAGCGTCGTCTCTTTCAAAGGCAAAGGCTCACTCAGACATCGTTCTGGCCTTTCTCAGATCTCACGGTTGGAAGGTGAACATAGAAAAAAGTTCCCTGTCTCCGTCGACAAGAGTTCCCTTCCTGGGAACAATAATAGATTCCTTAGAAATGAGGATTTTCTTGACAGATGTCAGAAAGTCAAAACTTCTAAACGCTTGTCAAGTTCTTCATTCTATTCCTCGTCCTTCCGTAGCTCAGTGCATGGAAGTAGTAGGATTGATGGTTGCAGCAATGGACATAGTTCCTTTTGCACAAATTCATCTAAGACCATTACAACTGTGCATGCTGAAACAGTGGAATGGGGATTATACAGACTTGTTTCCAGTGATTCAAGTAGATCAGAAGACCAGAGACTCACTCCGTTGGTGGCTAACCCAGGATCACCTATCCCAGGGAATGAGCTTCTGCAGTCCAGAGTGGGTCATCGTCACGACCGACGCCAGTCTAGTGGGCTGGGGCGCGGTCTGGGAATCCCTGAAAGCTCAGGGACTGTGGTCTCGGGAAGAGTCTCTTCTCCCGATAAACATTCTGGAACTAAGAGCGATATTCAATGCTCTCAAGGCTTGGCCTCAGCTAGCAAAGGCCAGATTCATAAGATTCCAATCAGACAACATGACGACTGTTGCGTATCTCAATCATCAGGGGGGAACAAGGAGTTCCCTGGCGATGAAAGAAGTGACCAAAATAATACAATGGGCAGAGAATCACTCCTGCCACCTATCTGCGATCCACATTCCAGGTGTGGAAAACTGGGAAGCGGATTATTTGAGTCGTCAGACATTCCATCCGGGGGAGTGGGAACTCCACCCGGAGATCTTTGCCCAGTTGACGCAACTATGGGGCATCCCAGATATGGATCTGATGGCGTCCCATCAGAACTTCAAGGTTCCTTGCTACGGGTCCAGATCCAGGGATCCCAAGGCGACTCTAGTGGATGCACTAGTAGCGCCTTGGACCTTCAACCTAGCTTATGTGTTTCCACCATTTCCTCTCATTCCCAGGCTGGTAGCCAGGATCAAACAGGAGAGGGCCTTGGTGATCTTGATAGCTCCTGCGTGGCCACGCAGGACTTGGTATGCAGACCTGGTGAATATGTCATCGGTTCCACCATGGAAGCTACCTTTGAGACAGGACCTTCTTGTTCAGGGTCCATTCGAACATCCAAATCTGGTCTCCCTCCAGCTGACGGCTTGGAGATTGAACGCTTGATTCTATCAAAGCGTGGGTTTTCAGATTCCGTGATAGATACTCTGGTTCAAGCCAGAAAACTGGTAACTAGAAAGATTTACCATAAAATATGGAAAAGATATATCTGCTGGTGTGAATCCAAGGGATTCCCATGGAATAAGATAAAGATTCCTAGGATTCTTTAATTTCTACAAGAAGCTTTGGATAAAGGATTATCTGCAAGTTCTCTAAAGGGACAGATTTCTGCTTTATCTGTCCTACTGCACAAACAACTGGCAGTTGTGCCAGATGTTCAAGAATTTGTTCAGGCTTTGGTTCGGATCAAGCCTGTTTACAGACCTTTGACTCCTCCCTGGAGTTTAAATCTAGTTCTTTCAGTTCTTCAAGGGGTTCCGTTTGAACTTTTACATTCCGTAGATATTAAGTTGTTATCTTGGAAAGTTTTGTTTTTGGTTGCTATTTCTTCTGCTAGAAGTGTTTCTGAGTTATCTGCTCTACAATGTACTCCACCCTATCTGGTGTTCCATTCAGATAAGGTTGTTTTGCGTACTAAGCCTGGTTTTCTACCAAAGGTTGTTTCCAACAAAAATATTAATCAGGAGATAGTTGTACCTTCTTTGTGTCCGAATCCAGTTTCAAAGAAGGAACGTTTGCTACACAATTTAGATGTAGTCCGTGCTCTAAAATTCTACTTAGAAGCTACGAAAGACTTCAGACAAACTTCTTCTCTGTTTGTCGTCTATTCTGGAAAAAGGAGAGGTCAAAAAGCAACTTCTACCTCTCTTTCTTTTTGGCTTAAAAGCATCATCCGATACTTTGCAATGGCTCTGTATTTATGGATCCAGTTTCTTACCTCCCTTTTAATATCTTGCCAATAAAGTAAATATTTTTTATCAGAACGCATTGGATTATGGACTCTTTTTACCATTTTTTTGGATAATAAAATTGTTGTTATATATTTTTACAAATCTAAGAGTTTTTGGCTTTGTTTATCACCCTCCAGTCCTATTTTGCTCCTTTTCCTATACCCAAGCGGGTGGCGGACATAGTGAATAAGGAATGGTAGAAGCCCGGCATACCTTTTGTTCCCCCTCCTATATTTAAGAAATTATTTCCTATGGTCGACCCCAGAAAGGACTTATGGCAGACAGTCCCTAAGGTCGAGGGGGCAGTTTCTACTCTAAACAAGCGCACTACTATTCCTATCGAGGATAATTGTGCTTTCAAAGATCCTATGGATAAAAAATTGGAGGGTTTGCTTAAAAAGATTTTTATACAGCAAGGTTACCTTCTTCAACCCATTTCGTGCATTGTTCCTGTCACTACAGCAGCGTGGTTCTGGTTCGAGGAACTAGAAAAGTCGCTCAGTAGAGAGACTCCATATGAGGAGGTTATGGACAGAGTTCACGCACTTAAGTTGGCTAACTCTTTTATTTTAGATGCCGCTTTGCAAATAGCTAGATTAGCGGCGAAAAATTCAGGGTTTGCAATTGTGGCGCGCAGAGCGCTTTGGCTAAAGTCTTGGTCAGCGGATGTATCATCCAAGCCAAAATTGCTTAATATCCCCTTCAAGGGTAAAACTCTCTTCGGGCCAGAATTGAAAGAGATTATCTCAGATATCACTGGGGGAAAGGGCCACGCCCTCCCACAAGATAGGCCTTTCAAAGCCAAGAATAAGTCTAATTTTCGTTCCTTTTGTAATTTCAGGAACGGACCGGGCTCTAATTCTGCATCCTCTAAACAAGAGGGTAATACCTCACAGACCAAACCAGCCTGGAAACCGATGCAAGGCTGGAACAAGGGTAAGCAGGCCATGAAGCCTGCCTCTGCTAACAAAACAGCATGAAGGAGTAGCCCCCGATCCGGGACCAGATCTAGTGGGGGGCAGACTCTCTCTCTTTGCTCAGGCTTGGGCAAGAGATGTTCAGGATCCCTGGACGCTAGAAATAGTTTCTCAGGGTTATCTTCTGGAATTCAAGGAACTACCCCCAAGGGGAAGGTTCCACATGTCTCACTTATCCTCAAACCAAATAAAGAGACAGGCATTCTTACATTGTGTAGAAGACCTGTTAAAGATGGGAGTGATACACCCAGTTCCAACGGCGGAACAAGGAATGGGATTTTACTCAAATCTGTTTGTGGTTCTCAAAAAAGAGGGAACTTTCAGACCAATCCTGGATTTAAAGATCCTAAACAAATTTCTCAGAGTACCATCGTTCAAGATGGAAACCATTCGAACGATTCTACCCACAATTCAGGAAGGTCAATTTATGACTACCGTGGATCTAAAGGATGCGTATCTACATATCCCTATCCAAAAGGAACATTATCAGTTCCTAGAGTTCGCCTTTCTGGACAAACATTACCAGTTTGTGGCCCTCCCATTCGGGTTAGCCACTGCTCCAAGGATTTTCACAAAGGTACTCGGATCCCTTCTAGCGGTTCTAAGACCAAGGGGCATTGCAGTAGTACCGTACTTGGACGACATTCTAGTACAAGCGTCGTCTCTTTCAAAGGCAAAGACTCACTCAGACATCGTTCTGGCCTTTCTCAGATCTCACGGTTGGAAGGTGAACATAGAAAAAAGTTCCCTGTCTCCGTCGACAAGAGTTCCCTTCCTGGGAACAATAATAGATTCCTTAGAAATGAGGATTTTCTTGACAGATGTCAGAAAGTCAAAACTTCTAAACGCTTGTCAAGTTCTTCATTCTATTCCTCGTCCTTCCGTAGCTCAGTGCATGGAAGTAGTAGGATTGATGGTTGCAGCAATGGACATAGTTCCTTTTGCACAAATTCATCTAAGACCATTACAACTGTGCATGCTGAAACAGTGGAATGGGGATTATACAGACTTGTTTCCAGTGATTCAAGTAGATCAGAAGACCAGAGACTCACTCCGTTGGTGGCTAACCCAGGATCACCTATCCCAGGGAATGAGCTTCTGCAGTCCAGAGTGGGTCATCGTCACGACCGACGCCAGTCTAGTGGGCTGGGGCGCGGTCTGGGAATCCCTGAAAGCTCAGGGACTGTGGTCTCGGGAAGAGTCTCTTCTCCCGATAAACATTCTGGAACTAAGAGCGATATTCAATGCTCTCAAGGCTTGGCCTCAGCTAGCAAAGGCCAGATTCATAAGATTCCAATCAGACAACATGACGACTGTTGCGTATCTCAATCATCAGGGGGGAACAAGGAGTTCCCTGGCGATGAAAGAAGTGACCAAAATAATACAATGGGCAGAGAATCACTCCTGCCACCTATCTGCGATCCACATTCCAGGTGTGGAAAACTGGGAAGCGGATTATTTGAGTCGTCAGACATTCCATCCGGGGGAGTGGGAACTCCACCCGGAGATCTTTGCCCAGTTGACGCAACTATGGGGCATTCCAGATATGGATCTGATGGCGTCCCATCAGAACTTCAAGGTTCCTTGCTACGGGTCCAGATCCAGGGATCCCAAGGCGACTCTAGTGGATGCACTAGTAGCGCCTTGGACCTTCAACCTAGCTTATGTGTTTCCACCGTTTCCTCTCATTCCCAGGCTGGTAGCCAGGATCAAACAGGAGAGGGCCTTGGTGATCTTGATAGCTCCTGCGTGGCCACGCAGGACTTGGTATGCAGACCTGGTGAATATGTCATCGGTTCCACCATGGAAGCTACCTTTGAGACAGGACCTTCTTGTTCAGGGTCCATTCGAACATCCAAATCTGGTCTCCCTCCAACTGACGGCTTGGAGATTGAACACTTGATTCTATCAAAGCATGGGTTTTCAGATTCCGTGATAGATACTCTGGTTCAAGCCAGAAAACCGGTAACTAGAAAGATTTACCATAAAATATGGAAAAGATATATCTGCTGGTGTGAATCCAAGGGATTCCCATGGAATAAGATAAAGATTCCTAGGATTCTTTTCTTTCTACAAGAAGGTTTGGATAAAGGATTATCTGCAAGTTCTCTAAAGGGACATATTTCTGCTTTATCTGTCCTACTGCACAAACGACTGGCAGTTGTGCCAGATGTTCAAGCATTTGTTCAGGCTTTGGTTCGGATCAAGCCTGTTTACAGACCTTTGACTCCTCCCTGGAGTTTAAATCTAGTTCTTTCAGTTCTTCAAGGGGTTCCGTTTGAACTTTTACATTCCGTAGATATTAAGTTGTTATCTTGGAAAGTTTTGTTTTTGGTTGCTATTTCTTCTGCTAGAAGAGTTTCTGAGTTATCTGCTCTACAATGTACTCCACCCTATCTGGTGTTCCATTCAGATAAGGTTGTTTTGCGTACTAAGCCTGGTTTTCTACCAAAGGTTTTTTCCAACAAAAATATTAATCAGGAGATAGTTGTACCTTCTTTGTGTCCGAATCCAGTTTCAAAGAAGGAACGTTTGCTACACAATTTAGATGTAGTCCGTGCTCTAAAATTCTACTTAGAAGCTACGAAAGACTTCAGACAAACTTCTTCTCTGTTTGTCGTCTATTCTGGAAAAAGGAGAGGTCAAAAAGCAACTTCTACCTCTCTTTCTTTTTGGCTTAAAAGCATCATTCTATACTTTGCAATGGCTCTGTATTTATGGATCCAGTTTCTTACCTCCCTTTTAATATCTTGCCAATAAAGTAAATATTTTTTATCAGAACGCATTGGATTATGGACTCTTTTTACCATTTTTTTGGATAATAAAATTGTTGTTATATATTTTTACAAATCTAAGAGTTTTTGGCTTTGTTTATCACCCTCCAGTCCTATTTTGCTCCTTTTCCTATACCCAAGCGGGTGGCGGACATAGTGAATAAGGAATGGTAGAAGCCTGGCATACCTTTTGTTCCCCCTCCTATATTTAAGAAATTATTTCCTATGGTCGACCCCAGAAAGGACTTATGGCAGACAGTCCCTAAGGTCGAGGGGGCAGTTTCTACTCTAAACAAGCGCACTACTATTCCTATCGAGGATAATTGTGCTTTCAAAGATCCTATGGATAAAAAATTGGAGGGTTTGCTTAAAAAGATTTTTATACAGCAAGGTTACCTTCTTCAACCCATTTCGTGCATTGTTCCTGTCACTACAGCAGCGTGGTTCTGGTTCGAGGAACTAGAAAAGTCGCTCAGTAGAGAGACTCCATATGAGGAGGTTATGGACAGAGTTCACGCACTTAAGTTGGCTAACTCTTTTATTTTAGATGCCGCTTTGCAAATAGCTAGATTAGCGGTGAAAAATTCAGGGTTTGCAATTGTGGCGCGCAGAGCGCTTTGGCTAAAGTCTTGGTCAGCGGATGTATCATCCAAGACAAAATTGCTTAATATCCCCTTCAAGGGTAAAACTCTCTTCGGGCCAGAATTGAAAGAGATTATCTCAGATATCACTGGGGGAAAGGGCCACGCCCTCCCACAAGATAGGCCTTTCAAAGCCAAGAATAAGTCTAATTTTCGTTCCTTTTGTAATTTCAGGAACGGACCGGGCTCTAATTCTGCATCCTCTAAACAAGAGGGTAATACCTCACAGACCAAACCAGCCTGGAAACCGATGCAAGGCTGGAACAAGGGTAAGCAGGCCATGAAGCCTGCCGCTGCTAACAAAACAGCATGAAGGAGTAGCCCCCGATCCGGGACCGGATCTAGTGGGGGGCAGACTCTCTCTCTTTGCTCAGGCTTGGGCAAGAGATGTTCAGGATCCTTGGACGCTAGAAATAGTTTCTCAGGGTTATCTTCTGGAATTCAAGGAACTACCCCCAAGGGGAAGGTTCCACATGTCTCACTTATCCTCAAACCAAATAAAGAGACAGGCATTCTTACATTGTGTAGAAGACCTGTTAAAGATGGGAGTGATACACCCAGTTCCAACGGCGGAACAAGGAATGGGATTTTACTCAAATCTGTTTGTGGTTCCCAAAAAAGAGGGAACTTTCAGACCAATCCTGGATTTAAAGATCCTAAACAAATTTCTCAGAGTACCATCGTTCAAGATGGAAACCATTCGAACGATTCTACCCACAATTCAGGAAGGTCAATTTATGACTACCGTGGATCTAAAGGATGCGTATCTACATATCCCTATCCACAAGGAACATTATCAATTCCTAAGGTTCGCCTTTCTGGACAAACATTACCAGTTTGTGGCCCTCCCATTCGGGTTAGCCACTGCTCCAAGGATTTTCACAAAGGTACTCAGATCCCTTCTAGCGGTTCTAAGACCAAGGGGCATTGCAGTAGTACCGTACTTGGACGACATTCTAGTACAAGCGTCGTCTCTTTCAAAGGCAAAGGCTCACTCAGACATCGTTCTGGCCTTTCTCAGATCTCACGGTTGGAAGGTGAACATAGAAAAAAGTTCCCTGTCTCCGTCGACAAGAGTTCCCTTCCTGGGAACAATAATAGATTCCTTAGAAATGAGGATTTTCTTGACAGATGTCAGAAAGTCAAAACTTCTAAACGCTTGTCAAGTTCTTCATTCTATTCCTCGTCCTTCCGTAGCTCAGTGCATGGAAGTAGTAGGATTGATGGTTGCAGCAATGGACATAGTTCCTTTTGCACAAATTCATCTAAGACCATTACAACTGTGCATGCTGAAACAGTGGAATGGGGATTATACAGACTTGTCTCCAGTGATTCAAGTAGATCAGAAGACCAGAGACTCACTCCGTTGGTGGCTAACCCAGGATCACCTATCCCAGGGAATGAGCTTCTGCAGTCCAGAGTGGGTCATCGTCACGACCGACACCAGTCTAGTGGGCTGGGGCGCGGTCTGGGAATGCCTGAAAGCTCAGGGACTGTGGTCTCGGGAAGAGTCTCTTCTCCCGATAAACATTCCGGAACTAAGAGCGATATTCAATGCTCTCAAGGCTTGGCCTCAGCTAGCAAAGGCCAGATTCATAAGATTCCAATCAGACAACATGACGACTGTTGCGTATCTCAATCATCAGGGGGGAACAAGGAGTTCCCTGGCGATGAAAGAAGTGACCAAAATAATACAATGGGCAGAGAATCACTCCTGCCACCTATCTGCGATCCACATTCCAGGTGTGGAAAACTTGGAAGCGGATTATTTGAGTCGTCAGACATTCCATCCGGGGGAGTGGGAACTCCACCCGGAGATCTTTGCCCAGTTGACACAACTATGGGGCATTCCAGATATGGATCTGATGGCGTCCCATCAGAACTTCAAGGTTCCTTGCTACGGGTCCAGATCCAGGGATCCCAAGGCGACTCTAGTGGATGCACTAGTAGCACCTTGGACCTTCAACCTAGCTTATGTGTTTCCACCGTTTCCTCTCATTTCCAGGCTGGTAGCCAGGATCAAACAGGAGAGGGCCTTGGTGATCTTGATAGCTCCTGCGTGGCCACGCAGGACTTGGTATGCAGACCTGGTGAATATGTCATCGGTTCCACCATGGAAGCTACCTTTGAGACAGGACCTTCTTGATCAGGGTCCATTCGAACATCCAAATCTGGTCTCCCTCCAGCTGACGGCTTGGAGATTGAACGCTTGATTCTATCAAAGCGTGGGTTTTCAGATTCCGTGATAGATACTCTGGTTCAAGCCAGAAAACTGGTAACTAGAAAGATTTACCATAAAATATGGAAAAGATATATCTGCTGGTGTGAATCCAAGGGATTCCCATGGAATAAGATAAAGATTCCTAGGATTCTTTCCTTTCTACAAGAAGGTTTGGATAAAGGATTATCTGCAAGTTCTCTAAAGGGACAGATTTCTGCTTTATCTGTCCTACTGCACAAACGACTGGCAGTTGTGCCAGATGTTCAAGCATTTGTTCAGGCTTTGGTTCGGATCAAGCCTGTTTACAGACCTTTGACTCCTCCCTGGAGTTTAAATCTAGTTCTTTCAGTTCTTCAAGGGGTTCCGTTTGAACTTTTACATTCCGTAGATATTAAGTTGTTATCTTGGAAAGTTTTGTTTTTGGTTGCTATTTCTTCTGCTAGAAGAGTTTCTGAGTTATCTGCTCTACAATGTACTCCACCCTATCTGGTGTTCCATTCAGATAAGGTTGTTTTGCATACTAAGCCTGGTTTTCTACCAAAGGTTGTTTCCAACAAAAATATTAATCAGGAGATAGTTGTACCTTCTTTGTGTCCGAATCCAGTTTCAAAGAAGGAACGTTTGCTACACAATTTAGATGTAGTCCGTGCTCTAAAATTCTACTTAGAAGCTACGAAAGACTTCAGACAAACTTCTTCTCTGTTTGTCGTCTATTCTGGAAAAAGGAGAGGTCAAAAAGCAACTTCTACCTCTCTTTCTTTTTGGCTTAAAAGCATCATCCGATTGGCTTATGAGACTGCCGGACGGCAGCCTCCTGACAGAATCACAGCTCACTCCACTAGGGCTGTAGCCTCCACATGGTCCTTCAAGAATGAGGCTTCTGTTGATCAGATATGTAAGGCAGCGACTTGGTCTTCACTGCACACTTTTGCCAAATTTTACAAATTTGATACTTTTGCTTCTTCGGAGGCTATTTTTGGGAGAAAGGTTTTGCAAGCCGTGGTGCCTTCCGTTTAGGTGACCTGATTTGCTCCCTCCCTTCATCCGTGTCCTAAAGCTTTGGTATTGGTTCCCACAAGTAAGGATGACGCAGTGGACCGGACACACCAATGTTGGAGAAAACAGAATTTATGCTTACCTGATAAATTACTTTCTCCAACGGTGTGTCCGGTCCACGGCCCGCCCTGGTTTTTTAATCAGGTCTGATGAATTATTTTCTCTAACTACAGTCACCACAACACCATATGGTTTCTCCTATTTTTTCCTCCTGTCCATCGGTCGAATGACTGGGGTGGGCGGAGCCTAGGAGGGACTATATGGCCAGCTTTGCTGGGACTCTTTGCCATTTCCTGTTGGGGAAGAGATATTCCCACAAGTAAGGATGACGCCGTGGACCGGACACACCGTTGGAGAAAGTAATTTATCAGGTAAGCATAAATTCTGTTTTTTTTTTATCATGCATGTCACACAATATTGATTTAGGGGATGCAAGGTGCATAAATGTTTCCTCCTGTGAGTGTTTCTGTGGGTGTCTGTGTTTATGTCTTTGTGCTTTGGTTTGTGTCTCTAGTAGTGTGTATGTTTTTTTTGCTGAGGGTCTCTCTGTGAGGGTGGGTGTGTATGTCTTTGTGCATTTTCTGTGGATGTCTGAGGGTGTGTGCATATGTCTTTGAGCTTTTTCTATAGGTGTCTCTGTAAGGGTGTGTGTATGTTTGTCTTTGTGTATTTTCTCTGGATGCCTCTGTGAGGGTGGGTGTGTATGTCTGTGTTTTCTGTGGATGTCTCTGTGAGGGTGTGTGTGTGTGTGTGTATATGTATGTATGTATGTCTGTGTTTTCTGTGGATGCCTCTGTGAGGGTGTGTTTTCTGTGGGTGTCTCTGTGAGGGTGTGTGTATGTCTTTGTGTGTTTTCTGTGGATGTCTCAGTGAGGGTGTGTGTATGTATGTCTTTCTGTGTTTTATGTGGTTGTCTCTCTGTGTGTGTATGTCTTTGTGTGTTCTCTGTGGGTGTCTGTGTGTGTGTGTATGTCTTTGTGTGTTTTCTGAGGCTGTCTCTGTCGGTGTTTCCTTGGGTGTATGTGCAAGTTTGAGTTTGTGTGTGTGTCCATTGTCTATTCCTTTTTAGGACATTTTGACCTTACTACTGATTATTCACATCTTTCTACAGGCTTTGAGACTAACGAGACCTTTCCGGAAGTCACCAATCCACCATTTAACCTTTAAATTATTGTTTAGGCAGTTCAGAGCCCTTCCTTTCAGCCATTGCATGCTGTTTTCGTCATTTAGTTTGCATCTTCCTTTACATAAAGATAATCAGAACTCAATATTTTGATTTCTAAATCTCCTTTTTTTTACAAAACTGTAGTTTACCTCATTACTTGTCAGGTCAATGTAAACAAGTGCTGAGTTTTTGTGTCTGATTGTGTTTTTATGTTCATTTGTGTGTCTGCTAGAGTGTCTGTATGTGAATCCTTATGTGTGAGTGTGTGTGTTTCAGTGTATGAGTTTGTCTGTGTGTGTGTATGTTACTACCTTTACAACATTTCCAAGTTTAATAAAGTGCATATATGTTTTAGTCACTTGGTCAAAAACTGTACATGTCAAAGGAGGGGGGGGGGGGGCTGATCAATGGTTAAGTCAGGGGCCCCAAAATTTCTAGTGGCAGCCCTGGTTATTAGTGTACATTGCACTTTGTTAGCATATGATTACTATGTTTATAGCATAGCCTAGCTCTATCTTTTTATTAAATATGATGTTGTATGCCTTTAAGGAGTTATCATCAAGGTATATTGTGTACAATCTGTATCATGAGCAACTATGCGTATGTATAGCTGATTTTATATGTTTATCTTATACTTTTTCTTATGTATTTTCTGATAGAGTATAATGCATTGGATATTTTTTATATATGATCTTTGACCTATTTTATTGCATTATAACTGTTGCATTTAATTATTTGTTTTACTATACTAATTTAGGTTGGTTAATTCCTCCACCCATTATGCTATTCTCTTTTTTCTCAGTACATGAATAGTTAATTCTTTGTATCCTCTTTAACTTTTTGCTTAATACTTAGCCACTGATTTGTTTGTGTTTTAAGCAATGAAAATGTTCTGCTTTCTTTTTAAAGGTATGAACAGTTGTTTTTAATCAGGTCTATGATTACGGTCTTTTGACCGAAACCGGTCATACTTTGCAATGGCTCTGTATTTATGGATCCAGTTTCTTACCTCCCTTTTAATATCTTGCCAATAAAGTAAATATTTTTTATCAGAACTCATTAGATTATGGACTCTTTTTACCATTTTTTTGGATAATAAAATTGTTGTTATATATTTTTACAAATCTAAGAGTTTTTGGCTTTGTTTATCACCCTCCAGTCCTATTTTGCTCCTTTGCTGAGCGCTCCTCATCTATATTTTTTGAGGTTTTACTATTATTTGTTACTATACCTAGGAAAGGGTTGGTTTAGACAGGAGTTCATATAGGACATTTCTGAGCTCCTCTTTTTTGTTTTCCTAAACTTATAACTTTCTTCCCTTGCTCCTTGTGAGCTGGAATAGAGGCTGCAAAGACATGGAGGATGATATTTTCACATGGAGAGACAAAATACTACAAGATATGGGCAATGACACCTCTATTGAAGCCAATATACCTATCATTGATCTTGAATCTACTTTGAATAAACTTGAAAAATATATGACTAGTGAATTAAAACAATAAACAGAACTGGTATTCCTGAAAAAATATATCAATAATAATATTGTACCAAGAGGTTTAAGAGTAAAAAAGAATTGTACATATGAATTAAAAAGTAACTTCCAAAAGGAATGGGATGATGCTTTAGAAAACACCTCCATAACATTAATGAATATATTGAAAAGATCTAGGGAAGACTCACTTGAAACCATAGGGAACAATATATCACAAATAAAAGATTAAGTAAATAATCTTAAAGAAGATAAAAAATATAAAGACAATCAGTCAACTATACTACAGAGACTGGACAATCTGAATAAGGAATTGTTAGAAACTAAATGGAGAAAATATTAGAAGAGATGAAGGGGAAAATATAGAAATGGGAAAACAGGTCCCACTAGAAGGAAAAACAGAAATTACTAGACATGACAGTATAACTGATGATGCATACATAGAAGATCTCCCTAGGAATACAGAAGATAGAGAAAATCCACGAACATATGGGAATATTCAAAGACATAACAACCACAGAAATTCCTATAATTATCACACAAACAGTGAAATAATAATAATTGGAAGAGAAATCACTGGTATAGAGAAGATAGACCGGATCCAAGACAACATAATAGGATATATGACAAACAACAAAGTGGCTATTTACACTATGAAAATAAAAATAGAGACTATGGAAGATATGAGCAAGGGAGAGGGTATGGTTTTAGAGATACTAGGTATTCAGGACATAGGAGCAGCAACTATTCTTGATTTGATCCACAACAAAATGACAACTATATGGGTAGAAATGATAGATATTATGACGCATTTAGAGAAAGAGAGTTTATAGGAGGGAGATATCACAATAAAGACAGACAACAAGAGTGGGCTTCATTTTTTAGAAGAGAGACCAATCACACAAGGGACTTCAAAAAAGCAGCTAATTGCAAACGGCCAACCCTTAAGAAAAAGAAACAGAGAGGGACAAGAGGAGGAAGAAAGGGAAAGAGAGATGAAAAGAAAAAAAGAGAAGCTAAATCAGGTGTTTTTAATTTAGGTAGTCGGACATTAACCACTGAAGAAGAAAAGGTACTTAATTTAGGCTTAAGCTTTGCACCAACAGCAAGATTGAATAAATTCAATACCCACATACATATAAGTCAATTCAAAAAAAATCCCATAGAGAGAATTATAACATTAAAACAGACCAATCCCAGTGCAATAAACGCAAATCCAGAAATGAAACACACACATCTGAAACCAAAATCTTACTTCTATCCCACAAACGAAAAAGGAAGAAATTTAGAAATATAGCCAATGCAAAACTACATAAATATACAATTAATAATCTCACAAGAAAAGAAATAAATACTCTAGAGACTCTTAAAAATTACAAACAATTAACCATCAAGCCGGCGGATAAGGGTGGGGGTGTTGTTCTTCTAGACACTAAAAAAAATATAGAAGAAGCAAACAGACTACTAAATTATGTAGACGCCTACCAAGAGCTTAAATTGGATCCTATGAAAAAGTTTATAGGGAGACTTACAGAAATTCTAAATGATGCCAAAGAGAAAGGGATAATTTTAAAAAGGGAATACAATTTTCTAAATCCAAAATGTCCAAAAATCCCTGTTTTTTATTACCTACCTAAGGTACACAAATATCTGGTTAACCCACCTGGGAGACCATTTATATCTGGCATTGGTTCAATTACAGCAAATATATCCCAATACATAGACACATTCTTACAGCACTTCGTTAAATTGTTGCCTTCATATATAAAAGATATCACAGACATATTACAATGCTTAAACCAAATTCAATGGGAAGAGGGTCTAATTATGGGAACATGTGACGTCTCTTCCTTATATAAAAGCATAAAACACGAATTAGGATTAGAAGTCATCAATTTATTTATGTCTAGGGATATCTCTCTAAGAAAAGAACAAAATGAGTTCATTCTAATGGGTATTGAATTTATATTGAATCAGAATTATTTTTCCTTCAACAACAAATTTTATTTGCAAACAAGAGGGACCGCTATGGGTACAAGATTCACATCCAGCTATGCTAACCAATTTTTAGGTAAGTGGGAGGAGGAATTCATCCACACGCATAGGATGGGGGTGAGTCTCATACTCTATAGGAGGTACATTGATGATATCATTTTTATCTGGAAGGGGTCCACTTTGGACTTGGAAATGTTCCTAACAGAGATGAATGAGAATAATATAGGTGTAAGCTTTACCCATACATTTAGCCTAGACAAAATCACGTTCCTGGATCTAGATATCGAAATAATGGAGAACAGTATTATTACAAAGACACACTTCAAGAAAGTTGATGCTAATAACCTTATACACTCAAAAAGCTGTCACCTCGACCAATGGAAAAATAACATCCCTAAAGGTCAATGTTTGAGAATTAAGCACAACTGTTCGAGACTGTCAGACTATGAAGACCAGGTACAAATACTTGAAAGAAAATTCCTTGAAAGAGGATATGACCATAAATAATTTGAAAAAGCTAGAGAACAAGTGGATATGAAGGATAGAAACAGTTTACTTTCCTATACAAAAAGTAATATAATAAAATTGTTGTTATATATTTTTACAAATCTAACGCCTAGATTTAGAGTTCTGCGTTAGCCGTCCAAACCAGCGTTAGGGGGTCCTAACACTGGTTTTGGCCGCCCGCTGGTATTTAGAGTCAGTCAGGAAAAGGTCTAACGCTCACTTTCCAGCCGCGACTTTTCCATACCGCAGATCCCCTTACGTCAATTGCGTATCCTATCTTTTCAAAGGGATCTTTCTAACGCCGGTATTTAGAGTCTTGGCTGAAGTGAGCGTTAGAACTCTAACGACAAAACTCCAGCCGCTGAAAAAAGCCAGGAGTTAAGAGCTTTCTGGGCTAACGCCGTTTCATAAAGCTCTTAACTACTGTGCTCTAAAGTACACTAACACCCATAAACTACCTATGCACCCCTAAACTGAGGTCCCCCCACATCGCCGCCACTCTAATAAAAATTTTTAACCCCTAATCTGCCGACCGCACACCGCCGCAACCTACATTATCCCTATGTACCCCTAATCTGCTGCCCCTAACATCGCCGACCCCTATATTATATTTATTAACCCCTAATCTGCCCCCCCAATGTCGCCGCTACCTACCTACACTTATTAACCCCTAATCTGCCGACCGCTACTATAATAAATGTATTAACCCCTAAAGCTAAGTCTAACCCTAACGCTAACACCCCCCTAAGTTAAATATAATTTAAATCTAACGAAATAAAATAAATCTTATTAAATAAATTATTCCTATTTAAAGCGAAATACTTACCTGTAAAATAAACCCTAATATAGCTACAATATAAATAATAATTACATTGTAGCTATTTTAGGATTTATATTTATTTTACAGGCAACTTTGTATTTATTTTAACCAGGTACAATAGCTATTAAATAGTTAATAACTATTTAATAGCTACCTAGTTAAAATAATTACAAAATTACCTAGACGTCGGGAGAAGAGGATGTTCCGCGCCGGAGGTCTTGAAGATGGAGCAGCTCCTCGTAGGATGGATGAAGATAGAAGATGTCGCTTGGATGAAGATGTTTGCCGGTCCGGATGTCCTCTTCTTGCCAGATAGGAGGAAGACTACGGAGCCTCTTCTGGACCTCTTCTTGCCGGATAGAAGGAAGACTTCGGACCCTCTTCGGATAGAAGGAAGACTTCGGACCCTCAGACGGATCGGTGATACCCAGCGTGGTGAAGATAAGGTAGGGAGATCTTCAGGGGCTTAGTGTTAGGTTTTTTAAGGGGGATTTGGGTTAGATTAGGGGTATGTGGGTGGTGGGTTGTAATGTTGGGGGGGTATTGTATGGTTTTTTTTCAGGCAAAAGAGCTGAATTCTTTGGGGCATGCCCCGCAAAAGGCCCTTTTAAGGGCTGGTAAGGTAAAAGAGCTGTAAACTTTTTATTTTAGAATAGGGTAGGGCATTTTTTTATTTTGGGGGGCTTTGTTATTTTTTTAGGGGGCTTAGAGTAGGTGTAATTAGTTTAAAATTCTTGTAATCTTCTTTTATTTTTTGTAATTTAGTGTTTGGTTTTTTTGTAATTTAGTGTTTGTTTTTTTGTAATTTAGTTTAGTTGATTTAATTGTAGGTAATTGTAGGTTGTTTAATTTATTTATTGATAGTGTAGTGTTAGGTTTAATTGTAACTTAGGTTAGGATTTATTTTACAGGTAATTTTGTAATTATTTTAACTAGGTAGCTATTAAATAGTTATTAACTATTTAATAGCTATTGTACCTGGTTAAAATAAATACAAAGTTGCCTGTAAAATAAATCCTAAAATAGCTACAATGTAATTATTATTTATATTGTAGCTATATTAGGGTTTATTTTACAGGTAAGTATTTAGCTTTAAATAGGAATAATTTATTTAATAAGATTTATTTTATTTCGTTAGATTTAAATTATATTTAACTTAGGGGGGTGTTAGGGTTAGGGTTAGACTTAGCTTTAGGGGTTAATACATTTATTATAGTAGCGGTGAGGTCCGGTCGGCAGATTAGGGGTTAATAAGTGTAGGTAGGTAGCGGCGACATTGGGAGGGGCAGATTAGGGGTTAATCAATATTATGTAGGTGTCGGCGATGTTAGGGGCAGCAGATTAGGGGTACATAGGGATAATGTAGGTTGCGGCGGTGTCCGGAGCGGCAGATTAGGGGTTAATAATATAATGCAGGGGTCAGCGATAGCGGGGGCGGCAGATTAGGGGTTAATAAGTGTAAGGTTAGGGGTGTTTAGACTCGGGGTTCATGTTAGGGTGTTAGGTGCAGACTTAGGAAGTGTTTCCCCATAGGAAACAATGGGGCTGCGTTAGCAGCTGAACGCTGCTTTTTTGCAGGTGTTAGGTTTTTTTCCAGCTCAAACTGCCCCATTGTTTCCTATGGGGAATCGTGCACGAGCACGTTTTTTGAAGCTGGCCGCGTCCATAAGCAACGCTGGTATTGAGAGTTGAGGTGGCGGTAAATATGCCTGTACGCTCCCTTTTTGGAGCCTAACGCAGCCCTTCAGAGAACTCTCAATACCAGCGTTATTTAAAAGGTGCGGGGGAAAAAAACACGCATAGCTAATGCACCCCTTCTAACGCAAAACTCTAAATCTAGGCGTAAGAGTTTTTGGCTTTGTGTATCACCCTCCACTCCTATATTGCTCCTTTGCTGAGCGCTCCTCATTTATATTTTTTTAAGTTCTGCAATAAACCATGTTAAACTCAGCTCACTGTGTTTTCTGCATCTCATGACATGGTGCCAGAAGTACTTACCTGAGCATCTGTTTTTCTGATCGGTGACGATGTCTAAGTTCACTCCGCCTGAGCCATTTGATTTCTCCCAGCCTACAGCATGGCCTACCTGAAGACAGTGGTTTACACACTTCCAGCCTGCTTCCCGGCTGTATAAGCAGAGTGGTGAAGTACAAGTTAATTTTCTATGACAGTCTATGTGTTGTAAATACAAAAAGTATAAAATAGAACTACAGAAAAAAATAAACACATTATCCAAAATAAAAAAATTCAACCTAATCCCTATGAAAATAAAAAAGCCCCCCCCCAAAAAAAATTAAAAAAAAACAAACAAATCTAATGCTTAACTACCAATAGCCCTCAATAGCCCTTTAAAGAGCTTTTTGTAGGGCATTGCCGTAAGTTAAACAGCTAACAGTAAAACCCACCACCCATCAAACTTCCCAAAATAAATAAACCTACCACTAAAAATCCTAAACTACCCATTCCTTAAAAGGGCATTCAGCTCTTTTGCTGCCCTTTAAAGGGCACTCAGCTCTTTTAAGAAGTGCCCATAACCCTAATCTAAAAAAAAAAAAAAAAAAAAAACCCTGTCTAACCCCCAAAATTTTAAAAATTAAACCTAAATTTAAATTAAGCTAAAATTACAAAAAAAATGTATCTAATATTACAGAAAATAAAAACAAAATTATCAAACTTTAAAAAATTAAACTTAATCCCCATGAAAATAAAAAAGCCCCCCAAAATAAAAACACCCCCTAATCTAAGAAAAAACTACCAATAGCCCTTTTGTAGGGCATTGCCGTAAATTTAACAGCTTTTTTAAGAATAAACTACCAATAGCCCTTAAAAGGGCCTTTTGTAGGGCTTTGCCCAAAGTTTAACAGCACTTTTAAGAATTAAACATACTATGACCCCCTAACAGTAAAACCCACCAACCCCCCAAAATAAAAAATAAAAAAAATAAACTACCCATTGCCCTGAAAAGGGCATTTGTGTGGGCACTTAGCTCTTTTGCAAATTTCCCAAAAAAAAACCTAAGTTAAAAAATTAAAAATAAAAAAACAATAAAGCCCCAAATAGATACTCATGGGTCCTGAAGTCCGGAGGAGAAGATCTACTTCCAGACGGGTCCATCATCTTCATCCACAGTGAAGGCGGCGCAGAGATGTGGATCAGTATTTCCAGATGTGGCAATCTCGGAGGTGGCGATAGTCCTTGGCGGCAGTCCCCGGTGGTGCTCCTCGGCGGCGTGGAGGTTCCTATTCATGCGATCCTCCGCTGCACACTGAAGATTAAATCCATGTTTATTGGGGTACCTTGCATTCCTATTTGCTGACATTTTCACATCAGTCAATGGGATGAGAGCAAGTAAAATATTATTGGCTGACTAACAGCCAATAGGATGAGAGCACGTGAAATCCTATTGGCTGTTCACCAGCCAATAGGAGTTCACTTGCTGTCATCCTATTGGCTGATGTGAAAATGTCAGCCAATAGGAATTTCAAGGTACCCAAATAAATATGGGGTACCTTAGATTTAATCTTCAGTGTGCAGCGGAGGATCGCATGGAGAGGAACCTCCACGCCACCAAGGAGCACCGCCCCCAGGGACCGCCGCCAAGAACCATCGCCGCCTCCGAGAATTGCCACATCTGGAAACACAGATCCGCATCTCTGCTCCGCGCTGCCTTCGCTACGGATGAAGATGATGGACCAGCCTGGAAGAAGATCTTCTCTGCCGAACTTCAGGACCCGTGAGTATCTATTTGGGGCTTTAGTGTTATTTTTTTTTTTTTAGTTTTTTTTTTTAACTTAGGGTTTTCTTGGGCAATTTGCAAAAGAGCTAAATGCCCTTTTAAGGGCAGTGTAAAGTAGCTAAATACTCTTTTAAGTGCAATGCCCACACAAATGCCCTTGTCAGGGAAAGGGGTAGTTTAGTTTTTTTTAGTGTTAGGTTTTTTATTTTGGGTGGGTTGGCGGTTTTACTGTTAAGGGGGTCTTAGTATGTTTAATTCTTAAAACAGCTGTTAAACTTAGGGCAATGCCCTACAAAAAGCCCTTTTTAGGGCTATTGGTAGTTTATTCTTATATTAGAGTGTGTTTTTATTTTGGGGCAGCTTTTTTATTTTCATAGGCCTAGATTTGGAGTTTGGCGTTAGCCGTGAAAACCAGCGTTAGAGGCTCCTAACGCTGGTTTTAGGCTAACTCTGGTATTTGGAGTCACTCAAAAAAGGGTCTAACGCTCACTTTTCAGCCGCGACTTTTCCATACCGCAGATCCCCTTACGTAAATTGCGTATCCTATCTTTTCAATGGGATTTTTCTAACTCCGGTATTTAGAGTCGTGTCTGAAGTGAGCGTTAGAACTCTAACGACAAAACTCCAGCCGCAGGAAAAAAGTCAGT
Organism: Bombina bombina; assembly: GCF_027579735.1. NCBI lineage: Eukaryota > Metazoa > Chordata > Amphibia > Anura > Bombinatoridae > Bombina > Bombina bombina. The sequence continues at coordinate 264,564,156 of NC_069501.1, read as the reverse complement.
AGTTAAGAGCTTTCTGGGCTAACGCCGGTTTATAAAGCTCTTAACTACTGTACTCTAAAGTACACTAACACCCATAAACTATCTATGTACCCATAAACCGAGGTCCCCCCACATCGCCGCCACTCGATTAAATTTTTAACCCCTAATCTGCCGACCGCCAACTACGTTATACTTATGTACCCCTAATCTGCTGCCCCTAACACCGCCGACCCCTATATTATATTTATTAACCCCTAACCTGCCCCCCACAACGTCGCCGCCAGCTACCTACACTTATTAACCCCTAATCTGCCGACCGCAAAGCGCCGCCACCTACGTTATCCTTATGTACCCCTAATCTGCTGCCCCTAACACCGCCGACCCCTATGTTATATTTATTAACCCCTAATCTGCCCCCCTCAACGTCGCCTCCACCTGCCTACACTAATTAACCCCTAATCTGCCGAGCGGACCGCACCGCTACTATAATAAAGTTATTAACCCCTAATCCGCCTCACTAACCCTATAATAAATAGTATTAACCCCTAATCTGCCCTCCCTAACATCGCCGACACCTAACTTCAATTATTAACCCCTAATCTGCCGACCGGAGCTCACCGCTATTCTAATAAATGTATTAACCCCTAAAGCTAAGTCTAACCCTAACACTAACACCCCCCTAAATTAAATATAATTTTAATCTAACTAAATTAATCAACTCTTATTAAATAAATTAATCCTATTTAAAGCTAAATACTTACCTGTAAAATAAATCCTAATATAGCTACAATATAAATTATAATTACAGTGTAGCTATTTTAGGATTAATATTTATTTTACAGGCAACTTTGTAATTATTTTAACCAGGTACAATAGCTATTAAATAGTTAAGAACTATTTAATAGTTACCTAGTTAAAATAATAACAACATTACCTGTAAAATAAATCCTAACCTAAGTTACAATTAAACCTAACACTATACTATCATTAAATTAATTAAATAAAATAACTACAATTGCCTACAATTAAACCTAACACTACACTATCAATAAATTAATTAAATACAATATCTACAAATAACTACAATGAAATAAACTAACTAAAGTACAAAAAATAAAAAAGAACTAAGTTACAAAAAATAAAAAAATATCTACAAACATAAGAACAACAAAGCCCCCTAAAATAAAAAATGCCCTACCCTATTCTAAATTACTAAAGTTCAAAGCTCTTTTACCTTACCAGCCCTGAACAGGGCCCTTTGCGGGGCATGCCCCAAGAAGTTCAGCTCTTTTGCCTGTAAAAAAAACATACAATACCCCCCCCCAACATTACAACCCACCACCCACATACCCCTAATCTAACCCAAACCCCCCTTAAATAAACCTAACACTAAGCCCCTGAAGATCTTCCTACCTTATCTTCACCATACCAGGTTCACCGATCCGTCCTGAAGAGCTCCTCCGATGTCCTGATCCAAGCCCAAGCGGGGGGCTGAAGATGTCCATGATCCGGTAGAAGTCTTCATCCAAGCGGGGCAGAAGAGGTCTTCCATCCGATTGAAGTCTTCATCCAAGCGGGGCAGAAGAGGTCTTCCATCCGATTGAAGTCTTCATCCAGGCGGCATCTTGTATCGACATCCATCTGGAGCGGAGTGGCAGCATCCTGAAGACCTCTGACGCGGAACATCCATCCTGGCCGACGACTGAACGACGAATGACGGTTCCTTTAAAAGACGTCATCCAAGATGGCGTCCCTCGAATTCCGATTGGCTGATAGGATTCTATCAGCCAATCGGAATTAAGGTAGGAATATTCTGATTGGCTGATGGAATCAGCCAATCAGATTTAGCTCGCATTCTATTGGCTGATCGGAACAGCCGATAGAATGCGAGCTCAATCTGATTGCTGATTGGATCAGCCAATCGGATTGAACTTGATTCTGATTGGCTGATTCCATCAGCCAATCAGAATATTCCTACCTTAATTCCGATTGGCTGATGGAAGATCTCTTCTGCCCCGCTTGGATGAAGACTTCAATCGGATGGAAGACCTCTTCTGCCCCGCTTGGATGAAGACTTCTACTGGATCATGGACATCTTCAGCCCCCCACTTGGGCTTGGATCAGGACATCGGAGGAGCTCTTCAGGACGGATCAGTGAACCTGGTATGGTGAAGATAAGGTAGGAAGATCTTCAAGGGCTTAGTGTTAGGTTTATTTAAGGGGGGTTTGGGTTAGATTAGGGGTATGTGGGTGGTGGGTTGTAATGTTGGGGGGGGGTATTGTATGTTTTTTTTACAGGCAAAAGAGCTGAACTTCTTGGGGCATGCCCCGCAAAGGGCCCTGTTCAGGGCTGGTAAGGTAAAAGAGCTTTGAACTTTAGTAATTTAGAATAGGGTAGGGCATTTTTTATTTTGGGGGGCTTTGTTGTTTTATTAGGGGGCTTAGAGTAGGTGTAATTAGTTTAAAATTGTTGTAATATTATTCTTATGTTTGTAGATATTTTTTTATTTTTTGTAACTTAGTTCTTTTTTATTTTTTGTACTTTAGTTAGTTTAATTCATTGTAGTTATTTGTAGATATTGTATTTAATTAATGTATTGATAGTGTAGTGTTAGGTTTAATTGTCGGTAATTGTAGGTATTTTATTTAATTAATTTAATGATAGTATAGTGTTAGGTTTAATTGTAACTTAGGTTAGGATTTATTTTACAGGTAATTTTGTAATTATTTTAACTAGGTAACTATTAAATAGTTCTTAACTATTTAATAGCTATTGTACCTGGTTAAAATAATTACAAAGTTGCCTGTAAAATAAATATTAATCCTAAAATAGCTACAATGTAATTATAATTTATATTGTAGCTATATTAGGGTTTATTTTACAGGTAAGTATTTAGCTTTAAATAGGAATAATTTATTTAATAAGAGTTAATTAATTTCGTTAGATTAAAATTATATTTAATTTAGGGGGGTGTTAGTGTTAGGGTTAGACTTAGCTTTAGGGGTTAATACATTTATTAGAATAGCGGTGAGCTCCGGTCGGCAGATTAGGGGTTAATAATTGAAGTTAGGTGTCGGCGATGTTAGGGAGGGCAGATTAGGGGTTAATACTATTTATTATAGGGTTAGTGAGGCGGATTAGGGGTTAATAACTTTATTATAGTAGCGCTCAGGTCCGCTCGGCAGATTAGGGGTTAATAAGTGTAGGCAGGTGGAGGCGACGTTGTGGGGGGCAGATTAGGGCTTAATAAATATAATATAGGGGTCGGCGATGTTAGGGCAGCAGATTAGGGGTACATAAGGATAATGTAAGTAGCGGCGGTTTACGGAGTGGCAGATTAGGGGTTAATAATAATATGCAGGGGTCAGCGATAGCGGGGGCGGCAGAATAGGGGTTATTAAGTGTAAGGTTAGGGGTGTTTAGACTCGGGGTACAAGTTAGAGTGTTAGGTGCAGACGTAGGAAGTGTTTCCGCATAGCAAACAATGGGGCTGCGTTAGGAGCTGAACGCGGCTTTTTTGCAGGTGTTAGGTTTTTTTTCAGCTCAAACAGCCCCATTGTTTTCTATGGGGGAATCGTGCACGAGCACGTTTTTGAGGCTGGCCGCTTGCGTAAGCAACTCTGGTATCGAGAGTTGAAGCTGCGTTAAAAATGCTCTACGCTCCTTTTTTGGAGCCTTTATGTGGACTCTCAATACCAGAGTTATTTTTATGGTGCGGCCAGAAAAAAGCCGGCGTTAGCTACGCGGGTCCTTACCGACAAAACTCTAAATCTAGGCCATAGGGATTAGGTTTAATTTTTTTAAACTTTGGTAATTTGTTTTTTTTATTTTCTGTAATGTTAGCCTGTTTATATTTTGTAATCGTAGGTTTGTTTTTTGTAAACTTAGATTTTATTTTTTTTAAGTAATGTAGTTTTTTTTAATTATTTTAAGTAATTAACGGCTAGATTTAGAGTTTTGTCGGTAAAGACCAGCGTAGCTAATGCAGCTTTTTTTCCTACCGCTGCTTCCAAACACTGCTGGTATTTAGAGTTGTCTGAAGGGCTGTGTTAGGCTCCAAAAAGGGTGTGTTGAGCCTAATGTAGCTCCACTTCAACCCTCAATACCAGCGTTGCTTACGGTAGCGGTAAGCTGGGAAAACGTGCTCGTGCACGATTCCCCCATAGGAAACAATGGGGCAGTTTGGGCTGAAAAAAAAACCTAACACCTGCAAAAAAGCAGCGTTAAGCTCCCAACGCAGCCCCATTGTTTCCTATGGGGAAACACTTTCTAAGTCTGCACCTAACACCCTAACATTACCCCGAGTCTAAACACCCCTAACCTTACACTTATTAACCCCTAATCTGCCGCTTCCGCTATTGCTGACACCTGCATTACACAATTAACCCCTAATCTGCAGCTCCGGACACTGCCGCCACCTACATTATCCCTATGAACCCCTAATCTGCTGCCCCCAACATCGCCGACACCTACATAATATTTATTAACCCCTAATCTGCCCCGCCCAACGTCGCCGCCACCTAACTTTAAGTATTAACTGGACCTCGCTGCTACTATAATAAATGTATTAACCCCTAAAGCTAAGTCTAACCCTAACCCTAACACCCCCCTAAATTAAATATAATTTTAATCTACCAAAATAAATTAACTCTTATTAACTAAAGTATTCCTATTTAAAACTAAATACCTGTAAAATAAACCCTAATATAGCTACAATATAACGAATAATTATATTGTAGCTATTTTAGGATTTATATTTATTTTACAGGCAACTTTGTATTTATTTTAACTAGGTACAATAGCTATTAAATAGTTATTAACTATTTAATAGCTACCTAGTTAAAATAATTACAAAATTACCAGTAAAATAAATCCTAACCTAAGTTACAATTAAACCTAACACTACACTATCATTAAAATAATTAAATAAATTAACTACCAATACCTACAATTAAATACAATTAAATAAACTAAACTAAATTACAAAAAAAAACCACTAAATTACAGAAAATAAAAAAATATTACAAGAATTTTAAACTAATTACACCTAATCTAAGCCCCCTAATAAAATAAAAAAAACAAAATAATAAAAGTCCCTACCCTATTCTACATTACAAAGTAATCAGCTCTTTTTCCAGCCCTTTAAAGGGCTTTTTGCGGGGCATGCCCCAAAGTAATCAGCTCTTTTGACTGTAAAAAAAAATACAACCCCCCAACATTAAAACCCACCACCCACATACCCCTACTCTAACCCACCCAAACCCCCCTTAAATAAACCTAACACTACCCCCCTGAAGATCTCCCTACCTTGAGACATCTTCACCCAGCCGGGCCGAAGTCTTCATCCGATGGGGTAGAAGAGGACATCCAGACCGGCAGAAGTCTTCATCCTATCCGGGCAGAAGAGGACATCCGGACCGGCAGACATCTTCATCCAAGCGGCATCTTCTGGAGCGGAGCCATCTTCTTCCCAGCCGACGTGGATCCATCCTCTTCAACCGATACCTACTCGCCGAATGAAGGTTCCTTTAAATGACGTCATCCAAGATGGCGTCCCTAGAATTCCGATTGGCTGATAGGATTCTATCAGCCAATCGGAATAAAGGTAGGAAAAATCTGATTGGCTGATTAATTCAATAGAATTAATAGAATGCCAATAGAATGCGAGCTCAATCTGATTGGCTGATTGGATCAGCCAATCGGATTGAACTTGAATCTGATTGGCTGATTTAATGGGTGAAGACGGCTCAAGGTAGGGAGATCTTCAAGGGGTAGTGTTAGGTTTATTTAAGGGGGGTTTGGGTGGGTTAGAGTAGGGGTATGTGGGTGGTGGGTTTTAATGTTGGGGGGTTGTATTTTTTTTTACAGGCAAAAGAGCTGATTACTTTGGGGCATGCCCTGCAAAAAGCCCTTTTAAGGGCTGGTAAAAGAGCTGATTACTTTGTAATGTAGAATAGGGTATGGACTTTTATTATTTTGCTGTTTTTTTTTTATTTTATTAGGGGGCTTAGATTAGGTGTAATTAGTTTAAAATTCTTGTAATATTTTTTTTTATTTTCTGTAATTTGGTTTTTTTTGTAATTTAGTTTAGTTTATTTAATTGTATTTAATTGTATTTAATTGTATGTATTGGTAGTTAATTTATTTAATTAATTTAATGATAGTGTAGTGTTAGGTTTAATTGTAACTTAGGTTAGGATTTATTTTACAGGTAATTTTGTAATTATTTTAACTAGGTAGCTATTAAATAGTTAATAACTATTTAATAGCTATTGTACCTAGTTAAAATAAATACAAAGTTGCCTGTAAAATAAATATAAATCCTAAAATAGCTACAATATAATTATTTGTTATATTGTAGCTATATTAGGGCTTATTATACAGGTAAGTATTTAGTTTTAAATAGGAATACTTTGGTTAATAAGAGTTAATTTATTGTGTTAGATTAAAATTATATTTAACTTAGGGGGGTGTTAGGCTTAGGGTTAGACTTAGCTTTAGGGGTTAATATATTTATTATAGTAGCGTCGAGGTCCGGTCGGCAGATTAGGGGTTAATACTTGAAGTTAGGTGGCGGCGAAGTTGGGGGGGGCAGATTAGGGGTTAATAAATATTATGTAGATGTCGGCGATGTTAGGGGCAGCAGATTAGGGGTTCATAGGGATAATGTAGATGGTGGCGATGTGCGGTCGGCAGATTAGGGGTTAAAAATATTTATTATAGTGGCGGCGATGTGGGGGGACCTCGGTTTAGGGGTACATAGGTAGTTTATGGGTGTTAGTTTACTTTAGAGCACTGTAGTTAAGAGCTTTATATACCGGCGTTAGCCCATAAAGCTCTTAACTACAGCCTTTCCATGGGCGTTAGGAGTCTTGTCGGTAGAGGGTGTACCGCTCACTTCAGCCAAGACTCTAAATACCGGCGTTAGGAAGATCCCATTGAAAAGATAGGATACGCAATTGGCGTAAGGGGATCTGCGGTATGGAAAAGTCACGGCTTGAAAGTGATCGGTACACCTTTACCTGGCCTACTCTAAATACCAGCGGGCGTCCAAAAGCAGCGATAGGACCCCTTAACGCTGCTTTTGACGGCTAACGCAGACCTCAAAATCTAGGTGTAAGAGTTTAATTTAAGGTTTGTTAGGTTAGGGGGTTTAATATTTAAGTTATTTATTTGCGTTGTGGGGTTGGTGTTGTAGGAGTTAATAGTTAGATTACTGCGTTGGTGGCAGTTTAGGTGTTAATAGATATATGGCTAGATTACGAATTTTGCGGCATGAGTGAAAAAGCAGCGTTAAGACTCTTTTTCACTACTGCTGGTATTACGAGTCTTGCAGGCTTAGTTGCACCACAAACTTTTTTGGCCAGAACGCAACGTAAATACCGCAGCTTTTCAAAAGTCCTTTTTCAATGGGACTTCCTTTGCGCCGGTATTACGAGTTTGCCTGGGGGGCCAAAAAGTGAGCGGTACAGCCTAAAACTACAAGATTCATAATGTAAACTGAAAGTCAGTAGTTATGGGTTTTATGTTACAACGCCGTAACATAAAACTCATAACTAAAGTGCTAAAAAGTACACTAACACCCATAAACTACCTATTATAACCCCTAAACCGAGGCCCTCCCGCATCACAAACACTAAAATAAAATTATTAACCCCTAATCTGCTGCTCCAGACATCACCGCCACTAGAATTAACATATTAACCCCTAAACTGCCTTACTCCCGCATCGTAAACACTAGTTAAATATTATTAACCCCTAATCTGCTGTCCCTAACATCGCCGCAACCTACATTACTGTTATTAACCCTTAATCTGCTGCCCACAAATAATCTGCTGCCCACAAAATTGCCGCCACTATACTAAAGTTATTAACCCTTAAACCTAACTTAAACCTAACCCTACATAATTACTATGTAAAACTAAATACTTACCTATAAAATAAACCCTAAGCTAGCTACAATATAACTAATAATTACATTGTATCTCTCTTAGGTTTTATTTTTATTTCACAGGCAAGTTTGTATTTATTTTAACTAGGTAGACTAGTTAGTAAATAGTAATTAACTAGTTACTATCTAGTTAAAATAAATACAAACTTACCTGTAAAATAAAACCTAACCTGTCTTACACTAACACCTAACCTTATACTACAATTAAATAAATTACATTAATTAAATACAATTAACTAAATTACAAAACAAAACAAAACACTAAATTACACAAAATAAAAAAAGAAATTATCAAATATTTAAACTAATTACACTTAATCTAATAGCCCTATCAAAATTAAAAAAAAAAAAAACCTAGTCTACACTAAACTGCCAATAGCCCTTAAACGGGCCTTTTGCAGGGCATTGCCCCAAAAAAATCAGCTCTTTTACCTGTAAAAAAATAATACAAACAACCCCCCAACAGTAAAACCCACCACCCACACAACCAAACCCCCCAAATAAAAACCTATCTAAAAAACCTAAGCTCCCCATTGCCCTGAAAAAGGCATTTGGATGGGCATTGCCCTTAAAAGGGCATTTAGCTATTTTTCAGCCCAAACCCTAAGCTAAAAATAAAACCCACCCAATAAACCCTTAAAAAAACTAACACTAACCCCCGAAAATCCACTTACAGTGTTTGAAGACCCGACATCCATCCTCAACGAAGTGGCAGAAGTCCTCAACGAAGCGACAGAAGTCTTCATCCAAGCGGGCCGAAGTCTTCATCCAACCAGGCAGAATTCTTCATCCAGATGGTATCTTCTATCTTCATCCATCCGGCGCGGAGCGGCTCCATCTTCAAGACATCGGGCGCGGAGCATCCTCTTCTTCCGACGGCTCTTCTCGAATGAAGGTTCCTTTAAGTGATGTCATCCAAGATGGCGTCCCTTGAATTCCGATTGACTGATAGAATTCTATCAACCAATCGGAATTAAAGGTGAAAAAATCCTATTGGTGGATGCAATCAGCCATTAGGATTGAGCTTCATTCCTATTGGCTGATCCAATCAGCCAATAGGATTGAGCTCGCATTCTATTGGCTGTTCCAATCAGCCAATAGAATGCGAGCTTAATCCTATTGGCTGATTGACCTAGTTAAAATAAATACAAACTTAGCTGTGAAATAAAAATTAAACCTAAGATAGATAAAATTTAACTATTAGTTATATTGTAGCTAGCTTAGGGTTTATTTTGCAGGTATTTAGTTTTAAATAGGAATTATTTAGTTATTTATAGTAATTATTATTTTTTTAAAATTACATTAAAGTTAATGGGGGTTAGGGTTACGTTAGGGTTAGGGTTTAATAACTTTAGTATAGTGGCGGCGACGTTGGGGGCGGAAGATTAGGGGTTAATAACTGTAATGTATGTGGCGGCGATGTCAGGGGACGGCAGATCAGGGGTTAATAAGTGTAGGTAGGTGGTGGAGACAATGGGGTGGCAGATTAGGGGTTAATAACTGTAATGTAGGTGGCGGCGATGTTGGGGGACGGCAGATTAGGGGTTAATAAGTGTAGGTAGGTAGCGACAACATTGGGGCGGAAGATTAGGGGTTAATAAGTGTAGGTAGGTGGTGACGATGTTAGGGGCGGCAGATTAGGGGATAATAAGTGTAGGTAAGTGGCGGCGACATTGGGGGCGGCAGATTAGGGGTATTCTTTCACCACCCTGACATTTTCGGAATCCACATGGATGCAGCTTCGCTGCATCCAGGATAATTCTTTTAGCCTCACGCTGCCAAAATTCCATTGAGGATGCGTGCGCAACTGCCGACGGCGACGGACATTACAAACGCAATTATAGTATAGATGGGGAAAGATGTGGAGCCTGTGTACAATGCATTTACATTCCGTGAAGGGGAATAATTTGACTTTGAGATAGTCATGAACAAGCTCAGCGCCCATTTTGTGCCCAAGAGGAATGTGATTCATGAGAGGGCCTGTTTTCACAAATGCGCCAAGCATGTGGGTGAATCAGTGGAGTAATTTGTGTGCAGCCTTTAGAAACTTTATATATATATATATATATATATATATATATATATATATATATATATATATATATATATACACATAGACACACACACATAATGCACACAGCATAACTAATATTTCCAGCAGCTCATCACCTCTGGGAGCAAAGAGGTTAAAAAAAACCTGTGTTATGCTGTGAGCAGGAGTGTGGGGGCTGGGGGTATTTATGACCTGTCCTGCAGCAGCACACATAATTTACAAAGGACTTTCATCCCCCTCTTACCTCGTTCACTGTTACAGACAGTACATTCTCCACTGCCCGGAGTTCAGCTGCATGCAGATCCTTCAGCACCGCACTGGGGGGCCAAGAAGGGGGAGGGAAGGAATCAGCTAGATCTTGTCATGAATATTTATGAGTGCTGCTGACTTTAGCACTCAGTGTAACATGCTGTTAATCTCAAATAAAAAGATTCTGTTTACCTCCAGTCTCAACTAACGCGCGGGAAAGCTTTCAGATACCAGTGGAATGCAACCCTACACCGAAAGGTCTGTGGCACCGGCCTTTTTGGCCTATGCCCTAATATGCCCCTGCCCCTGAGAGACCATGAGACCACTGTAGTAGTTATGGACGATATCCTGGTGTATGATATTGACACGGCACCCCTGATTTTCCAGAGACTCCAAACTTGCCAAAGGCTACTCAGATTAAATGTTTGTGTAGTGCATGTACCGCAGAAGCAACTGGTGGTGGCAGATGCACTTTCCAGGCTCCTGCTGGCTGCTGTTGAAGGGTCCTTGACAGAATCAGATGTAAAGTCCATCACTTCAAGGAAACTGGAATAGAAAAGGAGAGAGAAAAATTGAGACACAGATCTCCAGGAAGTTATAAACTACATAAAGGGTGGTTGGCCTGAGAGCCGAACAGTGTGGATGTCACTGAGTGCTTTCCAGTCAGAGAGGGCGCATCTCACAGAACTAAAGGGTTTGGTGCTGTTTCATGATCACATTGTTATACCTGCTAGAATGCGGCAAGAAATGTTAAGTCAAATTCATGATGGCCATTTGGGGATTTCAAATTACAGGGAAAGAGCAGCCACGGCGGTGTGGTGGCCTAGGATCAGCACTGACATTGCAGAATACATTTCAAAATGTGCCTTTTGCTGTGAACATCAGCCTAAACAGAGGAGAGAACCTCTAATATCAACCTGCTGCCTGTGGGCCCCTGGCAGAAGATAGTTGCAGATTTGTGTGAATTTAACAGAAAAAAATATCTGGTTGTTGTAGACTACTACTCCAGGTATCTCAAAATCACACCATTAGCTGAGGCAACCATCATGTCATCACCAGCTTTAAAAGCATGTTTGACAGGTTGGGTATACCGTTGGAGTTGGTGATGGGATGCAGTTTGCTTCCATGGAGTTCTGATCCTTCAGTAGTGAATATGATTTCCTTCACTCTACTTCCAGTCCACATTACCCACAGGCCAATGGGATGGCTGAGAGGGCAGATCAAACCACCAGGTTCATTTTGAAGTAACCAGAACCCTATATGGCCCTCCTAGATTATAGGGCAACACCAATTTCATCCACAGGATGTAGCCCTGCACAGCTGATGTTGGGATGACAGATTTGTACCACATTGCCTTCTGTGGGTGAATTCAAGCCTGTCTCCCCTATTCCTCTGGAGGATGTTCAGAGGAGGGATGAGGAGGCGAAGCAGAGCTACAGATTATTTTATGACAGGAGACACTCTGTGCGCCCTCTGCCTGAGCTGAACCCGGGTCAGAGTCTCAGAGTCAAACTAGATGATGAAAAGAGGCGGAAGACACTGACTGTAAATTGTTCTGCAGTAAACCATGTTGAACTCAGCTCACTGTGTTATCTGCATCTCATTACAGAAAAACGTGATCGCTTGAGCGCAATTGAAGTTAACGTGCATCGGGTTAGCACAACCTCAGAACTCTGGTTATTATTAAATTATTAAATTATTTATTTAAAAAAATATTGCACAAAAAAGTTAGAAGGTCTTAAATATATATATAGAGGCCTATTTAACAAAAGTCTGTCGGACCTGATCCGACAGGGCGGATCAGGTCCGACACGTAACCGCCCACATGAAGTATAAAAAGAACATATTCTGCTACGTGAAGAACATTAGAATGTGAAATATTGATATTTTCATGTCTGGTTAGCGCACTTGAGAATATGTGTTCAGGTTTGAATGCGAGTAGGGTGTTTTTTCCACTTTTTTTGCTCAATTGACTTCTATGGGGAATAGGATATCTTGAGTGCAATATTCTAAGTTTGGCTTTTTACAATCATCAGTTTAGCCCCTGATCGCTAACCTTTTTACTTTCAACTTGTAATATGAGCGCAACCCGACGTCTGCATAAAGCTTATTTCTAGCTCAGTTAATGCCCGAGCAGGGGCTCGATCTGATATAAATCGGCGACGCCAAAATCTGTGCGGGTTTGGTATCCTATATACGGCGTAACCTAGAAGTTACGCCCGTATATTTCTGCCGTTGCCCGTAGTTTTTTGGGCCATAGGCAGGTATACCAAACCCGCGCAGTTTGGTATCCAATATACAGCATAAGGACTTACGTGGCGAAAATGGAGAAATCTTACTCCATTTTCACCTCGCCACAAAAAGCAGCCATAAGAAGCCTTACGCTGACTATTGGAGCCCCGTAACTACCTAAACTAGCTACAAAATAAACCTAACACCTAACGCATGCACAATGTCTATCTAGCTGTCACCCGCGATCTGCTAAATAAAACCTAACACCTAACGCATGCGCAATGTCTATCTACCTGTCAACCGCGATCCCCCGCCGCAATCCCTAATAAAGTATTTAACCCCTAAACTGCCGCTCCCGGACCCCGCCGCCATCTACATAAACTAACCCCCTACTGTGAGCCCCTAAAACCGCCACCATCTAACTGATCTATCCCCTAATGTGAACCCCTAAAACCGCAGCCATCTACCTGATCTATCCCCTAATGTGAACCCCTTACACCGCCGCCACCTATATAAAAATTATTAACCCCTAATCTAATCCCCCTTTACCGCCGCCAGCTATATTAATATTATTAACCCCTAATCTAATATCCCTAAAGTAATAAGTTCTATTACCAGCCCTTAAAAGGGCCTTTTGCGGGGCTTTGCCCCAAAGTAAACAGCTCTTTTGCCCTATAACCTGCCCTCCCTACACCGCTGCCACCTATATTAATAGTATTAACCCCTAATGTAAGCCCCTTACACCGCCGCCATCTATATTAAAATTATTAACCCCTAATTTAATCTACCTACCCCGCCGCCAGCTATATTATCTATATTAACCCTAAGTATATTATAGTTAATATAGTTATTACATTATATATATTAACTATATTAACCCTAATTATATTAGGGTTAATATAGTTAATATAGTTACTATAGTATTTATATTAACTATATTAACTCTATCTAACCCTAACACCCCTAACTAAATTCTTATTAAATAAATCTAATTCATATTATAAACTAAAATATTCCTATTTAAATCTAAATACTTACCTATAAAATATACCCTAAGATAGCTACAATATAATTAATAATTACATTGTAGCTATGTTAGGGTTTATATTTATTTTACAGGTAAATTGTTAATTATTTTAACTAGGTATAATAGCTATTAAATAGTTATTACCTATTTAATAGCTACCTAGTTAAAATAATTACCCAATTACCTGTAAAATAAATCCTAACCGGTGTAAGCGGTCAGATTAGGTAGATGGCAGCGGTGTAAGGGGTTCACATTAGGGCATAGATAAGGTAGATGGCGGCGGTGTAAGGGGTTCACATTAGGGGATAGATCAGTTAGATGGTGGCAGTTTTAGGGGCTCACAGTAGGGGGTTAGTTTATGTAGATGGCGGGGTTCGGGAGCAGCGGTTTAGGGGTTAATAACTTTTTTATTATTAGGATAGTGAGGGGGGATAGCGGTTAGAGGGTTAGACGTGTCGGGCTATGTTTAGGAGGCATGTTACACAGTGCGGGTGATTTCATACTTTAGTCAGGTTTTGTAGGCACCGGCAGTTTCTAACGTGGTGCAAGTCACTGGCGACGCCAGAAATTTGTACTTGCGCAGATTTCTGGACATCGCTGGTTTATCCGACTTACGGCACGTTAGCATCTGACGGCGCCGTATATTGGATAGTTCGAGTTGCGAGCTGAAACTGCAGGCGACGCGGGTTCCCTCGCTTGCGCCGCAAACTACGCCGTATATCGGATCGCGCCCCAGGAGTGTTAAATTACGCTCCACTTGCAATCTGGCCATAAATATTTTATATTACTATATCAAAGTATCCCTTTAAGAGAGTGAATATGCCTTTTTTCAATAAAAGAAATTTAATTTAAAAAAGGCCCCTCCTACTGCAATTTGCATCTAATAAACATTAAAAAACATAATCACTTGCATGTTTAGAATAACTTTCTTATTCTTTTTCACATATTTTGGTGCATTTTTGTAATTCTTTTTTTTTTTAATTAATCTTTTTAGGGAAACTACACCTGAAGCAGTAAGTAAAACAAAATTCTCCATCCCCCACCCCTGAGGCTGTTCACTTATTAGACTTATTATGTAAACATATGCAGCACATCTGTAATTGTACAGAGAGAGATTAAGGCAAAACAGAGAATGCTCGCATAAAAAAAAAAAAATCTAAGCATTGAAGCCTATGATTTTTCAGGACATTTTGCATGTTTTCAGTTGTTTTCAAAACACTACAGTACATATTACACATTTCCCCTAGTCGGAATCAGATATAAATGAGCTACATTTATATAAACACTCACTGTGTGGCATGTTGCAGGGATAGGTGTGCCCTCCACCCTCTCTGTGGTACGAAGAAAAAGCACTTATCAAATAATTTATGGATACTGCATAAATTATATACTTAAGTAGTTTATGAGGGATTTGATTTTTAGTTTGATGTCCCTTTAAAACTAATTTTATCTTAAAGTCTACACTCAGTCACTTACCTCACTAATTTAAAACTGGCATGTACAAACTTTCAAGAACACAAATGTAACTACTATAAAGTAGCTTGATACAAATGTCCCTGTTTATTATACTGTCCAGCAACTTGGTAATTTTTAGAGAAAAACTAGTGCCTCATTGTATGTTGCTTAGCATCTCTAACAAAAGAATAGATTGATTATAGATTTAGCTTACTC
Source organism: Bombina bombina (assembly GCF_027579735.1). Lineage (NCBI taxonomy): Eukaryota > Metazoa > Chordata > Amphibia > Anura > Bombinatoridae > Bombina > Bombina bombina. Next base: position 264,548,993 of record NC_069501.1, on the reverse strand, counting down.
ACCTGCAATCTGGTTTTAAAAATGATATAATTATTATTTGTTTAATATATAATATTTCCATATTTAATACACATAAATATTCATACCTATAGGTACCTTTTTGTCTGTAAAATATTATTCATATTTTAAGTGTTTTTTTATTTGTTTTAATGGATTTCACATGAAGGGGCCAAATTATCATAGTGCATACGCTGTCGGCATTTATGATTGCACAAGCATTTCTCATGAAATGCTTGTGCAATACCGGCCCCTGCACATTTGCGGCCAATTGGCCGCTAGCAGGGGGTGTCAATCAACCCAATCATATCCGATCAGGCTGATTGCTGTCCGCCACCTCAGAGGTGGCAAACAAGTTAAGGAGCAGCGGTCTTATGACCGCTGCTTCTTAACTTCTGATTCCGGCGAGCCTGAAGGCTTGCGCGGAATTAGAATCATTCGGGCCTTGATAAATTGGCCCTAAAATATCAGTCATAGGGGCTATTTTGAACCTTTACATTAATGGCCACATACAACAAGGTAAAAATAATTAATGGGCTTATGTGAATTTTTCACTTCCTTAAATTTAAATGGCTTTATTTTCGTGAGTGCAAAACTAAAATTCAACAGCTTTGTAAATTGCCAGAATGTTTTATTTTTATTATTATAATTACTATTATTATTATTATCATTATTTATGTTTGTTTGTTTGTTTATTTATTTAGTCAGCTACTTAACAACTACTGATTAGCACTAAAAAATATGTTAGTATTTTTATTTGCAAAATATGGTCAATATTATCTTAACAAGATGTTTTATTTCTATGGTAATGTTATAAAGAAACCTCTCTTTAAAAAAAACTGTCCCTTTCTCTACATTTATTTTGCTGCATTACATAAATAGCTGAGCTTTTTTGTGAGTATGTTACTTAGAAAAGCACTGCACGAACAAAAACTACCGGTTCTTACTTATCTTTACAATAAACATCCTGATTTTCTTGGGATCACATTAGTGTAATTTAGTGTACAAGAACATTAAGTCTACTAGCACATAATGATTTCTGCTAAAATATACCTCATTCAAGGGTTCTTTCAATGGTCTATTAACTAGTGGTCTGAAAATAGCTTAGGGAAAGAAAACTTTTCAGAGGTTATGTTTCTATGGATTGTTTTTGTTAAAGTGCTTTTAGACACAAGTGCTTTATTCACCGTTTTTACCTCATTGCAGGAGCAAACCAAAGAACACTTAACAGGGATTAAATGCTATAACATTGCAGGTTACCAGCTCAGATAAAATGCAATATAAGCGTCTATACTGTAACCAGTTTCATCTGTTTGTGCTGAAATAGCTGCTGAAACTGTGTATGAACAAAGCTAAAAGAAAGCAAGATATGCACATAGTTAATGCAAACTTAAAATATGGCAAATAATATACACCTTGATTACAAGTTTGTGCATTCGTCTTTTAACTCTGAAAATATGGTCATTTCAGCGTTAAAACAGCACCGCAGCCATTACAAGTCTTGTCGGTATAGGTGTACCTCAAGCCTTTTAGCTTGTAATGCAACGTCAGTACCGCACTCCTAAAAATGACGTTTTTTCATAGCGCCAGTATTACAACTTTTGCAGTGAGGCTAAAAAGCGAGCGTTACAGCCTAAAACGACAAGATCCGTAACGCCATCTAAAGTCAGTAGTTATGAGTTTTACGTTACAAAGCTGTAACATAAAACTCATATCTAAAGTGTTAAAAAGTAAACTAACACCCATAAACTACCTATTAACCCCTAAACCGAGGCCCTGCCGCATCACAGACACTGTATTAAAGTTTTTAACCCCTAATCTGCCGCTCCCGACATCGCCGCCACTAAAAAAAATGCTTAAACCCCTATTCCACCGCTCCCCGACATCGTCACCACTATAATAAACGTATTACCCCTAACCCGCCGCCCTCCCGCATCGCAAACACTATTTAAATATCATTAACCCCAAATCTGCCATCCGCCCACATCGCCCCCGCTATACTAAAGGTAATAAGCCCTAAACCGCAAGCCACTATAATAAACCTATTAACCCCTAAACTGAAAGCCCCCCACATCGCAATAAACTAAATTAAACTAGTAACCCCTAAACCGAAAGCCCCCACATCGCAATAAACTAAATTAAACTAGTAACCCCTAAACCTAATGCGCCCATAACTTTAGATTAAAATTACAATTTCCCTATCTTAAATTAAATTAAATTTAAGATAATCTACCAATGTTTGAAACTCTGTCAATACCGCGCCCTGCTTTGCAATACATTTATACGCATATAGAATGAGTTATAGAATGACATTAAAGAAATTAATTCTTAAAATCTGGTCATACAAGATTATTTTATTCTAACAAGAGGACAGGAGCTCCCTTTAAATTTTTATTTTCAAAAAAACATTTTGGGTAATTGGGTATAAAGGTCCTGACACCTTTAGAGGCTTTGATTAAACAACAGATTTATCCACCAGTGTTTTGAACAATAAAATAAGTTGTTATATAAAATTTGTTTCTATTTAATTTCTTTAATGTCACTGTATAACTGTAATGGGAATATGTATAAATGTATGGCAAAGCAAGGCGCGGTATTGACAGTTTCAAATGCTGCGCATGTGCGGTAAAGAGGGTCCAGGAAATTTACTGGTCTCGAAAATAGCAGTGACATATGCAGCCAGGTATGTAATGATGCTGGCATGCATGTGCATTATGGTCAAACTTTGTGAAACAGCTGATGCCACATCACAGGAAGTGACGTGGTTCCCTAATTTCACAAGTTCGCCATTTTCCCAGAACACCTGTCTTTGTATAGAGAGGCGGCAGAGGGGAGGGGTGCCATCAGAGAGCTCTACATAGGGGCTGGCCCACAAGTTCAGAACTGGGATTGTGCAGGAGACTGAGTAGGCTGGCTGTCACCTGCATGTCAACAGTGGATTGTGGAGCTGCTGCATGGTAATTTTGGAGGTAGGTAAATAGGCAGCTGCCCTTCATCCATTACACCAAAGAATTTGATCACATATACATTATATATATATATTAGACTTGTGCATGATCGAAAAATTTGTTTCGGTTCGGATCGATTCAGATTTTTTTGAATTTCGGTTCGGATCGATTCGAGTTCGTAAAAATTTGAATGAATTTGTTTCGGATTCGTTTCAGATTCATTCGGATTCAAATAAATTCGTCTGGATTCAGTTCCATTCGGAAATTCGGAATTTCGGTATGTGTTAGGTGGGATATGCTGTGTATTAGACTAGTATTATGTACTGTATATTAGGTGTAACCCATAGCAGAGTGATATACCTAATATACTGTACAATACTAGTGTAATCCATGGCGATCCAAATCTACCGAATAAATCCGAACTAATTCAGATTTATTCGGTAGATTCAGCACTATTTCAATTCGGAAATTCGAATCGATTCGAATCTCCGAATTTAACGAATTCGGCTGAATTTATCAGCAGCATTATTAAGTATTATTAACTATTAATATAACTGCTATGAAAAACTATCAAGATATTAAATTAGTACCAAAGGTCTTTTTTTAATCCACAAAAAATACATAATTTAAAAAAAAAAAACGTTTTATATGTATATATACACATATATACATACGCAGACACATAATACATACCAGAGTGAACTGCTCTGGCTTAAAATGCCCAGGACTAATTTTGGTCCCAGTCCAGCCCTGCACGGCTCAGCTCGAATGTTCCAAAATAGCAGGAGCTGTGGTACCTGCATGTTCAAAAAGTTACTATTTATTGACTTATTGTGGTTTAGTATGTGTGTGTTTATTTTTTTATGTGTTTGTATTTATATGTGTGTCTTTTTGTATTTGTGCGTGTGTGTACATTCCATTAATTATTGGGCTTCTCTATGATCACAGGGAAATCCCACATGTTCTGCATACTGGTCTGCTAATGAGTTATGCATATAGTTTCCTACAACACAAGGTAATAATGAGGTTAAAATAGGGGCAGTAATTCAACAGTGATTTGATCCTTGCTTTCCTAGAACACAAAAAATGAATTACAAACTCAAACAACTCAAGGCAAGACATGTTTTAACCTCTTCATTGCTCATAGTACATTGCAGTAGCATCATACTTCTTGCTTGTCCAGATTATCCATTGTCAATTAAGAGGTTAAATTACTGCCGCAACCCACTCTTACTTAGGCATGAAAGCACTTGATTATGTGTGTGTTCTGGGCAAGTAACTGTTAAAGGAATACTGCATTTCACTGCAGTGATTTAGAGACATTCCAGCTAAAATTGAAATGCACATGGTTGCATTTCATTTTCAAATATAAGCATTTTTTCAATTCACATGTATTAGCAAAAATTGCTAATATCAGCTGGTAATGACTAGGTAATTGCTTATATCAGCTGGTAATTACTTGATTTGTTTATTGCTGGCATGATACAAGTCCCACTGTAGCTCTAAGTAGCTGCAGTATTTACAATGCTGGCGCAATGAGAATATCTAGCTATGTTTCATATGCATGTGAAGAAAAAAATAGAAAATAAATGTTAAAACGAAAACAGTGATATTTTTTACTAGAAGCATTTTTTCCAATACATGTATATTGCAAATATGTTTCAATTCAAATATGTGCATTTAAATTGTGACTGGAATGGCCCTTTAACCTCCTGGTTATCCTGTTCTCTGAATAACCCAACACAGAGCCATATTACAAGTGGAGCTCTAAATATGGCTTTCGCAAAAGTAATACCAGCATAGTGCAGTGAAGGGGGTAAGTAGCGCAGTGATGGCCAGCAAATATAAATATATGTATATGGCTATAAAAATATATATTTACGTGTTAATATATGTATATACACATATTAACACAAAAATATATATGTATATAAGCATATACATATATATTTACTGGGAACACACAGTTCCCATAGACTGCAATGTAAAGGCACTTTTCAGTGCTGTTGTTTTTCTAACATCCCACATCCACCACATTTAACCCCATTTATTTAAACATAAAGATGCTGCTATCTTTTTTTTTTTTATAAAATATATTATGCTTGATTTTGGGGACATTTAATGGACATTTATAATTTTATAAGCACTAATTGCTACCGCGAGCTCGCAGTAGCAATAACTAGCCACTTGTAATGGATGGTTATTTATAGTGCGCCCTCAAACGCCCACGATAAATAATTGTAATCTAATTTGCACATCCAAATAACATATACACACCATCTTCATGCTATAAAAATGATCATTCTATACTGAGGCATTAAAGGGACATAATACTCATATGCTAAATCACTTGAAACTGATGCAGTATAACTGTAAAAAGCTGACAGGAAAATATCACCTGAGCTTCTCTATGTAAAAGAGGAAGATATTTTACCTCACAATCTCCTCAGCTCGCCAGAGTAAGTTCTGTGTAAAAAGCTCCCAGCTGCAGGTAAAAAAATTAAAAATAATGAAGAAATGAACAGCAGCCAATCAGCATCAGCAGTGCTGAGGTCATGAACTCTTACTGTGATCTCATGAGATTTCATAGTAAGCTTCCTTTACCTGATTGGTGAAATAATATGAGAGTGCACGATGCTAGTCCCTTCAGATGTCCCAGGACAAACACACTAAAATGCTGCTTAGAAATCCTTTATAATGGGAGGTGGCTACTGAGGAACTTTTGAGGTAAAATATCTTTCTTTTTTACATAGAGATGTTCAAGTGATATTTTCTAATCAGCTTTTTACAGCTATGCTGCATCACTTTCAAGTTTTTAAACATTTGGGTATTATGGCCCTTTAACTTAAAGAAACATTTTTCTCAATAAAGTTGTATTATTCTGTAAAGACAAATAGCAGACACATATTAACCCCTTAACAGTGATGTGCAGTGACGTCAGAGGCTGGTGAGGCAGTGGCTAGGGTAGGATACACCTTCATTCTTTAGATATCCTTTGTTGAAGAAATAACAATGCACATGGGTGAGACAATCACATGAGGTATCTATGTGCAGCCACCAATCAGCAGCTACTGAGCATATTTAGATAGGATTTTCAACAAAGGATATCAAAAGAATGAAGAAAATTAGATATTAGATGTAAATTGGAAAGTTATTTAAATTTGCATATTGGTTTCATGTCCCTTTAAATGGTGTCTTGGAAAACTGGTCAACTTAGTAAACATCTGATTTTAGTCTAAAAGGATTGTAACAGAAACTCTTGCCAGATAACACAATGCTTGCTCTGATTATGAGATCTAGAAATCCATGCCCATTAAAATATGTTTAAAGATACTTTTTACTTTAATGCTGTAAATTATGCTTATAGATTCTTTCATTATTCAGTAAATATAAAAATGTGTTGATCCAGTGGCGGCTGGTGAAATTAAAAGATAGTGGGGCGCTTGACCCCACCCCTTTAAATAAAGCCACACCATCAGATGGCACTACCAATTCATTAATTAAATAAATAAAAGGCAGACAGAAACACAGAAAAGCAATCGGGGGAAAGGGAGAGAGAGACGGGGAGAGAGACACAGAGGGTTAGAGAGAAAGAGAGAGAGAGACACAATCACACTCAGAGAGTTAGAGAGAGAGAGACACAATCACACTCAGAGGGTTAGAGAGAGAGACACACAATCACACACAGAGGGTTAGAGAGAGAGAGAGAGAGAGAGAGAGACACAATCACACACAGAGGGTTAGAGAGAGAGAAAGAGAGAGAGAGAGACACAATCACACACAGAGGGTTAGAGAGAGAGAAAGAGAGACACAATCACACACAGAGGGTTAGAGAGAGAGAAAGAGAGAGAGACACAATCACACACAGAGGGTTAGAGAGAGAGAAATAAAGTAGAGCTGCAACAACTAATCGTCATAATCGATAATAATCGATCATGAAAATAGTTGTCAACGAATCTCATAATCGATTAATCGGTTTGCAATTAGGTGGTCTGTGCACAACACCAGCTGCTTCACTCCAATGAACTCCTGCACATGGTATTGTGTTTTATGGTTATGACCTTAGCCTAAAGGACGTCTACAGACGTCTACTTTTCACTTTTTCAGGACAGTATAAGCTTACAACTACCCCTGGCTTATATGCAACCCAGATATAATAGTCATCATTTGGATTGTTTATATTAAATCTGGTGATTTGGAACTATGCTTTTCATGATATAGTGCCAAGCTTGTTATTTACACCTAGCCCCTAGATTGATAGGTGATATTTAAATTGATGTGCACTATTATCTGTTTGCACAATTATTAGCGTATTGCTTGCTATTGCTGATTATATGTACTGTATAAATAAATATGTAAGGCTTTGTCCTGTTATTGATATACAGTCCTTAGCAATTTTTGATTTTGTTTTTATTGTTTTTTTTTTTATATTTTTTATAAATTGTGATAATATGTACCAGATTCAACCTTTATAAGTATATATTCGTTATTTTTAGAGCGCACTAAATATTTCCCCTAAGCTTATAGCTGGTTATTTACCATTGCATATAGATATTCAAGATATTTTTATGTTAGAATGAAGTCAAGGGTTACTTTATTGAGTGGTCTCTTGCCAAGGTAGAAAACACTTAGCATTGGTGAAGAGCTAACAAAGATAAATATCCCACTTTGGTGAAATTGGCAAAACCTTACTTATACACCTCAACAGCCTTTTCTCTGCTGCAGGAAATATAGCTGCAAACAGAGAACCAGCCTTAGCCAGAAGCATGTGGACATGTTGAGATGTTTGCATTTCAATGCAAAGTTTCTGAAAGAGTGAATAACAGAATGTTATTAACAGTGATAGTCTAACTCTTTCTAGTTCTACCTCTTTTCAAACAGTTTGTAGTTTTGTTTTGTTTAATTATAAAACTGTGCTCTGCTGCTTAAAAATTGAAGAAACAGTTGTGTTAATGTAAAGTTTTAGTCTGAAGTTTATATTTGTAACACTCATTATGTGGATTTTATTTAAAACTTAGAAAACTATTATTGATTCTGTTTTTATCCGATTAGTCGATTAATCGAAAAAATAATCGGCCGATTAATCGATTATGAAAATAATCGTTAGTTGCAGCCCTAAAATAAAGAGAGAGTGAGAGACGCAATCACACAGAGAGGGTTAGAGAGAAAGAGAGACACAATCACATACAGAGGGTTAGAGAAAGAGAGACACAATCACACACAGAGGGTTAGAGAGAGAGAGAGACAAAATCACACACAGAGGGTTAGAGAGAGAGAGAAATAGAGAGAGACACAATCATACACAGAGGGTTAGAGAGAGAGAGAGAAAGAGAGAGACACAACCTCACACAGAGGGTTAGAGAGAAAGAGAGAGAGAGAGACAATCATACACAGAGGGTTAGAGAGAGAGAGACACACACAATCACACACATAGGGTTAGAGAGAGAGAGAGAGAGAGAGAGAGAGAGAGAAACACAATCACACACAGAGGGTTAGAGAGAGAGAGAAAGAGATAGACACAATCACACACAGAGGGTTAGAGAGAAAGAGAGAGAGACACACAATCACACACAGAGGGTTAGGGATAGAAAGAGAGAGAGACACAATCACACACAGAGGGTTAGAGAGAGAGAGAAAGAGAGAGACACAATCACACACAGAGTGTTAGAGAGAGAGAAAGAGAGACACAATCATACACAGAGGGTTAGAGAGAAAGAGAGAGACACAATCACACACAGAGGGTTAGAGAGAGAAAGAGAGTGGAGCTCTAAATATGGCTTTCGCAAAAGTAATACCAGCATAGTGCAGTGAAGGGGGTAAGTAGCGCAGTGATGGCCAGCAAATATAAATATATGTATATGGCTATAAAAATATATATTTACGTGTTAATATATGTATATACACATATTAACACAAAAATATATATGTATATAAGCATATACATATATATTTACTGGGAACACACAGTTCCCATAGACTGCAATGTAAAGGCACTTTTCAGTGCTGTTGTTTTTCTAACATCCCACATCCACCACATTTAACCCCATTTATTTAAACTTAAAGATGCTGCTATCTTTTTTTTTTTTAAAAAATATATTATGCTTCATTTTGGGGACATTTAATGGACATTTATAATTTTATAAGCACTAATTGCTACCGCGAGCTTGCAGTAGCAATAACTAGCCACTTGTAATGGATGGTTATTTATTGTGCGCCCTCAAACGCCCACGATAAATAATTGTAATCTAATTTGCACATCCAAATAACATATACACACCATCTTCATGCTATAAAAATGATCATTCTATACTGAGGCATTAAAGGGACATAATACTCATATGCTAAATCACTTGAAACTGATGCAGTATAACTGTAAAAAGCTGACAGGAAAATATCACCTGAGCTTCTCTATGTAAAAAAGGAAGATATTTTACCTCACAATCTCCTCAGCTCGCCAGAGTAAGTTCTGTGTAAAAAGTTATACTCAGCTGCTCCCAGCTGCAGGTAAAAAAAATAAAAAAAATGAAGAAATGAACAGCAGCCAATCAGCATCAGCAGTGCTGAGGTCATGAACTCTTACTGTGATCTCATGAGATTTGACTTAACTCTCATGAGATTTCATAGTAAGCTTCCTTTACCTGATTGGTGAAATAATATGAGAGTGCACAATGCTAGTCCCTTCAGATGTCCCAGGACAAACACACTAAAATGCTGCTTAGAAATCCTTTACAATGGGAGGTGGCTACTGAGGAACTTTTGAGGTAAAATATCTTTCTTTTTTACATAGAGATGTTCAAAGTGATATTTTCTAATCAGCTTTTTACAGCTATGCTGCATCACTTTCAAGTTTTTAAACATTTGGGTATTATGGCCCTTTAACTTAAAGAAACATTTTTCTCAATAAAGTTGTATTATTCTGTAAAGACAAATAGCAGACACATATTAACCCCTTAACAGTGATGTGCAGTGACGTCAGAGGCTGGTGAGGCAGTGGCTAGGGTAGGATACACCTTCATTCTTTAGATATCCTTTGTTGAAGAAATAACAATGCACATGGGTGAGACAATCACATGAGGTATCTATGTGCAGCCACCAATCAGCAGCTACTGAGCATATTTAGATAGGATTTTCAACAAAGGATATCAAAAGAATGAAGAAAATTAGATATTAGATGTAAATAGGAAAGTTATTTAAATTTGCATATTGGTTTCATGTCCCTTTAAATGGTGTCTTGGAAAACTGGTCAACTTAGTAAACATCTGATTTTAGTCTAAAAGGATTGTAACAGAAACTCTTGCCAGATAACACAATGCTTGCTCTGATTATGAGATCTAGAAATCCATGCCCATTAAAATATGTTTAAACATACTTTTTACTTTATTGCTGCAAATTATGCTTATAGATTCTTTCATTATTCAGTAAATATAAAAATGTGTTGATCCAGTGGCGGCTGGTGAAATTAAAATATAGTGGGGCGCTTGACCCCACCCCTTTAAATAAAGCCACACCATCAGATGGCACTACCAATTCATTAATTAAATAAATAAAAGGCAGACAGAAACACAGAAAAGCACTCGGGGGAAAGGGAGAGAGAGACGGGGAGAGAGACACAGAGGGTTAGAGAGAAAGAGAGAGACACAATCACACTCAGAGGGTTAGAGAGAGAGAGACACAATCACACTCAGAGGGTTAGAGAGAGAGACACACAATCACACACAGAGGGTTAGAGAGAGAGACACAATCACACACAGAGGGTTAGAGAGAGAGAAAGAGAGACACAATCACACATAGAGGGTTAGAGAGAGAGAAAGAGAGAGAGACACAATCACACACAGAGGGTTAGAGAGAGAGAAATAAAGTAGAGCTGCAACAACTAATCGTCATAATCGATAATAATCGATCATGAAAATAGTTGTCAACGAATCTCATAATCGATTAATCGGTTTGCAATTAGGTGGTCTGTGCACAACACCAGCTGCTTCACTCCAATGAACTCCTGCACATGGTATTGTGTTTTATGGTTATGACCTTAGCCTAAAGGACGTCTACAGACGTCTACTTTTCACTTTTTCAGGACAGTATAAGCTTACAACTACCCCTGGCTTATATGCAACCCAGATATAATAGTCATCATTTGGATTGTTTATATTAAATCTGGTGATTTGGAACTATGCTTTTCATGATATAGTGCCAAGCTTGTTATTTACACCTAGCCCCTAGATTGATAGGTGATATTTAAATTGATGTGCACTATTATCTGTTTGCACAATTATTAGCGTATTGCTTGCTATTGCTGATTATATGTACTGTATAAATAAATATGTAAGGCTTTGTCCTGTTATTGATATACAGTCCTTAGCAATTTTTGATTTTGTTTTTATTGTTTTTTTTTTATATTTTTTATAAATTGTGATAATATGTACCAGATTCAACCTTTATAAGTATATATTCGTTATTTTTAGAGCGCACTAAATATTTCCCCTAAGCTTATAGCTGGTTATTTACCATTGCATATAGATATTCAAGATATTTTTATGTTAGAATGAAGTCAAGGGTTACTTTATTGAGTGGTCTCTTGCCAAGGTAGAAAACACTTAGCATTGGTGAAGAGCTAACAAAGATAAATATCCCACTTTGGTGAAATTGGCAAAACCTTACTTATACACCTCAACAGCCTTTTCTCTGCTGCAGGAAATATAGCTGCAAACAGAGAACCAGCCTTAGCCAGAAGCATGTGGACATGTTGAGATGTTTGCATTTCAATGCAAAGTTTCTGAAAGAGTGAATAACAGAATGTTATTAACAGTGATAGTCTAACTCTTTCTAGTTCTACCTCTTTTCAAACAGTTTGTAGTTTTGTTTTGTTTAATTATAAAACTGTGCTCTGCTGCTTAAAAATTGAAGAAACAGTTGTGTTAATGTAAAGTTTTAGTCTGAAGTTTATGTTTGTAACACTCATTATGTGGATTTTATTTAAAACTTAGAAAACTATTATTGATTCTGTTTTTATCCGATTAGTCGATTAATCGAAAAAATAATCGGCCGATTAATCGATTATGAAAATAATCGTTAGTTGCAGCCCTAAAATAAAGAGAGAGTGAGAGACACAATCACACAGAGAGGGTTAGAGAGAAAGAGAGACACAATCACATACAGAGGGTTAGAGAAAGAGAGACACAATCACACACAGAGGGTTAGAGAGAGAGAGAGACAAAATCACACACAGAGGGTTAGAGAGAGAGAGAAATAGAGAGAGACACAATCATACACAGAGGGTTAGAGAGAGAGAGAAAGAGAGAGACACAACCTCACACAGAGGGTTAGAGAGAAAGAGAGAGAGAGAGACAATCATACACAGAGGGTTAGAGAGAGAGAGACACACACAATCACACACATAGGGTTAGAGAGAGAGAGAGAGAGAGAGAGAGAAACACAATCACACACAGAGGGTTAGAGAGAGAGAGAAAGAGATAGACACAATCACACACAGAGGGTTAGAGAGAAAGAGAGAGAGACACACAATCACACACAGAGGGTTAGGGATAGAAAGAGAGAGAGACACAATCACACACAGAGGGTTAGAGAGAGAGAGAAAGAGAGAGACACAATCACACACAGAGTGTTAGAGAGAGAGAAAGAGAGACACAATCATACACAGAGGGTTAGAGAGAAAGAGAGAGACACAATCACACACAGAGGGTTAGAGAGAGAAAGAGAGAGAGACACAATAATACACAGAGGGTGAGAGAGAAAGAGAGAGACACAATCACACACAGAGGGTTAGAGAGAGAAAGAGAGAGAGACACAATCATACACAGAAGGTTAGAGAGAGAGAGAGAAAGAGAGACACAATCACACACAGAGGGTTAGAGAGAGAGACACAATCACACACAGAGGGTTAGAGAGAGAAAAAGAGAGAGACACACAATCACACACAGAGGGTTAGAGAGGCACATAAGGGATGAGAGTCAGAGGGGGAGGAAGAGAGACAGAGAGAGAAAGAGACCATGGGGGAGAACAACACATAAGGAGAGAGATGGATAGATAGAGAGACACACACACACACACAAGGGGGTGGAGTAGAGGGACCACTGCATTTTAAAGTAATAAAACAGCAGAGCTACAGAGAATTCAGAAAATTAGTCTATAATTTAGTGTGAAGTACAGAGGCAAGCTGCTAAGTTAGTGGGTGTAAAGTTTGAGTAAACAAAATACAAAAACGATCCTTTGCTGTAAAAGAGTAAACAAACACTAAACCACATTCATTAAATTATCATTTTCACTAACAGAATCCCTTTCAGTAAAATCTTACTTTAATAAGATGTGGCTGAAACACTGGTCTCTGTGCCTCTTTTCCTGCTCTGTATAAGGATTCAGGAAGTGACAGTGGCACATTCCACTGCACTTAGAGGGGAAGAACAGAACTCTCTTTTTCACTTTAGCAAAGCTAGCAGGTTCACAGGACAGCAACAAAATATATGAAAGTTGTTTTTTTTCGTTTTTGTTTTGTTTTATGTGATTTAACATCCAGCCCCAACCCTATGTTCCACTTACTAATGCCTCTTGCTGGATTGGTTCAGCCCAAATAGGACTGCCTCAAATAAGCAGTTAATGGGCCATGCAATGATCTTAACCACTTGCATCCAGTAGATTGCGCAGCATGTTGTGTAATGGTGGGCAGACCTGCTTGTGCCTCTCCATTGCACAACATATAGCTGTGAGAAAAAAAAATGCTGGGGAAAAAAAATTACAATTTTTTTTTTTAAAGCCAATAAAAAAAATATATATATTTTTGCCCATATGAGAGGTGAAGCACTGCCTCACCTGCCTCTAGTGACTGCACATCACTGCCCCTTAATGACCGAGGACGTGCAGGGTACGTCCTCAAAAAAAAGGCAGTTAACGCCTGAGGACGTACCCTGCACGTCCTCGGTGTGGAAAGCAGCTGGAAGCGATCCTGCTCGCTTCCAGCTGCTTTCCGGTTATTGCAGTGATGCCTCGATATGGAGGCATCCTGCAATAACCTTACATGGCCATCCGATGCAGAGAGAGCCACTCTGTGGCCCTCTCTGCACCGGACATCGATGGCCGGTATCGTTGGTGGGTGGGAGTCGACTTGGGAGGCGGGTGGGCGGCCATCTGTGTGCCGTGTGACGTAGAGGGGGGCGGGATCGGGGGCGGGACCGTCGGGGGCACGCACGGACGCACGCGCGTGCAGGGAGGGTGGCGAGGGGGCGCGTGCACGGGGCGGGAGCGGGTGGGAACCGCTACACTACGGAAAATGAATAAAAACTAAAATGTTAAAAGTGGCCTAAGCACAAAAAAAATAAACACAAAAAGAGATCGTGGAGGGGTGGGGGGTTGGTTTTTGTGTGGGGGGGAATATACACTACAGAAAGTCTAAAAAATGTAAAACAAAAACATTTTTTCTTCTAAACTGGGTACTGGCAGACAGCTGCCAGTACCCAAGATGGCGCCCATTAAGTTAGAGTGGGAGGGTTATAGAGCTGTTTGGGGGGGGATCAGTGAGGTTGGGGGCTAAGGGGGGATAGTACACAACAGCATATGTAAATATGCTTTAAAAAAAAACACCAAAAAATACAAATATAGCTTTTATTTTAGTACTGGCAGACTTTCTGCCAGTACTTAAGATGGCGGGGACAATTGTGGGGTGGGGGAGGGAAGAGAGCTGTTTGGGAGGGATCAGGGGGTCTGATGTTTCAGGTGGGAGGCTGAGCTCTACACTAAATCTAATATTAACCCTGCAAGCTCCCTACAAGCTACCTAATTAACCCCTTCACTGCTAGCCATAATACACGTGTGATGCGCAGCAGCATTTAGCAGCCTTCAAAATACCAAAAAGCAACACCAAAGCCATATATGTCTGCTATTTCTGAACAAAGGGGATCCCAGAGAAGCATTTACAACCATTTGTGCCATAACTGCACAAGCTGTTTGTAAATGATTTCAGTGAGAAACCTAAAATTGTGAAAAAAATAGCGTTTTTTTTAATTTGATTGCATTTGGCGGTGAAATGGTGGCATGAAATATACCAAAATGGGCCTAGATCAATACTTGGGGCGTATTATGCTGGGCATAATACACGTGTGGTGCGCAGTGGCATTTAGTGGCATTCTAATTACCAAAAAGCAACACCAAAGCCATATAAGTATGCTATTTCTGAACAAAGGGGATCCCAGAGAAGAATTTACAACCATTTGTGCCATAATTGCACAAGCTATTTGTAAATAATTTCAGTGAGAAACCTAAAGTTTGTGAAAAAAATTGTGAAAAAGTGAACGATTTTTTTTATTTGATCGCATTTGGTGGTGAAATGGTGCCATGAAATATACCAAAATGGGCCTAGATCAATACTTTGGGATGTCTACTAAATAAATATATATACATGTCAATGGATATTCAGAGATTCCTGAAAGATATCAGTGTTCTAATGTAACTAGCGCTAATTTTGACAAAAAAATGGTTTGGAAATAGCAAAGTGCTACTTGTATTTATTTCCCTATAACTTGCAAAAAAAGCAAAGAACATGTAAACATTGGGTATTTCTAAACTCAGGACAACATTTAGAAACTATTTAGCATGGGTGTTTTTTGGTGGTTGTAGATATGTAACAGATTTTGGGGGTCAAAGTTAGAAAAAGTGGGGTTTTTTTTCAATTTTTCCTCATATTTTATAAATTATTTTATAGTAAATTATAAGATATGATGAAAATATTGGTATCTTTAGAAATTCCATTTAATGGCGAGAAAAATGGTATATAATATGTGTGGGTACAGTTAATGAGTAAGAGGAAAATTACAGCTAAACACAAACACCGCAAAAATGTAAAAATAGCCTTGGTCCCAAACGGACAGAAAATGGAAAAGTGCTGTGGACATTAAGGGGTTAAAGGGACATAATGAATGTATCTGAAATGAAAACCTGCAAGCCAATAGAATAAAATAACCACACTTTTATTGAAAGTAACACTTAAATTGGACAAAAACATCTTAAAACAATAATGCTACACAATAATTTGACCAAGAAAAAAAAACAAGGAAAAAACGATAACGCCATTTTCGGCCATGATGTTTCTTCAACTAAAATGTTGGTGCATCCCTACTTAAAACAATATTAAATATCAATATACTGCATTATTCTTTATTTAGTTCTAAGTAACAGAATCAGATTCAACAGGTTTTTTTTTTTACCAATTATCTAAATAAAGTATAGTCCTAGAAAACTATTGTATGCAAAACAATAAGTCAAGAAATTAAATTAAACAGCAGCTCTAGGCTAGCAGGCCTGCGGCCGAAATTTCAGTGCATCCCTATTTAAAATTACCCCAGACTACTCTGGCGAGGCTGATTGACAGCTCCTGCTTATGTATATTTGGTTGCTTGAGGACAGGGGGCAACATTGCATGACCACAGGGTCAGATTCTCTAATTGGGAACCTGTCCCCTACACATATGTACACAAGACTCTTGTAATTGTTGGTTTTCTCATATAGTATAAATTAATACATTGATTTTGTGTAAACATTAATCAAAACTTTTACTTCAAAACATTTTGAGTAAGTTCTGAATGCACAAATAGAATATGTGGCCAGGTTGCCTAAATTCTTGTGTACTGAAGACTCTTCTTATCTACTCCAAATAATATTAGCATTAATACTCCAAATAATATTAGCATTAATATTGTTGTCTTTGGGTTGTGGAAACCCTTTTACTCAAAAGTGGAAAGCTATATTACAATAATTTCAACCAAGCAATCACATTCATTGTTAAAGCCTCAGATCCAGAAACAAACATAATCCTATTAGCATGCATTTCAGGTAAGCAAATTAGAATGTTCCTTGAATCACAATCATTCGTTAATTTGAATGACTACAGCGAAAGATGAAATATGTCTATAGTTATTCAGTTTGTAAGTCACTACATTGGTATATGACCATCTGTATATTTAAATGCAAATCTATCAAAGGGTTGTGCTTCAAGGAGCATTCTTGTTTTATTATCTGACTTTACCAGCACAGCTACAAGAACACCCTCATTATCCACACTAACTGTTATGAGGTTATGGACTCCATTTATCAAACTCCGGACAGACAAGGTTCCCACCCAAGAACCTTGTCCAACTAGCATCACGGCAGCAGGGCAGCATGCGTTTGCACAAGCAATTGCTTTGCAGCTGTATTCCGCTACCCGCAGTTATCATTGCAAGAGCAATTGCTTATGCAGCCATATTCCTGTGCAAGAGGGATGATTTGACTCTGTCACCCTTGAGGATCCTTAATCTAGGAGCCACTGAAAAATTCATGACTGTGTTACAAGTCCCATTAGAAATATGAGGTGTCAGTAATGGTAAGATTGCAATTGACAAGGTTTTGGGCGTTTCCTGTTGTTGCATGAACTTTCTCAGCAGTTTATGAAATCCTTTTGTCTAGGAAGCAAACCTTTTAGACAATTTTTGTCTAAGTGACTACAAAGAAAACAAACCAGGTTTGATCAGACTAAAGAGTTCCTGGCCAGTCTGACCTATCACTGGAGACTGAAGAACATAAAACTACAGCAAGGACTGACCATCTACCACCCCTACTGATAAAACATTAATCAACACGGAAGTTTAGTAAACATTTTCCATGACATTTTTGGGGTGTCATTAAATTACTTTAATCGGGACATTTAAATATTCACCAACCTGTTTATATGCTATATGACTGTCCTGGATGTATTTTAGCCATTTTAAACATTCTGCCTGTGATTACCCATGACATTATTTGCATATAGGGCTAATAGCTGCTTTCTTCATCTTTATGAAAATATCTAAACGCATCAGAATGGAGAAAGCTACAGCTCTGGCAACTTAATTCCTAAGGTAGAAGCTGAATTAATGTTGACAAGATATTGAGGGGCATAAATAGAAATAGTAGCGTTATACCTACTCAGAAAAGGCATGAAGCTAGAAAAACACTAGAACCTGAATACAGCTCTGCAAGTATGCAGATAAAGAAAGTTAGTTTGAGGTAAAAAGTTTTTGTTCTAAAAGTGGTTATTGGGATATACATTTGTACATGATGTACACTTTTAAAAACCTTTGCTAATGAGTGTATAAAACAAGCATTGTTTATGTTGGCTTCCAAGCCTCCAAGATGAAAGTATCAGACACCTGGCTCGTTGCCTTAGGCTGAATAAATCCAGACTGGAATTAAAGTAACGATCTCTGTAAAGGTGTAGAATTTTTCATTTACAAATTATGCCAACAAGACAACAACATTTAAATAAAGTGTATGTAGACTTTGTGTCTGTGCCAAAGTGCTCAGATATAACCCAACAAAATAGCCAACTCCCACAGATAGAATCAATAACCAAATGCTTAAAGGCTTTAGTGTTTGCTAGGACATTCTAAATTAGTAATAGCACCAATTAATTAGCCTCATAAATATCTACCTTAAAGTTATAAAAAAAAAGAAATATGCTGGAAAGAGAATACAGCCATTAATAATCTGACTTCTTAAATTAATATTTTGAATGATGAAATTAAAATAGTATATTATATGTAGAAATACAAAGTATAACAACATTAGATTTCTTCTGTTTATTAAGTTTGGGGCTTCTTTATTGAGAATTTTATAATATAGAAACAAATCCAGGCAAGGAATATGGCAAGATTTTAAAGGGACACTGAACCCAAATTTTTTCTTTCGTGATTCAGATAGAGCATGACATTTTAAGCAACTTTCTCATTTACTCCTATTATCAAATTTTCTTTATTCTCTTGGTATCTTTATTTGAAATGCAAGAATGTAAGTTTAGATGCCGGCCCATTTTTGGTGAACAACCTGAGTTGTCCTTGCTGATTGGTGGATAAATTCATCCATCAATAAAAAAGTGCTGTCCAGAGGTCTGAACCAAGAAAAAAAGCTTAGATGCCTTCTTTTTCAAATAAAGATAGCAAGAGAACGAAGAAAAATTGATAATAGAAGTAAATTAGAAAGTTTCTTCTAATTGCATGCTCTATCTGAATCACAAAAGAAAAAAATTGGGTTCAGTGTCCCTTTAAGTTCATTCATCAATCTTGATTATAATGTAACAATCCAACCACAAACTATTAAAGGAGGTCTTATACTGTAATACAAACATTGCTAATCTACTACTTTATTGGTCACCACTGTATTTAGCGCATATTTGGCACAAAACTTAAGTATTGTGCCTATGTAATTGGCCAAAGCTTTATTTTCTCAAATAAAGCTTGCTAAAAAAATAAAAGGTCTAATATAATGAAATCACCATGAAGCCAATTGTTTTCTGTTGGTATTAGTAGATCTACACATATGACATACCTCTGATAAAGCAGGGAACACCTGCAAAATGTGTCAGGCCACACCCACTTTGTAGTTTCTATTGTACAGACACTTGACCTGCAGAAATTCTCTATCTGTACTAAATATACTAGAAGTTTTTCCAGACACTATTGGAGCCAAGCCAGAATCCACTTAACTCAAGAAATACAAAACACATCCAGGAACTAGAGATCTGATTTGAGCAGATCAGCTCATGTAGAAACGAGGAGGTATAACAGTCACCTGTGGGCTCTGTGGCAACAACTGATAGTGATTTCATTTAAGGTACGTCAAAGGGTACCTCAATTACAAACGGGATTTTAATGTGAGCGTGCATTTTGAAAAATAAATTGTCACAATCTGCCACTTCCAACCATGCTCCTGCAGCTCTTGGATCTGTTTTCCTGCTTGCTGTGTCATATTGCCTAGCAACGAGATGCAGTCTCTCTGTGCCGGCCCGTTTCAATGATGTCAGGTGGGTCTTTAAATTCCCGGCATCTCAGATCCTCCCTGCCCGTTTGTTGGATTCATCTGTATCCTGGGTACGTTCTATTTTATGTTATCTTGTAACTGTAATTTGACCTTTGTTTGTCTGACAGCTCTTTAGGATTAACCTGTGCCTGCCTGAACTGTAACTTGACCGCTACTTTGCCTGACAACTCTTTTGGATTAACCTGTGCCTGCCTGAACTATAACTTGACCTCTGCTTTGCCTGACAACTCTTTTGGATTAACCTGTGCCTGCCTGAATTGTATCTGATCTCTGCTTTGTTTATACAACACTTTTGGATTTATATATTCTTGCCTAAATATATTACTGATATCTGCTTACCTGATCATTCTCCTGGACACTCCTTTACTTACCTTTAAGCTAACCTGACTATGGTTCTGCATCCAGTATGTAGCTCCTCTTTGTGAGTAATTTATTCTGTTTATTCTGCACTACATTACTCAATACTTTCTGAGTGGGTCATGTCCTGGGTTTCTCTCAGTGTGCTAGTGTGTGTATTACATTCACTCTAGCTATTGGGTCTAGATCTGGACTGATCTCAAATGGCTGACAGTACAAACGGGCCCTGCGGGGTGCATATAATCTCATCAGAATACGCAAAGGAGACAAATGGAAGACAGCGTTCAATACTCAATTCGGACATTACGAATATCTGGTCATGCCATACAGGCTCTGAAACGCCCCCGCAGTATTCCAACGTTTCGTGAATTAAATATTTTGTGACTACTTAAACAATTTCATTATCATCTATCTGGATGACATCCTCATCTTCTCCCAGTCTCTTCAAGATCACTTAAAGGGACACTCAAGTCAAAATTAAACTTCATGATTCAGAAAGAGCATGTAATTTTAAACAACTTTCCAATTTACTTCCATTAACACAATGTGCACAGTATTTTTGTATTTACACTTTTTGAGTCACCAGCTCCTACTGAGCATGTGCAAGAATTCACAGCATATACGTATATGCATTTGTGATTGGCTGATGGCTGTCACATGATACAGGGGGAGTGGAAATAGACATAATTTTGCAAATTATTTAACAAAACTCTACTACTCATTTGAAGTTCAGACTAGGTGCTATTGCATTGTCTTCTTATCATGCATTTGTTGATTATGCAAATGTACAGTGTTGACTGGTCCTTTAACACATGTCAAAATGGTTCGTCAATGGCTCAGAGATAATAATCAGTTTGCCAAAATAGAGAAATGTTCTTTTCATCAGAATTCCGTCCCCTTCTTGGGTTACATAATTTCCAAGTCTAGTTTTGAAATGGATCCCACTAAACCATCAGCTATTATCAAATGGCCCAGACCAACCTCCCTTAACCCCTTAAGGACTACAGCACTTTTCCATTTTCTGTCCTTTTAGGACCAAGACAATTTTTACATTTCTGTAGTGTTTATGTTTTCCTCTTACTCATTTACTGTACACATATTATATACCGTTAAAATTATAAAATATAAGGAAAAAATGGAAAAAAAATAACTTTTTCTAACTTTGGCCCCCAAATCTGTTACACATCTACAACCACTAAAAAAACACCCATGCTAAATAGTTTCTAAATTTTGTCATGAGTTTAGAAATACCCAATGTTTACATGTTCTTTGCTTTTTTTTCTTCCAAGTTATAGGGCAATAAATACAAGTAGCACTTTACTATTTCCAAACCACTTTTTTTCAAAATTAGCGATAGTTACATTGGAACACTGATATCTGTCTGGAATTCCTGAATATCCCTTGACATGTACATATTTTTTTTAGAAGACATCCCAATGTATTAATCTAGGCCCATTTGGTATATTTCATGCAACAATTTCACAGCCAAATGCGATCATATAAAAAAAAATTGTTCACTTTTTCACAAACCTTAGATTTTTAACTGAAATTATTTACAAACAGCCATTGCAATTATGGCACAAATGGTTGCAAATGCTTCTCTGGGATCCCCTTTGTTCAGAAATAGCAGACTTATAAGGCTTTGGCATTGCTTTTTGGTAATTAGAAGGCCGCTAAATGCCACTGCACACCACACGTGTATTATGCCCAGCAGTGAAGGGGTTAATTAGGGAGCATGAAGGGAGTTTGTACTGTTAATTTTAGCTTTAGTGTAGTGTAGTAGACACCCCAAATTATTGATCTAGGCCCATTTTAGTATATTTCATGCCACCATTTACCGGCCAAATGCGATCAAATAAAAAAAAGTTACATTTTTCAAAATTTTAGGTTTCTCACTGAAATTATTTGCAAACACGTGTATTATGCCCAGCAGTGAAGGGGTTAATTAGGAAGCTTGTAGGGAGCTTGCAGGGTTAATTTTAGCTTTAGTGTAGAGATCAGCCTCCCACCTGACACATCACACCCCCTGATCCCTCCCAAACAGCTCTCTTCCCTCCCCCACCCCACTATTGTCCCCGCCATTTTAAGTACTGGCAGAAAGTCTGCCAGTACTAAAATAAAAGGGGTTTTTTTTGTTTGTTTTTTGGTTTTAAAAAAAAACAAAAAAAAAACTGCTGTGTAGGATCCCCCCTTAGCCCCCAACCTCCCTGATCCCCCCAAACAGCTCTCTAATCCCCCCTGCCTTATTGTGTGTCATATTGGGTACTGGCAGCTGTCTGCCAGTACCCAGTTTGAAATAAAATATGTTTTTTTTATTTAAAAAATACTGTATTTTCTGTAGTGTAGCTGCTTCCCCCCTCAAAATCCAACCCCCACACTCTCCCAGATTGCTTAATGTTGCATTTCCACCCTCCCCAATACTCTCTCCCAACGAGTCCCACCTTGCACTTGTCCCTTAGTGTAGAGTTCCCACCCACCCGCCTGTGGAGACTTAATTTCTGTCATATAAGCAACTGCTGACTCTCAGTTGCACAGGCCCACACACCATGGGCTAGATTACAAATATTGTGCCTCATTGGATAAGCGCAACTGAAGACCTAGCGTTAAGGTCTAAATAAAAAGTTGCACCAAACACAACATAACTGCATTTTAATAAAGTGTTATACTCATATATACACTATCTAATAAAATTATTCATATAAATATTAAAAAAAAATATATTATAAGTGTTAAAAGGTATATGTTATATGACAAGGTATTTGAATAGAAATGGCTACAATGTATGTATACATACATATACATGTGTATGTGTGTATATATATATATATATATATATATATATATACACACACATATATTTTATATATATATATATATATATACATATGTATGTATAGAGTGTGTATACATGTGTATTTGTCTATATTTGTTTATACACATATAAACACATAAATACACATGTATTCACATAAATACATATGTATATATATTTTGGAGCCCTTTCCACTCAACTACCTGATAATACAAAAAAAATATTTTTAAATAAATGTTAACATTTAAGAATGTGTTTTAATATGTATGTTTTGTAAATATTTTACACTCCAATGTTCTTCACATGGGAAAAATGTTCTATATATTTTTAAATTGATATATATTATATACTGCATATAAGTATAGATATATATTTTACAAAAAAAATACATTTGATATATATAGAAATATCTATTTAACAATAAAAAGAAAATTTTCTTCTTTGTAAAGAACATTAGGATGTAAAATACACATAACTACCTCCGGGTTAGCTCTGTAGGTTTAACTCCGGTCAGGTTAGTGCGCAGTGATAGGTGCCAGTTTTTTTTTCCAGTTTGCGCTTTCCATTAGCATCTAGGGGGAGAAGAAGTTAGCACAGCTGTGATATCCAAAAATGAAGTTAGCTCACATATGCTTTCACTCTCACGCAAACAATTTACTTTTCACCTTGTAATACATGCACTAATCCTTGCATGTTAAAAGATTACTTTTGGCAGTGTTTACGTGCAAGCAAATTGCTAAATAGAGCACCACTTGTAATCTGGCCCCATAAGTACGTTTGTTTCTGAGAAATATAAATAGCTTTTACTAGAAGCATTAGCAAACGTCACTTTTGCCGCCACCCAAACAATTGGGCACGTACCTTAAAGGTGAGCTGCAAAAGCCACTCTCAAATTTTTCAAAAACATATCATCTTTCAAATGAACTCCATCAGGCCTAAACAATTTTTTTTTATCAGTCGTTATCATATTGAATTACAAAACTATTCAATCTGCTCACTGACCTTCCCACCACACAATCGCCTAGATTTGGAGTTTTGTCGGTAAAGACTTGCGTTGCTAACGAGCCTTTTTTTCCAGCGCACCCTTAAGCCAACGCTGGTATTACGAATTTTCTGAATGGCTGCGTTAGCCTCAGAAAAGTGAGCGTTGAGCCAAATCTAGCTCCACTTCAACCCTCAATACCAGCGTTGCTTACGGTAGCGGTAAGTTGGAAAAACGTGCTTGTGCACGATTTCCCCATAGGATACAATGGGGCTGAGCTGGCTGAAAAAAAACCTAACACCTGCAAAAAAGCAACGTTCAGCTCCTAACGCAGCCCCTTTGTTTCCTATGGGGAAAAACTTTCTAAGTCTACACCTAACACCCTAACATGAACCCCGAGTCTAAAAACCCCTAACCTTACACTTATTAACCCCTAATCTGATGCCCCCGCTATCGCTGACACCTACATTATATTATTAACCCCTAATCTGCCGCTCCGGACACCGCCGCCACCTACATTATAGCTATGAACCCCTAATCTGCTGTCCCTAACATCGCCGACACCTATATTATATTTATTAACCCCTAATCTGCCGAACGGACATCGCCGCCACTATAATAAATGTTATAACCCCTAAACCGCCTCACTCCTGCCTCGCAAACACTAAATGTTATTAACCCCTAATCTGCCCTCCCTAACATCGCCGCCATCTACCTACAATTATTAACCCCTAATCTCCCGCCCCAACGTTGCCGCTCCTATAATAAAGTTATTAACCCCTAAACCTAAGTCTAACCCTAACCCTAACACCCCCCTAAGTTAAATATAATTTAAATAAAACGAAATAAATTTACTATAATTAAATAAATTATTCCTATTTAAAACTAAATACTTACCTATAAAATAAACACTAAGGCCTAGATTTGGAATTTAGCGGTAGCCGTGAAAACCAGCGTTAGAGGCTCCTAACGCTGGTTTTAGGCTACCTCCGGTATTTGGAGTCACTCAAAAAAGGGTCTAACGCTCACTTTTCAGCCGCGACTTTTCCATACCGCAGATCCCCTTACGTCATTTGCGTATCCTATCTTTTCAATGGGATCTTTCTAACTCCAGTATTTAGAGTCGTGTCTGAAGTGAGCGTTAGAAATCTAACGACAAAACTCCAGCCGCAGAAAAAAGTCAGTAGTTAAGAGCTTTCTGGGCTAACGCCGGTTCATAAAGCTCTTAACTACTGTACTCTAAAGTACACTAACACCCATAAACTACCTATGTACCCCTAAACCGAGGCCCCCCCACATCGCCGCCACTCGATTTAATTTTTTTAACCCCTAATCTGCCGACCGCCACCTACGTTATCCTTATGTACCCCTAATCTGCTGCCCTAACATCGCCGACCCCTATATTATATTTATTAACCCCTAATCTGCCCCCCACAACGTCGCAGCCAGCTACCTACAATAATTAACCCCTAATCTGCCGACCGCAAAGAGCCGCCACCTACATTATAGCTATGTACCCCTAATCTGCTGCCCCTAACACCGCCGACCCCTATATTATATTTATTAACCCCTAATCTGCCCCCCTCAACGTCGCCTCCACCTGCCTACACTTATTAACCCCTAATCTGCCGAGCAGACCTGAGCGCTACTATAATAAAGTTATTATCCCCTAATCCGCCTCACTAACCCTATAATAAATAGTATTAACCCCTAATCTGCCCTCCCTAACATCGCCGACACTTAACTTCAATTATTAACCCCTAATCTGCCGACTGGAGCTCACCGCTATTCTAATAAATGTATTAACCCCTAAAGCTAAGTCTAACCCTAACACTAACACCCCCCTAAATTAAATATAATTTTAATCTAACGAAATTAATTAACTCTTATTAAATAAATTATTATTCCTATTTAAATATAAATACTTACCTGTAAAATAAACCCTAATATAGCTACAATATAAATTATATTTATATTATAGCTATTTTAGGATTAATATTTATTTTACATGTAACTTTGTAATTATTTTAACCAGGTACAATAGCTATTAAATAGTTAAGAACTTTTTAATAGCTAAAATAGTTAAAATAATTAAAAATTTACCTGTAAAATAAATCCTAACCTAAGTTACAATTAAACCTAACACTACACTATCAATAAATTAATTAAATAAAATACCTATAATTATCTACAATTAAACCTAACACTACACTATCAATAAATAAATTAAATACAATTCCTACAAATAAATACAATGAATTAAACTAACTAAAGTACAAAAAATAAAAAAGAACTAAGTTACAAAAAATAAAAAAATATTTACAAACATTAGAAATATATTACAACAATTTTAAACTAATTACACCTACTCTAAGCCCCCTAATAAAATAACAAAGCCCCCCAAAATAAAAAAAATGCCCTACCCTATTCTAAATTACTAAAGTTCAAAGCTCTTTTACCTTACCAGCCCTGAACAGGGCCCTTTGCGGGGCATGCCCCAAGAAGTTCTCGTCTTCACCCAGCCGAGCCAAATTCTTCATCCAAGCGGAGCAAGAAGAGGTCCTCCATCCGGTAGAAGTCTTCATCCAAGCGGGGCAGAAGAGGTCTTCCATCCGATTGAAGTCTTCATCCAAGAGACATCTTCTATCGTCATGCATCCGGAGTGGAGCGGCAGCATCCTGAAGACCTCCGACGCGGAACATCCATCCTGGCTGATGACTGAACGACGAATGACGGTTCCTTTAAATGACGTCATCCAAGATGGCGTCCCTCGAATTCCGATTGGCTGATAGGATTCTATCAGCCAATCGGAATTAAGGTAGGAATATTCTGATTGGCTGATGTAATCAGCCAATCAGAATCAAGTTCAATCCGATTGGCTGATCCAATCAGCCAATCAGATTGAGCTCGCATTCTATTGGCTGTTCCGATCAGCCAATAGAATGCGAGCTCAATCTGATTGGCTGATCCAATCAGCCAATCAGATTTTTCCTACCGTAATTCCGATTGGCTGATAGAATCCTATCAGCCAATCGGAATTCGAGGGACGCCATCTTGGATGACGTCATTTAAAGGAACCGTCATTCGTCGTTCAGTCGTCGGCCAGGATGGATGTTCCGCGTCGGAGGTCTTCAGGATGCTGCCGCTCCGCTCTGGATGGATGACGATAGAAGATGCCTCTTGGATGAAGACTTCAATCGGATGGAAGACCTCTTCTGCCCCGCTTGGATGAAGACTTCTACCGGATGGAGGACCTCTTCTTGCTCCGCTTGGATGAAGAATTTGGCTCGGCTGGGTGAAGACGACTCAAGGTAGGGAGATCTTCAGGGGCTTAGTGTTAGGTTTATTTAAGGGGGGTTTGGGTTAGATTAGGGGTATGTGGGTGGTGGGTTGTAATGTTGGGGGGGGTATTGTATGTTTTTTTTTACAGGCAAAAGAGCTGAACTTCTTGGGGCATGCCCCGCAAAGGGCCCTGTTCAGGGCTGGTAAGGTAAAAGAGCTTTGAACTTTAGTAATTTAGAATAGGGTAGGGCATTTTTTTATTTTGGGGGGCTTTGTTATTTTGAAAAAGATACAGAAATAATAAGGGAGGCACTTAAAGCCAAAGGTATCAACACTTAAAAACAATTTAATAAAAAGCATATACATAAACAGTGATACATATATAAAGGGACGTCTCCCCAACCTTAAAAGCTGTTATTATAGCTATAATCTAAAATGAAAAGATTGATAAAAAATTCCACAGATGTTAAAACAATAATAATCAGATGTGCCTACGTGGTAATTAATACAAACGTTAAAGTCTTATCTCCAAAGAAACGAATCAGTAGTCAGTGTCCGTTACTGAATAATACCACCAAGCTGCCTTAAAAAGTAAACCGTAGCTGCCAAATGTGAGGTGTAAAGTCAGTTTGAAATCCAAAGCTCTCTTACTATGTAAGATAATTCTATGCCAAAACCATGTACTTTACCAGATAAAGATTCGTCAAGTGAAGATCTTTCCCCCTCGCCCGGTCCTCACCTCGAGCGGGGCTAACTGCAACTTTGGCGTCTGATGTCACAGAAAGGAGTTCCGGCTATAGGAAGAGGCCGATTCCTGCGCTCCCTTCTATGCGCTATGATCACGGTCCTCTTTGATGAGCCCTGCACTTAGTGCTGATAGCACGCAGGGGACTGGATAACAAGGTGATAAAGTAGATGTCAAAAAGCTGTATATCCAAACACAGAGGCTTTGCTCCTTGTAAGAGAGAAATTGTTCCAATAATATAACCCGGGTTATTGAATGAGATTCCAAAGATAGAGTAGTTATCCAAGTGGATAAATAACAACAACAATGCCAGCACATACGACGCGTTTCGCCCACCTGTGGGCTTTATCAAGATGTTGATAAAGCCCACAGGTGGGCGAAACGCGTCGTATGTGCTGGCATTGTTGTTGTTATTTATCCACTTGGATAACTACTCTATCTTTGGAATCTCATTCAATAACCCGGGTTATATTATTGGAACAATTTCTCTCTTACAAGGAGCAAAGCCTCTGTGTTTGGATATACAGCTTTTTGACATCTACTTTATCACCTTGTTATCCAGTCCCCTGCGTGCTATCAGCACTAAGTGCAGGGCTCATCAAAGAGGACCGTGATCATAGCGCATAGAAGGGAGCGCAGGAATCGGCCTCTTCCTATAGCCGGAACTCCTTTCTGTGACTTCAGACGCCAAAGTTGCAGTTAGCCCCGCTCGAGGTGAGGACCGGGCGAGGGGGGAAAGATCTTCACTTGACGAATCTTTATCTGGTAAAGTACATGGTTTTGGCATAGAATTATCTTACATAGTAAGAGAGCTTTGGATTTCAAACTGACTTTACACCTCACATTTGGCAGCTACGGTTTACTTTTTAAGGCAGCTTGGTGGTATTATTCAGTAACGGACACTGACTACTGATTCGTTTCTTTGGAGATAAGACTTTAACGTTTGTATTAATTACCACGTAGGCACATCTGATTATTATTGTTTTAACATCTGTGGAATATTTTATCAATCTTTTCATTTTAGATTATAGCTATAATAACAGCTTTTAAGGTTGGGGAGACGTCCCTTTATATATGTATCACTGTTTATGTATATGCTTTTATTAAATTGTTTTTAAGTGTTGATACCTTTGGCTTTAAGCGCCTCCCTTATTATTTCTGTATCTTTTTCACTTCAATTTAGACATTTGCAGGGATTTGTCTTTTAAGGGGGTGTATGGTGATCATTTGTCCTAGCGCACCTTTCTACCTTTCTTATTGATTAGGCTTGGTTATTTTATTAGGGGGCTTAGAGTAGGTGTAATTAGTTTAAAAGTGTTGTAATATATTTCTAATGTTTGTAAATATTTTTTTATTTTTTGTAACTTAATTCTTTTTTATTTTTTGTACTTCAGTTAGTTTAATTCATTGTATTTATTTGTAGGAATTGTATTTAATTTATTTATTGATAGTGTAGTGTTAGGTTTAATTGTAGATAATTATAGGTATTTTATTTAATTAATTTATTGATAGTGTAGTGTTAGGTTTAATTGTAACTTAGGTTAGGATTTATTTTACAGGTAAATTTTTAATTATTTTAACTATTTTAGCTATTAAATAGTTCTTAACTATTTAATAGCTATTGTACCTGGTTAAAATAAATACAAAGTTACCTGTAAAATAAATATTAATCCTAAAATAGCTATAATATAAATATAATTTATATTGTAGCTATATTAGGGTTTATTTTACAGGTATTTATCTTTAAATAGGAATAATTTATTTAATAAGAGTTAATTAATTTCGTTAGATTAAAATTATATTTAACTTAGGGGGGTGTTAGTGTTAGGGTTAGACTTAGCTTTAGGGGTTAATACATTTATTAGAATAGCGGTGAGCTCCAGTTGGCAGATTAGGGGTTAATGTTTGAAGTTAGGTGTCGGCGATGTTAGGGAGGGCAGATTAGGGGTTAATACTATTTATTATAGGGTTAGTGAGGCGGATTAGGGGTTAATAACTTTATTATAGTAGCGCTCAGGTCCGGTCGGCAGATTAGGGGTTAATAAGTGTAGGCAGTTGGAGGCGATGTTGTGGGGGGCAGATTAGGGGTTAATAAATATAATATAGGGGTCGGCGGTGTTAGGGGCAGCAGATTAGGGGTACATAGGGATAATGTAAGTAGCGGCGGTTTACGGAGCGGCAGATTAGGGGTTAATAATAATATGCAGGGGTCAGCGATAGCGGGGGCGGCAGATTAGGGGTTAATAAGTGTAAGGCTAGGGGTGTTTAGACTCAGGGTATATGTTAGAGTGTTAGGTGCAGACATAGGAAGTGTTTCCCCATAGCAAACAAGGGGGCTGCGTTAGGAGCTGAACGTGGCTTTTTTGCAGGTGTTAGGTTTTTTTTCAGCTCAAACAGCCCCATTGTTTCCTATGGGGGAATCGTGCACGAGCACGTTTTTGAGGCTGGCCGCGTCCGTAAGCAACTCTGGTATCGAGAGTTGCAGTTGCGTTAAATATGCTCTACGCTCCTTTTTTGGAGCCTAACGCTGACATTCTGTGGACTCTCAATATCAGAGTTATTTTAAAGGTGCGGCCAGAAAAAAGCCAGCGTTAGCTACGCGGGTCGTTACCGACAAAACTCTAAATCTAGCCGTAATATAGCTACAATATAACTAATAGTTACATTGTATCTATTTTAGGATTTATATTTATTTTACAGGCAACTTTGTATTTATTTTAACTAGGTACAATAGCTATTAAATAGTTAATAACTATTAAATAGCTACCTAGTTAAAATAATTACAAAATTACCTGTAAAATAAATCCTAACCTAAGTTACAACTACACCTAACACTACACTATCAATAAATTAATTAAATAAATTAACTACAATGATCTAAACTAAAATACAATTAAATAAACTAAACTATATTACCAAAAAAACAAACACTAAATTACAAAAAATAAAAAAATATTACAAGAATTTTAATCTAATTACACCTAATCTAAGCCTTCTAATAAAATAAAAAAGTTCCCAAAATAATAAAATGCCTTACCCTATACTAAATTACAAAAGTAATCAGCTCTTTTACCAGCCCTTAAAAGGGCTTTTTGCGGGGCATTGCCCGAAAGTAATCAGCTCTTTTACCTGTAAAACAAAAATACAAGACCCCCTACTCTAAAACCCACCCGATCCCCCCTTCAAAAAACCTAACACTACCCCATTGAAGATCACTCTACCTTGAGCCGTCTTCAGCAAGCCGGCCTCCGATGGGACTGAAGAGGACATCCGGAGCGGCAGAAGTCTTCATCCGATCGGGGCAGAAGAGGTCCTCCATCCAGCAGAAGTTTTCATCCAAGCGGCATCTTCTATCTTCATCCATCCGGCGCGGAGCGGGTCCATCTTCAAGACATCCAGCGCGGAGCATCCTTCCTGGCCGACGGACTAACGACGAATGAAGGTTCCTTTAAAAGACGTCATCCAAGATGGTGTCCCTCAAATTCCGATTGGCTGATAGGATTCTATCAGCCAATCGGAATTAAGGTAGGAAAAATCAGATTGGTTGATTTAATCAGCCAATCGGATTGAAGTTCAATCCGACTGGCTGATTGGATCAGCCAATAGAATGCAGGGTCAATTCTATTGGCTGATCCAATCAGCCAATCGGATTGAACTTCAATCTGATTGGCTGATTAAATCAACCAATCGGATTTTGCCTACCTTAATTCCGAATGGCTGAAAGAATCCTATCAGCCAATCGGAATTCGAGGGACGCCATCTTGGATGACGTCATTTAAAGGAACCTTGATTCGTCGTTAGTCCGTCGGCCAGGAAGGATGCACCGCACTGGATGTCTTGAAGATGGACCCGCTCCGCGCCGGATGGATGAAGATAGAAGATGCCGCTTGGATGAAAACTTCTGCTGGATGGAGGACCTCTTCTGCCCCAATCGGATGAAGACTTCTGCCGCTCCGGATGTCCTCTTCTGTCCCATCGGTGGCCGGCTGGCTGAAGATGGCTCAAGGTAGGGTGATCTTCAATGGGGTAGTGTTAGTTTTTTTAAAGGGGGGATTGGGTGGGTTTTAGAGTAGGGGTGTGTGGGTGGTGGGTTGAAATGTTGGGGGGGGATCTTGTATTTTTTTTTTACAGGTAAAAGAGCTGATTACTTTGGGGCAATGCCCCGCAAAAAGCCCTTTTAAGGGCTGGTAAAAGAGCTGATTACTTTTGTAATTTAGTATAGGGTAGGACATTTTATTATTTTTTTATTTTTTGTAATTTAGTGTTTGTTTTTTTTGGTAATATAGTTTATTTTATTTTATTGTATTTTAGTTTAGATCATTGTAGTTAATTTATTTAATTTATTGATAGTGTAGTGTTAGGTGTAGTTGTAACTTAGGTTAGGATTTATTTTACAGGTAATTTTGTAATTATTTTAACTAGGTAGCTATTAAATAGTTATTAACTATTTAATAGCTATTGTACCTAGTTAAAATAAATACAAAGTTGCCTGTAAAATAAATATAAATCCTAAAATAGATACAATGTAACTATAAGTTATATTGTAGCTATATTAGGGTTTATTTTATAGGTATGTATTTAGTTTTAAATAGGAATAATTTATTTAATTATAGTAAAATTATTTTGTTTTATTTAAATTATATTTAAAGGGACAGTTTACCCAAAAATTTTCTCCCCTTTAATTTGTTCCCAATGATCCACTTCACCTGCTGGAGTGTATTAAATTGTTTACAAGTAGCTCCTTTACCCTTATATTGGCATTTGAAATTGTTAATTTAGCATGTGGTATCCCCACCTATTCTGAAAGTTTGTGGCCGCGCGTACCAGCTATAGATAAGCTTTGTAAACACAGCCAGCAGAAGAAATTACACTCCCAGTGTGATAAAGCAGAGATAAGGTAATAAAATGTTGATTTTCCATTGTTCTCTCAAAGTATTGGTGATTGTTTTAAGGACAGATATAAGATAAAGAAGCAGGTATATGTGCACAATGTGATACAGTAATGAGATCTGATTATAACTACAAGCTCAACCTATTTTATTAGGCTGTGGCTTCAAAACACAAAATCAGAGCTTTAATATACAGAAATACACCTTAAAAAGCTAATGTTCATACATGTTTTACTCTGCAGTTGGTAAAAAAAGCAATGGTAAACACATTAAGGGAAAAACTATTTTACAGTATACTGTCCCTTTAACTTAGGGGGGTGTTAGGGTTAGGGTTAGACTTAGGTGTAGGTGTTAATAACTTTATTATAGTAGCGGTGACGTTGGGGGCGGGAGATTAGGGGTTAATAATTGTAGGTAGGTGGCGGCGATGTTAGGGAAGGCAGATTAGGGGTTAATAACATTTATTATAGTGTTTGCGAGGTGGGAGTGTGGCGTTTTAGGGGTTAATACATTTATTAGTGGCGGCGATGTCCGGTCGGCAGATTAGGGGTTAATAAGTATAGGTAGGTGTCTGCGACGTTGGGGGCGGCAGATTAGGGGTTAATAAATATAATGTAGGTGTCGGCGATGTTAGGGGCAGCAGATTAGGGGTTCATATGTATAATGTAGGTGGCGGCGGTGTCCGGTCGGCAGATTAGGGGTTAAAATTTTTTATTTTAGTGTTTGCGATGTGGGGGGGCCTCAGTTTAGGGGTTCATAGGTAGTTTATGGGTGTTAGTGTACTTTGTAGCACTGTAGTTAAGAGCTTTATGTTCCGGCGTTAGCCCATAAAACTCTTAACTACTGACTTTTTTAGGCGGTAGGAGTCTTGGCGGTAAAGGCTGTACCGCTCACTTCTTCCAAGACTCGTAATACCGGCGTTAGGCAAATCCCATAGAAAAGATAGGATACGCAATTGACGTAAGGGGATTTGCGGTAGCCAAAAGTTGTGGAAGAAAAGTGAGCGGTTCACCTGTACCTGCCAAACTCGTAATAACAGTGGGCGTTAAAAGAAGCGCTAGGACCCCTTAACGCTGCTTTTTAAGGCTAACGCAGAACTCTAAATCTAGGTGAATTAATTTTCTTGCAGACTCTATAAGCAGGACCAAAGAAACTCATGCACCACCATTTCAAATGAGCAACCAAATTGGACAACCCAATGATCACCCCAGGGCACCAAGTGCACAGCCAGGCTAAATCAGACTGCAAGGTTTTGATTACGTCCAGAGCAGGAACAGCACCAACATTGTTACCACCAAGGTGCAGAATAATAATGGGCCAGATTATGAGTGGAGTGGGAGCAAAAAGGTATTTATTGCGGGTGTTTGCACTCGTCGGGTTTACAGCTGGTATTAAGAGTTGAAAGTAAACACGATCGCTTAAGCGTAATCGCGATTTACATTAGAATGATTACCGCAATCTTTAGAGCTATGGTTAACTGTTTAGCAAAACTAAAAAGTGTCACAAAACACATCAAAAGTACATTTACATTCATAATAAAACCATATAATAAAAATTATTCTATAAAATAATGCACACAATAGTTATAAGTCTCAAAGATTTGAGATCTCAGCTGTTTAGGGATTTAACATAGAAATACATACATATACATCTCTAAAAATATAGATAGATATATAGATATATAGATAGATATGTGTACATATGTATGTATTTATTTTTATGTGTATATATGTATTTACATAAATATATACACATATAAACACATACATAGGTACACATAAATAGAGGAAACTGGAGTGTTTAACCCAGCACTATGTGTGAGCACATATTGCTCCTTAAAAAGGGTGCCTCGCTGACCCTGGTACCTAAATTAAAAAAAAAAAACAGTATAAGGAGCGCCTAAAATCCTTATATTGTGTTCTGTTATAATCCCAAAATCCAGATATTGTTCAGAAAAAGAAAAGGGGAAAATATATAAAAAAAAATAAAAAATATAAAAAATAAAACCTATGAAAAACAGAAAAAATAGAAAAAAATAAGAAAAATTGAGGAAAAAAGAAAAAAATAAATATGAGAATATATAAGACTTGCTGTTACAATTCAAAGTGAAATAAATCCAAATTAGTCCCTCTATGGATGTTTGCCATGCTCCGTGACTTCCTGTTGACAAATAGTGATATAGTGCAATATAGTAAAGTAAAGGATATAGTTATTCCTAGATGTAGGCTTACCATATATGTCAAAACGTTTCGGCTTCAGTATAGGCCTTTATCAAGCCTAAAAATGGTAATTCAATGTAGCCTTTTATAGGGCATTATGTGTGTGCCTATTGGATAAAAGTTGTTCATTTTGGCCCCAAAATGAATGTTATATGCCCTCTGACAGGTATAGCTCATGTTGTTCTGAATGTTCTGAATGTTTTGCTAGTCTGTGGCTTTTGGAAGTGATGTCATCAAACTAGCGTCACTTCTGGTTTCTATTTGTCAATATGTTATGTTTTCTCCTCTATCATTGGACGTTAGTGCGCAGTGTTTAACTGCATACGTGCACGCCGCATATCCCAGAAGTGACATAATACCTTTAGTGTCAATTTCGGATTCGATTTTTGCCAATATTATATAGATGTTAGCAGCTTAACATGTATATAATGTGAATTTTGTACAGCAATTCTATCTCCCGGGCATGAAGGATTAGTTGTCCTGGGCCGAATATGTCGGACTCAGTACACTAGGTATGTGGAAAATATACACTATGTATAAAATATACTTAGACATTAAAATGAATAGTACCTGCAGAGTCATAGTTTGTGTGTGTTCCCAGTTTAATATATATAGAGTTATATAAAAACAAATTACACAAAAGAACCTTATGTTAATATAGATAATACTTAGTATGTACATATGCTTACCTATACAGTAGGAATGGGGATATGTGTAAAGTCATCTATGCAAAACAACTTTAGTCTATAAATGATAATGCTCAGAATTCATAAAAACATAAAAACATAAAAATTTAAAAATAGAAAATTTTAAAATTACACATATGTAAAATATATGGATACATAAAATGCATATATAAACCTAAATAGATATATTAAAATCAAATACATAGTACCCATGTGGTGTAATATGTGAATGCATATAAAAGGTGTGGCTGCAATAAATGAGGATAAGAAAAATGCAATAAAGGATCAGAAAAAGGCAATATTTGGTATAGGCTGGTATCTATATGATCTAGTCAATAACGCTAGAAAAGTTTCTAATTATTCTGCTAGATTAAACCAGTAAAATAAACTAGTGTTCTGTGCTTAGAACTCATTTGGATAACATTTAATGACAATGTTCACACATCATATATGTTAGTGGTATATATGTCTTTCCCTCCTGTGAACACAGTATAAAACCTATATGCCCCTTCTGTGAAAGTCTTAAAAAATAATACATAGATATACCCATAGGTTTCATTGTTGATTTACTCACTGGTTTAGGCTGAGATCTAATCAAACTCTATATAATTTATAATCTGCATAAAACTAGTATTAACATACATGTAGTCTGTAAATATAGTTTGACAAAGTGACTTAGTCTGTGTTCCTTATTTATGTTTCCACTCATATATTTAAAAGATGTGAAAGATCTTCTTTATTATTCAGACCTTTTGGGTATAGACAATCTAGATTTAAAATCAATTTGTATTCTGCAATTAGTAGCCATTTTTCATAGTCTCCACCTTTCCAGTTTTTTGTCATTTTTTAAATGCCCAAGAAGCTAAAGCTCTTATTATTGCCTTGGTGGTTATATGTAAAATATCTATATAGAGGTGTCTTTGTCTTCTTATTCTTGATCTGCAATAGGTGTTCCCTTATTTTATTTTTTAATGGTCTCAATGTTTGGCCTACATATTGTATTCCACAGACACATTGGATCAGATAGATCACACCTTTGTCCTGATATCTAATTAGATCTCGGATTTCATACTTCACATTTGTGCTATGAAGTGGGAAGTTGTTTGTTTATAGACCACATTTGCAGGCTTTACAGCTAGGACACACATATTGACAAATAGAAACCAGAACCAGAAGTGTTGCTAGTTTGATGATGTCTCTTCCAGAAGCCACAGACTAAGCAAAACATTCAGAACAACATGGACTATACCTATCAGGGGATGTATAACATTCATTTTTGGTGCCAAAATGAACAACTTTATCCAATATGGACACACATAATGCCCTATAAAAGGCTACCTTAAATTACCATTTTTAGTTTGATAAAGGCCTATACAGAGGCTGAAACTCTTTGACATAGATGGTAAGCCTATATCTAGGAATAACTACAGCCTTCTACTTTAGTATATTGCACTATATCACTTTTTGTCCACAGAAAGTCACGGAGCACGGCAAACATCCATAGAGGGAGCCATTTGGATTTAATTCTCTTTGGATAGTAACAGCAAGTCTTAGATTTTTTTATATATATATTTTCTTTTTTCTTCAATTTTTCTTATTTTTTTTTTTCAATTTTTTCTGTTTTTCATAGTTTTTTTTCTTTTAGATTTTCTTTCTTTCTTTTTTATATACATTTTGCCCCTTTTCTTTTTTCTGAACTATATCTAGATTTTGGGATTATAACAGCACACAATACATTCACTGTATATCACATTTCAGAAGGACTATTCTATCACTATAAACTCACAGCCCATTTTTTATTTTTTATTTGGAGGACTATATATTGTAGCCATTTACTTGATATATGTACCTCGGTCTTATTCGCTATATATAGTTTTATCTAGTTGTATATGACTTTGATTGTAATTACATGGTCTCATGTTTTTTAATTATTGTATTAACTGTAATAAATTACTGTACATTTAATTTTACACATATTTCACCTTAGCCTTCTTTTTAGGCACTCCTTATACTGTTTTTTTGTTACAAATATATAGACACGTATAAGTGCATTGGAGCCTTTTGCAGTTAAAGGGACACTAAAGTCAAAATAAGCTTTTATGATTCAGAAAGAGCATTAAAGGGACACTGAACCCAAATTTTTCCTTTTATGGTTCAGATAGATAGAGCATGCAATTTTAAGCAACTTTCTAATTTACTCTTATTATCCATTTTTCTTTGTTCTCATGCTATCTTTATTAGATTAATAAGGCATCTAGGCTTTTTTTGTTCAGGACTCTGGACAGCACTTTTTTTTTGGTGGATGAATTTATCCACCAATCAGCAAGAACAACCCAGGTTGTTCACCAAAAATGGGCCGGCATCTAAACTTACAATCTTGCATTTCAAATAAAGATACCAAGAGAATTAAGAAAATTTGATAATAGGAGTAAATTAAAAAGTTGCTTAAAATTTCGTGCTCTATCTGAATCACAACAGAAAAAATGTAGGTTCAGTGTCCCTTTAAGTTTTAAGACACTTTCCAATTTCCTTGCATTATTAAATTTTGCAGTCTTTTTATATACATACTTTCTGGGGAACAAACGCCTGCTGAGTATGTGCACAAGCTCATAGGGTATACATTATGTATACTAGTTGGTGATTGATTGATCTCTGTCACATGATACAGGGGGACGGAAATGGTAGAAAATAAATTTGCCAGAAAAAAATCTACTACTTATTTGAAATTCAGAGTAGGTGTTATTGCATTCTCTTTTTATTATTTTTATTTAGTGGTCCTTTAAAGTGATAGTAAATTTCAGACTATAATAATGTGGCAATAAAAAATATATTAGTTTGCAAGTAAAACCACATAATATTATTTTTTAAAAGTGTATATATATTTTATAATAAAATATTTATAATCCATTGGTATTGTCTGTCCCTCCGCCCCCCTTCATTATCTCTTTTGGCTGGGCTGTGATGTACAGAGCAATCACATCCACTCTCTACATAGGCTTTCTAACGGCTAGATTTAGAGTTCGGCGGTAGATGGGCTGTTAACGCCACGCGTGTTTTATGTCTAACGCACGTCATTGTTTGACTCCGGTATTTAGAGTTAATATAAGACCATCTAACGATGCTCCTAACGCGTGTATGTCACACGCGTAATCCTGCCCGCGTTAGACAGTCTCCCATAGAGATCAATGGGAAAGTCAAAAAATAGCTTTTTTTACCTAACACTCGATCTCGCGAGAATACGCACAGCTCGGTCATATGACGCATACCACATCATGCACAACAATAACACGCCGCAAATGTCACAACATCAATCAATCAACAAAGCACACAAGCATTACACATTCACAAGCGGGGGAAGTTTTAATACTATTTATACGGGGAATACGCATATACTTTAAGATGCGGAAAATCGCACAATAACAACAAGGATTTAAAAATATATACATACACTAAAAAAAAAATCGCATTCAATATCATTATATATTATGAAAAACATACATATACAACACTTCACGAAGAACACACCATCGCAAATTCACATTTAAAAAGAATACTATTGGACAATGTTTGAGAAAACGACCACTATGACATCATCGCATTCTACACATTCCACAAATACCAACTCAAAATGAGCATGCGCAAATTAACACACCTAATACACATTGCAATAATATTAATTGCTAATAAAGCACATCTGAACACTAATTACAATGGAAATTGGGACATCATTAAACATTTACACAGGGTATATAAGCACCACACAAGCAGGGCTTCTTTGACTGTGTTGCTGGTGGGTCTTTGGAGATTTAAGAATAGAGATTTTGCGAATTTTTGAGAGTGAGTTAGTGTTAGTGTGAGAGAGTCAGTTGGTAGTGTTAGCGTGAGAGAGTCAGTTGGTAGTGTTAGCGTGAGATAGTCAGTTGGTAGTGTTAGCGTGAGATAGTCAGTTGGTAGTGTTAGCGTGAGAGAGTGAGTGAGTTAGTGGGAGTTAGCGGGAGTGGGAGAGAGTCTGTTAGTGGGAGCGTGAGTGAGTTAGTGGGAGTTATTAGTGATAGTTGTTAGTGTGAGCGTCAGTTAGTGGTAGTTAGTGAGCGTTAGTGGGAGTGTTTGTTAGTGAGAATTAGAAGTAGTGTGAGTTAGCGAGCGAGTGATTTATCTGTACACTTAACACATTTACACGCAAACACATTCAATACATACATACACTTATCAATAACACTACATACACTCCATACCCCCTACCCCCTCATACTACACTCCATACCCCATTCCTTGTAGTCCCATTCCCTTTCATCCCATTTACTCTTATCCCATACCCCATACCCATCCCATACCCATCCCCTAGTTACATTTAGTTTACATATCCTCCTTTTAGTCTTCTTCTTTTCGTTTATTTAAATACTCCTTACCCTCTTTTTTTTTTTACATCCCTCACACTTTAAGCACCTTTTTTGTCTTTTTAGTTCTTTATTTTGACCCCCTTTCATTTCATCACACTCACTTTTTTTTTATTATTTGGGGTTTAGTTTAGGGAGGAGATGGAGGCCAGGCAGGGGACAGGTAGAGGGGGGAGTAGAGGGAGGGGGAGAGGAACAGGGCAGGAAGGGGGGCAGGAAGGGGGGCAGGAAGCGGGGGTGGAAGCGGTGGGTGGACCCAGCCACTTGGTTCAAGATGACCAAGTGGCTGGGCCCAGTGGCGGTCAGAGTAGGGCTTCACAGTCCGGGAAACAGAGGGCATCGTCACAGGGGAAGGCCAAGGCGACTAGGGAGGCGAGGTTTACGATGGAGGAGAAGGAGGCCCTCGTAGAGGCCTATATGGCCAGGTATAGGATGCTGCAGCACCAGAAGACTACCCCGACTGACAGGAGGAGGCTCTGGAACGATATTCGGAATGCAGTCAATGCAGTGGGTGGCCGGAACCGGGATATGGATTCCATCAAACATCGGTACCGGGACTGTAAACTTGAACTTAAAAAAAAGTTAAGCCTGGAGGCCCGACATGCCGCAGGGACCGGTGGCGGCCCTGCCCTTGAAATGGAGTACTGCAGATGGGAGGAAATGTTGCGGCCCAGCATCTCCGAGGTGGAAGTAGTCGGTATCGGAGGAATCGATACCGGGAACCTGCCACTCTCATCTGACGGTAAGCTCATTGAACAATAATTTCACATACGAATGTATTTCAATGGACACTATACGCAAACATTTACTTTCATGATTGAGGTAGCGAATACAATTTGACAAAACATTCAAATGTACTTATATTACATAATTTGATTCATTCTTGAGATATATTTTAATGAAGAAATAGCCATGCACACGGTGAAACAATCACAGGAGGCAGCTATATTCAGCTAACAATCAGAATCTTATAAACATATTTAGATATGCTTTTCAGCAAAGAATATCCAGAGAATGAAGCTAATTAGATAACAAAAGTACATTCGAAAGTTGATACTAAATGTATGCTTATAAATCATGAAAGATAAAACATTGGGTTTCATGTGTTAAGGATCAGATTAATGCTATTACGCTGTTTACACGCATTCTATTACTTAGCGGTTACATCAGTATCTAGGCTATAGGTTAGGTGTGCATTTAAACAGACTGAAAACAAACGCAAAAACATTCACATTGACCAGATATCACAAACACTGTTTAGAAAAAGCGGAAATAGAATTGATTGTTTGTTAGATTTCAAAGTGGATTAATGATTCTGCATTTGTAATTGTATCGTAAGCTAAGTCATTTAAACCTTTATTTGCAAATATGCTAATATATACATTTCTTTTTTTCTTTTTTTTTTAATATACAGAGTCTGGGGACGAGGCAGCACAGCCTCCTGCATCTCCCCGGGA
Organism: Bombina bombina; assembly: GCF_027579735.1. Classification (NCBI taxonomy): domain Eukaryota; kingdom Metazoa; phylum Chordata; class Amphibia; order Anura; family Bombinatoridae; genus Bombina; species Bombina bombina. The sequence continues at coordinate 264,507,386 of NC_069501.1, read as the reverse complement.
TGAGAGTGGTGGTGAGGAATTCCCACTTCGGAGGGAAGAGGCCCCCCGTGACGAACAGCGCACGGGAGATGATCAAGAGGCCCCGGAAGCACAGGAGGATCCCGCTGAACCCGCGGAACCCGAGGTCCCTCAAAGACCCGCACTCCGCCGTGCACGGGCACCCCGCCGTGCACGGGTTCAACAGGCACAACAAGAAGAAATAGCGGAGGTGCGGGTTCTACTGGAGTACATAGACCAGATGCGTACCTCCCGGATAGAAAACATAGAAGGACGACGCAGAATACTTGATGGGCAGAATCAAATAATTCAAGGCCAAAATGAAATAATCAGTATACTGAATACAATACAAGAAGGACAAACAAGAATGTTCAATCTTCATCAGGAAATGTTCACATTTTTCCGGGAGGCGCATGCTGGTCTACCTCCTGTTGCTGGGCCTCTTGTTGCTGGGCCTCTTGCTGCTGGGCCATCTCCTCCTGCCGGCCCATCTCATCCTCCTCCTCAGCCATCTACTCCTCCTCCTCCTCAGCCATCTACTCCTCCTCCTCCTCAGCCATCTTCTCCTCCTCATCCATCTTCTCCTCCTCCTCAGCCATCTACTCCTCACCTTGGTCGTCCCAGTACTCTTCCTTCCACTCCTCCCACAACAGCTCCAAGGAGGACTCTTCGGAGTCGGCAGTTGCCTCTCCCAGAGCCTCAGCCCCGTGGGAAGAGGGGAAGGAAGAGGAAGTAAGTATTTTTTTCCATCTTAAATTTTTTTTTTTGGGTAATGGATAGGTATGTGATGATGTTGTTTTCATACACTTGTGGACCACACTCTGTATATAATCGACTTCTATGGGACCGGGTCCATGGAGGAAGATTCTTTGCAGAGTGTGGGTTATAAGTGTGTGAAAACCACATCATCACATACCTATCCTTGTTCATGATATTGATTGGTTTCTGTGATGTGATGTCCAAACTGTTTCCCGAATCGCTAACTAAATTACCATAACAATTATCCATGATGGCATATTACTGTTTGAATGCCAATAACACAGCTTAAAGGGACAGTCAGAAAATTATTGATTACAAAGAAAACACTGTATTACGCATTATAAAGTTTGAAACAACAAAACATGGAGAAATACATGTGTGACTTATGTGCTTACCCTTGTATCTATGACTATGAAAAATGACCACTTATTTGTTGTTCTGACATAACAACATTTTAGATATCAATGATCAATACATGGTCAATAATATGCTGTATGAGCACAAGGTTTTACATATACAAATGCTATCCAAATGCCCTCTAGTGCTCAAATTGTATAATGATTACAAGCACTCTTCAAGATTTAAGAAATGAGCACACCAACCTCATAGGTTTAGATAGCAAATTTAAATAAACCCAGACAAATGTTCAATTGTTGAGCAACATTTGATATCCTTGTTATTACAGAATTGACTTTTCGAATAATGTTAAAAAAATTATTTTCGAAACTGTCCCTTTAACAACATTACATATGCTAACACATTTTAAGCTTGTTGCTATATCTACATGTACTTTGTCAAAAAAAAAAATTTGAAAATCACATTTATATTGACGTGTTAAATAAAGTCTATTTTCTTTAAGAGACATTATTGTGTTAATATTTTATTGTAACTATTTTTATTTTAACAATGAATATGGTTTAAAGTCCTTTTAGGAGTGGGGGGGTGAAATATGCTAACAAAAATATATTTGAAGATTAAACTATGTGGATCTCATACATGATACAAAAAAACAACATTTGCATTCAAGGGACAGTATCCTATATTTTTTACATAACTGTATGTAATAGACACTACTACAAACAACAAGATTAACATATACTGATAGCAATATTAAAAAGCTTCAAACACTTGCAAATAAAATAGGGTTAGCTATATTTTAAATATAGATGAACCACCATTACAACCGTAAAACACAATACCCCATCATTAACATATGAAAAGAACCTTTACACAAACTGGACAAAGCTGGAGATGGTACTCACATGAAACTCATTGGCTTTGCGAGGAGTAAGAAAATTACTTACATTTTCTTACAACACAAGACAAAATAAACCTATTGGTTAAACAATGGACTATCTAACTAGAGACAAAATCAAATATTTTTATTTATAATGTGAGTGTCTAATGAACCTTTCATAAAATATACAACGAAATTACATTTAGAAGAAGTCGGCATCATATATTTAGCATATGATAAATGCATATTGATTACTTTATTCAAACACAATAGCGCATATTTATTAATTAGATATGTTCAACATTAAACACAACATTAATTTTTAAGAAAAAGGAACATTGTTGACAAACATATTAAACATGGACTGTAGAGATTTGCACTTGCCTAGAAATATCCTATGCATGAAAACATTTTGCTTTCGTTCGTTGATTCAACCAGACATCCAGCAAAAGAGAATGTGTTGGTCTTTATCAGCTACGGGTCAACAATGTAACATGATGCAAATAATACATATTCGCAAGCTTTTTAAAATTGCATGCAGTCACAAACGTTTTTAACGTGCACAAATATTGCGGGACTACGCAATCCAATCACACGTTTTTTTAACTTTACATGTGCCGTCTTAACATGGCGCTTCCTTGATCACGTAAGAACGCCATCCAATGAAAGGCACATTATTGATCACGTAAGAACGCCCAAAAAAAAAAGGCGCATCCTTGATCGCGTCAAAACGCAATCCAATAAAAGGCATATTCCTGATCACGTAAGAACGTCAGTCAATACAAGGAATCATTGGACAGCCTGGCAGGTGACGTCTTAAGCAACATGGCGCATCCGAGATCGCTGAAAAACCGCAGACAATACAAGGACTCTGTGACATCTTGGCATATCATTAAGAAACGTATTTATATTTTAGGAACTAGTATGTGTGTAGATTGCTATCTAGGAATGTCACCAAATCATGAATCATCTTTTCGGACTTGACTGTCCCTTGAACTATAGCTATGGTGTATATCTTTAACATTTAAAAGATACACATGAGAAATACATATGCCATTGATGTTTTAAGATATGTTTGGATTGTTGTTGAATAACAATAGTTATACATGTATTGATTAAACGTGTCATTTATTCAAGTTTAATTATGGTCAGCCTACCTATAGCCATATATGGGAGGAGATGTATTTTGTTAACATATTAGTTAACTAATATTCATCATCTACATTATTTGTATTACACACAGAGATTGATTTGGTTACACTTTGACAATAATATAGATTTGAAAATGAAATACAGGTGCTGTCAACATTACAATAAGATTGTTTATTAATAAAATTATATGTCCTTGTTCTTGTAAAAAGGACAAAAACGCTTTACAAATGGAAATACATTCATTTACAATAGTGATCAACATCACTTAAAGGGACATTATTTTGTTTTTAAAAAGAGCATACACATAGTCAATACTATTTAAATAAAATGAACACTTTACAGGGATTATATCATTGTATCAATACTCAGATCATTTGGTAAAGGTGCATCAATTCATGCAGAGTTTATAAATACACACATGGATATGAACATTTTAATATACATATATACACAAATACAAAAATATATATACATATATAAAGAAATTACTCTGCTAATCATAATCAGGCAATGATAGAGCTAAGAGAAAATAATATAAACACAAATAATAAGATTACATTGGAGATGTTAATCTTAAAGTCATTTACTATTGTCTTACATATATGATTTCATTATAACAAATAGATTTGTTAGGTCCCTTTAAGGATAAACAACATAAACTAGAGCTTGAAAAAAATAACAGGAAGAATGAGGACAAAGATTGGTGAAATAAAATGTATTTTATTAGTATGTAAGAAAACATACACAACGTTTATAAATAATCTTGTAAAAATAAGGAATATATGAGCCATATGACAAGGTAACACAGTGCATCACAGTCCATGAAGAGAGTTGCCAAGGGCAAGCATAGCCTCATTGGAGACACATGGCAAGGTAACACAGTGCATCACAGTCCATGAAGAGAGTTGCCAAGGGCCAGCATAGCCTCATTGGAGACACATGACAAGGTAACACAGTGCATCACAGTCCATGAAGAGAGTTGCCAAGGGCCAGCATAGCCTCATTGGAGACACATGACAAGGTAACACAGTGCATCACAGTCCATGAAGAGAGTTGCCAAGGGCCAGCATAGCCCCATTGGAGACACATGACAAGGTAACACAGTGCATCACAGTCCATGAAGAGAGTTGCCAAGGGCCAGCATAGCCTCATTGGAGACACATGGCAAGGTAACACAGTGCATCACAGTCCATGAAGAGAGTTGCCAAGGGCCAGCATAGCCTCATTGGAGACACATGACAAGGTAACACAGTGCATCACAGTCCATGAAGAGAGTTGCCAAGGGCCAGCATAGCCTCATTGGAGACACATGACAAGGTAACACAGTGCATCACAGTCCATGAAGAGAGTTGCCAAGGGCCAGCATAGCCTCATTGGAGACACATGACAAGGTAAAAGAGTGCAACAGGCACAACAAAAAACTGATAAAAAGGCCAAATGGCAACAATATAAATACAAATTCAACATGTGGACTGAGGATTATTATCTGCCACCATGGAGCATATCCAGATCCTCCACTTACTGGTCATCCTCTTCATTGTCCTGTGCATGTCCAGCTCCAGATTCAGGCCTTGAACGTAATTGCATAATTTCACGCAGAGTCAAGTCCTGAACCCGGAGCTGGGCCTGCATGGTGTCGTTCATCCCTCTCAGGACAGCTGCGTTCCTCAACACGGCCTGCTCTACTCTTGCTATCCCTTCTAGCATGAGCCATGCTGAGTCACAGCCTAAAATAAAATAAAAATTAATATTAAGGATAATTACACAACAGAATAAAAGATTTTAATACATACATTGTCATCATAAAGACAAATAATTATTTACATCAATTATTTTTCATATATTCTTTACACATGAATTAGGTTATTCAGACAGAGAGAAATCATTAAAGGCTCATGTTACTCAAACATGTTGAACCCTTTAATTGGTTTTAGATGATCCACTTATACAGCTTGAGTGTATCAAATCTTGTTAAAGGATTTACATTGTACTTACATCAGCAATTTAAAAATTCTATTTAGACTGTGGTAGGCACACCTATCCTTAAACATTTTGGCATTGAGGACAAGCTGTGTAAACATAGCAACCAGAAGAAATTACATTCCCACTGGGTTAGACAAGAGATAATGTATCCACATTTGGACATAAAATTTTGGATACAAGTAGTGGTGTTTGGTATATGTAGTGATATCCAATTAAAGGGACACTGAACCTAAATATTTAATGGACTGATTCAGATAGAGCATGACATGACAAATCTTTAGAAATTACACATATTCATTATATGTTTTAATTGTCAAGCTATATTTTGAATGCAAGAATGTTGGTTTTTATGGAAGCCAATATTTGTTGATGAACCTTGTTTGTGCATGCTGGTTGATGGATACATTCATCCAACAATAAAGAAATGATGGCCACATTTATTTTATTGTTTAAACTAATTATAGGAATAAGTTGTTTTCAATAAATATATCAAGAGAATGACGAATAATTCATAAGAGTATTCTATTATACATTGGCTTAACATTGCATGCTGGATTTGAATCACAATTTAACCAATTTAACTTCACTGTACCTTTAAGTATCTTATAAAGTGTATTTAGAATGATACTTACAGCTGTGCCTGGGAAGGACAATCTGACACCCAGGACAATGAAGGTTTAAACAGGGGGGAGGGATGGGATTGGCTCGGGGAGGGATGGGAATGGCTTGGGGAGTGGTGAGCTGCTGCTCCAGGGTAGGCCGTACAGCTGGGGAGTGGGGAGTTTGGGTCTGGGCAGCTGTACGGGCCAGAATACGGGGAGAGCGGCGAAGGGGGGTGTATGGGCGTTTTTTGGGAGGGACAGGATATGAAATATGGGAAGGGCTGGCAGTGGTCGGGGCATGGTCATGGGTTTGGTGATGGGAAGGGCTCTGGGTGTGTGCAGAGGTGTGGCCATGGTCAGGGGTGTGTGCACGGGGAGGGGTCTGTGACTGGGCAGGGGCGGAATCCAGATGACCAGAAGTGGTGGATCCATCTGAAAATGTAAAAGAAATATATTAACATCTCATACATCCTGACATCAAATCAACGCATTTAAAATTGATTATGTTTTCAATATACCTCGAAGTGTGTTTGAATCTGTAAACTATTCTGAAATGAGGATATGGTATCTATATAGGCACTCAGATGAATCTCAATGACTGTCTGTACAATGTGAAACTTATTATTGTGTTTTGGCATGGAATATGCATGTGACATAATGATGGCATGAATTATATATTCTTAAAAAAATATATACAAGCAGATTTTCATGCTGCCTGATATAGAAAGGGGGCAGTAGTGTATTTGAACAGACAAATAATATTCCTTTTTAAAGGGAAAAAGCTGTAGACTTTGAATGTCTTCAATAAAATGATTTCAAAATAAGAAACATGTTGGAAACATGATAGATAGATTTCACATACCATCAGACTCCAAGGCAGCCTCTTCCTCCTCCATCCCACATGTGACATCAATCTCTGTAAAACATAACATGTTGTGTACACCTTAAGATCAGATATTATAACATATGTTACTGTTGCTCAAATACGCACATCAATGTTGCATTAAAGATATACACACACAAAGTTATGATTTACATCATTTTGATGGAGCATACAAATGACAATAGATTTGTTATTGTCAATAAATCAGAATATTTATGTATTGTTTGTCTTAATGTTAAATTCATAAAAGCATAGTACATAGAACATTTAAGATTTCTCATGTGTGTATCACTTGATGACTGTTGTTAAAAAATAATAAAAAATGAAAAAAACATATGTTAGACATCTTATGAATAACAAATGTGTAGAATAATAAAGTAGAAATTATTAATCGCTCAATATAAAAAAAAAATATATAATCAGAAGATAAATTCTATGATTTTTTATAATGTTATGCTTCATCGGAATCATGATCATAATATTGATTAGCAATACACCTTCAATTACATATAAATGAGTCAATGGACTTACCAGGAGACCGCAAAGGCGGCTCTATGTCACTGCTGGATTCCTGTGGGCTCCCCACACCAACTCTCTCTATGAATGATATAGATATATATTATTAAACACATTTTGGATATCACTAAATCACATCTGTCTAGAATTTTAACATTAATCAACTTTAAAATGTGAAGAATAGAGCAGTCATTACACCAGAAAATGCTTGATTGAATCAAGGGGATTCTGTAAACATATCTGTATTCAACATATGTTTAATGTCAGACTACATTAGACATCAAATTCATCTCAGATGCTGCTATTGCATATCTAAATATACCCAATGATCAATGTTCTTAACCCTTTAAGGACACAGCTTTCACTTAGCTCAATTGTTTTATGACGGAATAATTCCGTCATATGTCCTTAAGAAGTTACAAGAATACACACAAACCACATATTGAGGAGCATCTGTTGACAAATCTAAACAAACATGTGTCACATCGACCCATTTTTTCAATGTACAGTAATCTTGTTTAGGACACAACACATATTTATCACAATACATAACAAACTTTATTATTACAAATATGTAATCATGGTGCTGTTAGAGTATGCAGATATATATAAAGTAACTCCAACAGATAATTAGATTTATATATCAATAGTTTGTAATAAAAATAATGTAATGATGAATGAATCTATTTTGTCTTAAAGGGACACTGACATGATTAATTTAAATAATTGATTTCTATGTTCAAACTGTAAAAAATAATTTAACATTGACTCCTATTATAATTCGAATGTTGTTCGATATTAATCTTAAAGGCAGATAAGGAATATTGGATTCAATAAATATTTTTTGTTGAAGGTATCCACCAATCATCAATATAAACCCAGGTTGGTCAACAAATATTTAGATGCACATAAACGTACTTTCTTTATTTTAAAATACATTTAGCAATAGAATATGTCACATATGATGATAGTATTATATTTTATGTTTATTAATATTGCATACTGTATGTGAAAGACAATATTAATAATTGTAGTTCAGTATCCCTTTAATCTAAAATTAAATAGATTCCACAATGTTGTTGTTTGTTAATGAATTATCTACTCCATATGTTGATGTAATGAATGGTATTGAGCATGCAATTAAAATCAAATATGTTATTTAAGTATATCCGAATAATTATATAATTTTCATCTATTAAATAGACATTACATATAAATATTGAACAATGTGTATTTAGTATGTAATGTTCATTCCATGTTTCTAAGACAAATGTCAATTAAAATGAGACATACCATACTGTGACAAGCCCTGGCTTGAGGATCCAGCAGCCACATCCATATCTGTAATATATTAAATGAGGATTGCATATCATTAATACTAATCATGCCATGTTTAAAATATTTACATTAATAACAAATCAATAGAAAAATATTAATCCTTTGGTAGTCCCATGAGTTAATAGTTTCCGCAATTAAATGAATGATAAATATATCCTGGACTCTTATTTTCAATCAGTTGTGTTGTTTACTGTATCTTTAAGAATATATGCTTGTTATTACATAATCATCAATTGATGGCCATATGTTATAATTTATTAGTATTATTCGTTTTTTATTAGATATAATATTTAAAATAAGAATACTGTATTCTTCACTAATCTAAGATTTTCCATTTAATTTTTAACAACATGTATAAAGCAATGCCACTTTCCGCAAACCCATGTTAACGTGGATGAGAAATGCCATTTTCGCGATCATTGCGCAATGATTCCAAGCGGAATTACGCATCCGTCATTTTAACAACATGTATAAAGCAATGCCACTTTCCGCAAACCCATGTTAACGTGGATGCGAAATTACATTTCCGCTCTGTGACGCATATTCTGTAGAGCGCAAGAAACATCATTCCAATTTCATGTATCACTAATGTAAAATCAGATATCGAAACATCATATGTAGTGTATGTTGTGAGATCTGTATAGGTTTAGTATCTGACTAAATACACATTTTGGATTTTTAACATTATAAATATTATATGAAGTTGGATAATTACCTGGTTCAGATTCTCTATCGGGTCCTCCCAGGCCACCGGACGGAGAAGCATCTGCCCTGTCCCCCGCGTCAGGACTTTCAGATCCCGCAGCTGGGAGGGAAGAAGAGGAGGCCGAGGATGGCGAGGATCTAAATCTTTTGGGGACCCGGAGATTGAGGAGCTCGCATAAAGTCACCTCATAAGGGAGTAGGTACAGTTTCCGCGGGGCCTTTCTTTGGCCCCCTCTTTTACGGGCTTGTACCCAGTCCCTTATGAGGTTGACTTTTTTCGATAAACGCAACCTCATATCTCCGAATCTCCTCATGATCTGATCCTGGGTCCTCTGGACGTCACACACCAATCTAACCGCATTGGTGATAGACTCCCAGAGGGCCTTCTTAACAGGCGCATCTGTCGAGCTCCTCTTGTTCCCAAACAGCTGGGGATAAAAGTCCTTGACGGCGTGGACCAGTGCAGCGCTCTCCTCCTTGGTGAACCTGGGAACTGACATGCCTGCTGGGTTGTCTTCTCAAATATATATATATATATAAAAATATATCTAGTACGCCTGCAGGCATTAGAGAACTGACAAAGATGGCAACGTGTAATGGACTTTTATATGGTGAAGTAAACATGAGATGCACCATGGGACAATTTATCTGTACATCTGATTGGATAAAAGTTTGAAATATTGTTATAATGTCTGTGAGACCATCCTGACTCAAGTTGTGTTTGTGTGATGAACTCTGATTGGCCGTTCCTTAATGTTTCATATCTTAGTAACTTCCTTACACATACCTCATGGTGGTGCTGTAACTTCATTTTTCATGTAGACTTATTTGTAACTCATGGGCCTGTCATGCGGATATGTGTGACGCATATTTAATATCCGTGATCCGTGAAATATTAATGATTAAATACTCTTTAAAATCTAATCCTGTCACATTATTAATGTTGTAGACATTTCTCGGTTTAATAACGGTCTGTTTCTTTAATACAAATACACATTTAATATTGTATGTCTTTATTGTTCTTTAAATAAATTTATTGTGAAGTATTGACATTGCTCTATTAAATGTATTTATAATGCACATTGATTGTGTGCTATTGCGTGACATTACACTAATGTTTAAATATGCTAATCTGGTGTTTGAAGATGCGTTTCCCACGCAATATTTATTAATGTTAAAATTCCGGGAAGAATGTCAGTAACTTTGATAATCTGTTTATAAATGTTAAACTACAGCTTTGTTATTCGCAAATAAACCTCGAGCTTGTATTTGTCTGAAGTGCTCATATATGTTATTGTGCAATGGCGTCTTTAGTTTTAAAGAGACATTACAAACAATTGTATCAAATGATCTGTAGAGATAGAAGATTGTTTAGACTTTAAAATGTAAATCATTTTCTCTTAGTATTTATATATCCTCAACATAAGAAATTTAAATGCACATGGTTGAGCCAATCACATAAGGCATCTCTGTGCATCCACCAATCTTCATCTACTGAGCCTATCTCGATATGCTTTTCAAGCAAAGTATGTCAAGATAGGAAGAGAAGTAAATACACTATTTCAAGCTCTTAAAGGGACACTGTCCAAACAAATTTACCATTGGTGATTGAGCATGAAATGTTAATCAACTTTATTATTTAATACGATTATCAAATGTTAAGTTATCTTGTTATGTTTCTTTGAAAATCAATAATGATATTTTATATTACGGACAATTGTTTAATAAAAACCTGGGTTGTCCTTGACGATTGTTGCATCAATTATTCCAAACTATCAAGTTCTGTCCAGAGTACTGAAGCAAATAAATTAGCTATTTACTGCCTTATTTCTAAAGTAATGATAGCAACATCACAATGAGCATTCATAATATGAGACAAGTTTTAAAGTTGATTAAAATAGAATACTCATTCAGAATGTATAAATCATTGTTTTTTTAAATGGCTACCTTTAAGTATATTTTGAGTTCATGTCCCTTTAAATAAACATTTCACAATAATGCTTAATATATCATAAACCTAGGCACCTTCCTTTTGCTAAATGAGTCTAACATATGAGTAAAGCAAATTTAGATTAACTTCTAGATTCTTTTACACACTGACTGAAATATATTTATTAAATGAGGTCTTTTTTAGCCTTCAGCGTAGAGGGACATTAAGCTATATGTTATGTATGCATTTTGTATCATAATCTTATATTTGACCAACTTAATATGTTTTGTTATTCAATCATTATATTGTAATTATATATATATTCGTGGATTAAATACATCTCTACATAGGCTATTTTGATGCTGATTGTTGTTTGCATATAGATGCCTTATATCATTGACTAAGATATGTGCATTTATTTTTATTTTAACAAGTATATTTAAAGACTGAATGTAATTCTATAGTACATTCTAAATATGTTTAAATTCTTGTATGATATTTGTAACAATGTATACAAAATATACATTTTGAATGACCCCTTTAAGGACCTAAACATATTGTATTTTGATTTAACATTGACAAAATAAACTAAAGGGGAAATTACATTCTATATAGATATTTGATGTCTAACCCAAGAGGTAAGATTGTAATAAATACATAATATTACTAAGTATAGTTAAATGACTCCACTAGAAAATTACATAGATTAACCTGGCATCCAATAACTAATTATTAAAAATTATAAAGTTAAATGACCTACCATTTATAAATGTAATAATTGTAAAATATTTTCTAATAATGTTTTGAGATACCTAAGGAAGATACATGATCTTATACAATTCTTTTTACATTCAACAACACTGTCACTTTCATGTAATTGAACCACTTCACCTTATTAAATGTTAAAACAATCATAATATTAATACATATCCTAAATATTTTTAATATATACTTTTTCAATATAAAAGCATTGAAGAATATGACTCCCCAATTAATGTTAAAATATATATTTTAATATTCTCTGAAGAATTTTATTTTCTACTATTAATGCATTATTTTCTCTTATGCATGTGCTTGTCAAATAGCCAACTACCAGTCATGGGAGTCCAAGTTTTATTTATTTACAGATTATATTGATATATATTAGAATCTGCTAAAAAAATTAAATTTATTTAATAGAAAATAATTAAATATTCCATGAAGTCATCAGATGCCAATCTGAAATGACAAATAATAAAAATGGAACAAAGTTAATACACACGTTGTAAAATATTCATAAAATACATTTAAAATCATATGGTGTCTATGCTCTAACTTTGATCAACATTTTTTAAAGATAATCATTACATTCATTTTAAATTAATGAAATACATACACCATTATATTGTTGATTAAAAATAATATTTAAATTTCAAAAATTAAATTTATACATAATAATGTATATCACATGTAAACAATATATGTATGCTGAACATAAATGTAATATTTCATGTCCATTCAAATACCTCTATATCAACTATAATATGTATTCCTTTTTCTGATTGTGATCCCTAAATATCTAATTAAGAACTAAATATGACTAATGTATGTAAGCTACTAATATTCTACAGTCTTCACTAGCATGCATTGGTACACCAACCTGGACAATGCATGGTCTTTGAAAGTCAATTCAGGGGTAAACAGTTGATCTTCAATAGGTGTCTTATTCATCAGTTCATTAAATAGAGGACTGGGAAATACCATCTAAAAAAGTAAAATCATCTAAGTGTCTGATTGTGATCCCTAAATATCTAATTAAGAACTAAATATGACTAATGTATGTAAGCTACTAATATTCTACAGTCTTCACTAGCATGCATTGGTACACCAACCTGGACAATGCATGGTCTTTGAAAGTCAATTCAGGGGTAAACAGTTGATCTTCAATAGGTGTCTTATTCATCAGTTCATTAAATAGAGGACTGGGAAATACCATCTAAAAAAGTAAAATCATCTAAGTGTCTGATTGTGATCCCTAAATATCTAATTAAGAACTAAATATGACTAATGTATGTAAGCTACTAATATTCTACAGTCTTCACTAGCATGCATTGGTACACCAACCTGGACAATGCATGGTCTTTGAATGTCAATTCAGGGGTAAACAGTTGATCTTCAATAGGTGTCTTATTCATCAGTTCATTAAATAGAGGACTGGGAAATACCATCTAAAAAGGAAAATCATCTAAGTGTCTGATTGTGATCCCTAAATATCTAATTAAGAACTAAATATGACTAATGTATGTAAGCTACTAATATTCTACAGTCTTCACTAGCATGCATTGGTACACCAACCTGGACAATGCATGGTCTTTGAATGTCAATTCAGGGGTAAACAGTTGATCTTCAATAGGTGTCTTATTCATCAGTTCATTAAATAGAGGACTGGGAAATACCATCTACAAAATAGAAAATCATCTAAGTGTCTCCAATAGGATGTCTCCACAGCCTTATTCTATCAAATAGTTTGCACTTACCATGTGAACATGTCTTTGTATGGTTTTCAAGGTCAGCAGAATTTAAATATGCCAGACATGATCCCATTGGTATACTTCAATTTCAATCTTGGCTTTTTCCCCACTGTCAGTCTTGGAAATCTTCACTGTCAGGCTTCAAATTGTTCCCTTTCAGTCTTTATATTAAGTCATCTCCCTAATGTAAGAAATTATATATAAAGATTTCATACAAGTGTGTGAATCAGTTCTGTACCCCTCTCCCACCCCCCATTTCATAATAAATATCTATCACTAGCTTACTAAGCCTGTGTATGAACATGTGTTATTTTCTATCAAGTGTGAAGATGAGTCATATTGAGCAGAACAAACCTCTGTGTGACATTGAACCATAGTCATTCTAGAGTATCCCTTTCTGATTATGTACATAAGTAATGTGTAAACAAAGTTATATTTTTAAAAATGTATGCCATATTATGTATTTGTGTACAAATCATGCCAGCAACAGTCCATACATTTCTACTTACCATCTGATGTCCTCTATAAAAACCAGGTGGCAAAGACTCGCTATAGGACCCAATGCCCAGAGCATCACCTATATTATGAGAAAAAAATATTATTATAACATTTGATCAATACTAACATGTTTGCACAATTCTCTACTTGTCATTTCCCTAGAGTTCACATCTATTGAAAATACTCCAGTGTAACTTCTATTATTTACCGTCTAAAGTGGCGGTTGATGACGTCTGCTCTGACATCAAGTCCCTCGTCCTGGAATTCCCCCTCTAGAACAGGATCATCCTCCTCATCTCTGAGGAGGTCTCTGTCCACCGGGACGGCCTGCAGCATCCCAGCCCGCTGTGCAATATTATGCAGGACGCTACAGGCTACAACGATCTTAGCCACCTTCTTTGGGTTGTACTGGAGTGCTCCTCCAGAACGGTCCAGGCACCTGAATCTCATCTTCAGGAGGCCGAACATCCTTTCAACCACCGCCCTGGTTCTCTTATGAGCCCTATTGTAGCGCTCCTCAGACACATCAGTTGGGCTACGCAAGGGGGTAATGAGCCAAGGCCGGCTCATGTACCCAGAATCACCTATAAATTTAGAACAGAACATAATTCAAACAGAATACTTAAACTAGTATATTGTTGTATAAATATATTTTTTAAAAACCATAATCCATATTAAAAGTTGTCAGAAACATAAAAAAAAAAAAAAAAATTATATATAAATCTGTATCTAGCCATTTCATCTAAGACATGCTACATATGCGTATTTCTCCTAAACCAAACCTTGTGTAAAATGCTAACTACATGTTTACATTGCATTCTCTATCTGAACACTTAAGGTAAGACATGCTACATATCTGCATTTCAATAAAACTAGACATTAGCAGAAAAAGACAATGACAGGGTTAAATTGCATGAGATAATATCTTGCCATTTCATCTAAGACATGCTACATATGCGTATTTCTCCTAAACCAAACCTTGTGTAAAATGCTAACTACATGTTTACATTGCATTCTCTATATGAACACTTAAGTTAAGACATGCTACATATCTGCATTTCAATAAAAATAGACATTAGCAGAAAAAGACAATGACAGGGTTAAATTGCATGAGATAATATCTTGCCATTTCATCTAAGACATGCTACATATGCGTATTTCTCCTAAACCAAACCTTGTGTAAAATGCTAACTACATGTTTACATTGCATTCTCTATATGAACACTTAAGGTAAGACATGCTACATATCTGCATTTCAATAAAAATAGACATTAGCAGAAAAAGACAATGACAGGGTTAAATTGCATGAGATAATATCTTGCCATTTCATCTAAGACATGCTACATATGCGTATTTCTCCTAAACCAAACCTTGTGTAAAATGCTAACTACATGTTTACATTGCATTCTCTATATGAACACTTAAGGTAAGACATGCTACATATCTGCATTTCAATAAAAATAGACATTAGCAGAAAAAGACAATGACAGGGTTAAATTGCATGAGATAATATCTTGCCATTTCATCTAAGACATGCTACATATGCGTATTTCTCCTAAAACAAACCTTGTGTAAAATGCTAACTACATGTTTACATTGCATTCTCTATCTGAACACTTAAGGTAAGACATGCTACATATCTGCATTTCAATAAAAATAGACATTAGCGTCGGTAAATAACAAATGGTTAAATTTAATCCTATAGCTGAACATGACGCTAACAGTTAAAAAATACAGGGGCAATTGTCAAAATAATTAACCATGTTGTGCACAAATACTCACCAACGAGATAACCAGGGGGCATTTGTCTTTCCTCAAACTGTCTCCACAGGGACGACAGAGAGAGGATGCGGGCATCATGACAAGCACCTCCAAAATTCGCATACACATGCATAATCCTCATCCGTGCGTCACAAACATACTGCACGTTGAGGCTATGAAAATGTTTGCGATTTCTGAAGGGCAAGTCATCAATTGGAGCACGCAGCGCAATGTGGGTACAATCAATGGCTCCCAAGACATTGGGCAATTGAGCAATATCAAAGAATTCCCGCTTCAGGCGCCTCCAATCACCATCATTCTGTGGGAATCCTATGTATTGCTTACTGATACGTACCATGGCGTTCAGAAAGTTATCAAACACCCCAGAGAATGTACCTTGAGCCAGGCCATGCATGTACAGTTCTCCTGATTGAAAACTCCCGGAGGCCAGGACGTATAGACAGCTTAGCATCTTACTCATGGGGGGAACAGCAGTCCTTATTTGTATACGTGGCTCCAAATGAGGTTTAAGAAGATCGTAAAGGCCAATGAGCTGTTCGCGATCGAGCCGATACTTATCAAAAACCTCAAAGTCACTCATGTTTTCCAAGGTGGGTCTCACCCTGTAGACACGAGGACCTCGAACCAGACGACCCCTTCGTCTCGGTCTGAGCCGCCGAGGCTGCCTGATTCGACCAACAGCTAGTTCGCCAATAGCACCACCAGCAGCGTCTACCATGTCATCGTCATCCATCTTTCAAAACAGCGTAACAAGGTAAGCACTTGATCTGATGTGGATCACAAGTGATGCATTGGCCATGTTGTTTGGGGGATTTATAGTACAATTAGTCCAATGGTAGTGAGTTTGTAATGATTGCTGATTGTATTCACCTGTTTGTATGTGAGCGGCGCGAATGCTTTGACAGTGGGCGTTTATTTGTTGTTTGCTGAAATGTTAGTTTCAAACAATGATTCTCAATGTGAAAGTGTCAAATATCACACATACAGTGCATGTTTGTAATGTTTGATCATATGCGTAATCAATATTTCCTAAACGCGATGTTATAGTAACAAGCACACGTCCAGGCTAACATGAATGAAAGTGCATAGTTGTGTATAATGTGCATCGAATGTGATCGATCAATGTTGCTGCAATATTGTTTGTAAACGATAAAGTAACAGCTGCCATCTGTAGTATTGTATATATAAGTGATTGCCGAGCTGTCAATACTGTATGCGTCCCATTACAATCGCAATAATAATTCCGAACTTCCCGTCTGCCATCTGTAGTATTGTATATATAAGTGATTGCCGAGCTGTCAATATTGTACGCGTCCCTTTCAAATCGCAATAATAATTCCGAACTTCCCGTCTGCCATCTGTAGTATTGTATATATAAGTGATTGCCGAGCTGTCAATATTGTATGCGTCCCTTTAAAATCACAATAATAATTCAGAACTTCCCGTCTGCCATCTGTAGTATTGTATATATAAGTGATTGCCGAGATGTCAATATTGTATGCGTCCCTGTAAAATCGCAATAATACTGAATAACTTCCCGTCTGCCATCTGTAGTATTGTATATATAAGTGATTGCCGAGCTGTCAATATTGTATGCGTCCCTGTAAAATCGCAATAATACTGAATAACTTCCGGCTGTCATCTGTAGTATTGTATATATAAGTGATTGCCGAGATGTGAATATTGTACGCGTCCCTTTCAAATCGCACTAATACTGAATAACTTCCGGCTGTCATCTGTAGTATTGTATATATAAGTGATTGCCGAGCTGTCAATATTGTATGCGTCCCTGTAAAATCGCAATAATACTGAATAACTTCCGGCTGTCATCTGTAGTATTGTATATATAAGTGATTGCCGAGATGTGAATATTGTACGCGTCCCTTTCAAATCGCACTAATACTGAATAACTTCCGGCTGTCATCTGTAGTATTGTATATATAAGTGATTTTCGATCTGACGATATTGTATGCGTCCCATAAAAATTGCACGAATACTGAATAACTTCCGGCTGTCATCTGTAGTATTATATATATAATTGATGTGCGATCTGACAATATTTCTTAATTGTCCCATTGAAATCTCCATAATAATGCTGTTCAAAAGTGTGTTTTACGTATATGTTGTATTGTAGTATTGAGTGTTAAAGTTCCTAAAGGGGCGGTACAGTGGTGAATCTGTGATGTGTATGGTTGAATCTTGTAATGACGTCATGATATTATTAACCTGCCTATGTAGTTGTGAAATCCTCATTGTGTTGTTGTATTGTGCTACATTGTTATTGTGTGCTGAATAAAATCTAAATGTGTGCTTTGTGGTTGCGTGATGGGTGATGCGTGTTATGTACATGTACGTATATATTGTGATTGTGTCCCACATATGCTGACTTCTATATAGCGGTCTGGCATTGTTGTTCCTTCCCATAAAGTGACATCTGTAATCTGGTGTAATGATGTTCTTGTTGTACGTAATTCCTAATGGTTTATTGTGATGGAATCATGATGTTAAAAGTAAAGTAAAATCCATATGTTGTGTTTTGTGATTCCTCGAGAGAATGTAATGTGTTTTTCCCCCATCATTTGAATGCACATGTATGATTGAATGTTAAAAGTAATGTATGTGCATCCATGAGTGATCATGTGTTAAGCCTATGTAGATATGCAGTTGCTGCAAGCATATGAGTTGAATAACAGAAATGCAATAATAAAGGTAAATGAGAGATGTTTCCCATTGTGTAGTGTTTGTGAATCCAGAAATGTGTATTGAATTTTATTTTAATTGTAAATGTAATTTTATTGAAATAATAATGTGTTACTAGTGATGGGGATTTGTAGTTGATGTAATCTAAAAGTGTTAAAAATATTTATGGTGTGGTGAATATTTAATATTAAAAAACATAAGTCCACCATAGGGAAATAGTCATTTCTTGATCTATTTATCATAGCTGGGTCTAACGCATGAAATCATGTATTTTCTAGCGCTGGTATTTGGAGTTTTTCAGTCTACGCTATTTGCGTGCGTTAGGGAAATGAGGGTTTCGCGTGCACGAGCACGTCTTCCCAATAGAAGTCAATGGAGGCTCCAAAGATTTCTATATTTTTTTTTCTAAGACTGGTTTTCCTCGTAAAGTGAGTGACGTCATGAGCTTGTGTGAAAAAGTAACTAAATCGTGTTCTTTTTGTAATAAATAAATATTTTGTGTATGTAATGTGGTGTATATTGTTTGTATGCATCGATGAGTGTATGTTTGTGATAATGTTATTCGTTAGATGTAGGTATATGAGGGTCTTTTCCCGTATGTCCATGTAAGTCAATGGGAAAATGGATTTGTGTGGATTTTTTTCAAACACCCGAGATCTCGCAACTTTAATCCTTTGTATTTTAAAGAAAAAATAAAAAATACGAAAAATAAAGATAGTGTTGTGTTTGTATGAGTGTAAGTGTACTTTGTGTAATATTTGTTTTGTGATTCGTGGATGTTTTTTTGTGCGGTATATGTTTACTACTGGGTCTGAGGTGGCGGTAGAAAGTTGAGCGTTAGGTGTATTTTGAGTCGCGGTAAATAAACTCTAAATACCGGAGTGCGTAAAAAACCCGCGTTAGGAGCCTCTAACGCTGGTTTTGACGGCTACCGCCGAACTCTAAATCTAGGCCTAAGAGCTTTAAAGAGGCTGGACTTCATGACTGTCATAGGAAACACACATTGACTGGATGTTCACTGGAATTGTCATTAAAAAAAAAAAGAGTTCAACCAAGTGGGTCGGCATAACATTGCAATAGAAGCATTATTATATGCACTAATTTAAACCTTTCACAGATAGATTCAAAACAAAAAAGGTAAACATATACAGCAAGATTACAAGTTTTGCGGTATGGCTATACCATTGAAAAATTGTCCTTTGCGTGCGGAATATACAGGTCTCCCGTATTACAAGTCGCAGCGGTACAGCCATACCGCTAGCATTTTAGCCTTTACACAACTCTCCATTCCGCACTCAAAAAATGGCTTTTGAGTGTGGAATTTTCATTGCGCCGTACTACTGGTTGTTCTGTCAGGTTATTACACTAGCGTTATAGCTTATACCGCCACGATCCATTCCGCGATCAAAGACCAGTAGTTATGGATTTTGTGACACAAAAATGTTTCACAAAACTCATAACAAAATTGTTACAAAGTACACTAACACCCATAAAGTACCTATTAACCCCTAAACCGCCATTCCCTGCATCAAACTACTATATTAAACCTATTAACCCCTAATCCGTGGCCCACCCACATAGCCAACACTAAATAAACCTATTAACCCCTAAACCTTCAGCCCCCCACATCGCTACTACTATAATAAACCTATTAACCCCTAAACCACCGACCCCCACATCGCTACTACTATAATAAAACTATTAACCCCTAAACCGCCGGCTCCCCACATCGCTACTACTATAATAAAACTATTAACCCCTAAACCGCCACCCCCACATCGCAACACACTAAATTAAACTAGTAACCCCTAAACCTAACTAACCCCAATAACTATTTAAAATAAATAAAAACTTACCTGTGAAATAAATAAAAAAAAACTAAGATTAATCTATAAATAAACCTAACATAACTATTTTAAGAAAATAAACTAAAAATAAAAAAATCTAAATTTCAAAATTAAAAAAATCTAACACTACAAAAAATACAAACACTAAAATTACGAAAAAAAAAAAAAAACACTAAGATTACAAAAAATAAATGAAATTATCTAAAATAATAAAAACTAAACCTAATCTAATAGCCCTATAAAAACAAAAAAGCCACCCCAAAATAAAAACACCCCCTAACCTAAAAATAAACTACCAATAGCCCTTAAAAGGGCCTTTTGTAGGGCATTGCCCTAACTTAAACAGCTCTTTTACCTACAAAAATTGCATTTGTATGGGCATTGCACTTATAAGGGCATTCAGCTCTTTTGTGCCCATTAAATAAAAAAAGCCCTAATCTTAAAAAAAAATGCACCCAAAAAAACCTAACACTAACCCCAAAAATGTACTCACAGTTCCTGAAGTTTAGACATCCATCTTCATCCAGGCGGCGACAAGTCTTCATCCATCGCGGGGGCATCTTCTATCCTCATCCTGGTGGCGCAGAGCTGTGACGGCACAGAGCTGAGAAGAACCGGTGGCGACGACGACATCCAGTGTGGATACTCCTCTTCATTTGATCGTTCACCGCACACTAAAGCTTGAATGCAAGGTACCCGTTTCATATTTGGAGTACCTTGCATTCCTATTTGCTGAAATATTCAAATTAGCCAATAGGATGAGAGCTGCATAAATCCTATTGACTGATTTGAACAGCCAATAGGATTTAAGCAGCTCTCATCCTATTGGCTGATTTGAATATTTCAGCCAACAGGAATGCAAGGTACCCCAAATATAAAACGGGTACCTTGCATTCAACAAACAGGAAAACAGGCAGGATGCTCCAGCCTCAAGCCCTCCATAGCGTATCTTCATAACCGACCCAATGGTGCAGATGTCACACGTTGAATCACTTCCGGTTAATGCAAATTGGTGCACAGGAGCGCCCCTGTATTGGTGTATATTTGACTGCGAAGACAGTAAAGTCCCAGCACTCAAAAGAATCTAGAACAGGTAAAACTTCAAAAATGTATTACATACATTCAAAACATATACAGCACTTGCTGGGCACCAATAAAAGCAAACTTAGAACAAAGAAGCAGCAGTGAGAGAGGCTTGACCCTCAGCATCAAACGCGTTTAATGCATCTGGGGTACTTGATCACTTATAGGGAATGACGGTCAAGGCGGGCTTTTATACACATACTTGATTAATTGATAAATTGGTTTTCAATAATCATTAACCCTCACGCTACCAAATCCACAATACAAGTCACCAATACACAATGAGTTCAGTTCAGGATTTAAATTAGCATGATTCAAAGCTATATATAAACAAAATAACTTAGAACATTTTTATGTATCAAAAATATATCCTGCTTAGATTAATAAATAACTCAATTTGTAAATCCTAATATAGACAAAGGGATAATTATTTACACTACTATTTAAATGGGAAACTCAGTTCTACAGCTACATAGAACGAAACAGGGGACAGGAATTTTGATCATTTGATAAAGAGTTTAGACCAAGGGGGATTCTGGTATTCAAATGGAAGATCCAGAAAACTTCCCTCTCATTTAATTTAGAGATTATATCCCCTCCCTTAGGGCTATGTGGAATGAAGTCAATGCCTTGGACTTTTAACAAAGAGCTAAATTATAAAAATGTCTTGCAATCAGTGGGATAGACACAGGGTCTTCTATAGCCCTGACATGTTCAAGAAATCTATCTTTCAGGGGTCTTTTTGTTTTTCTGTGTATTGTTTATTACAATCTAGGCAGGTTAGCAAATAAACCACATGTGTGGTATTACTGTTAGTAAAGAATCATATATTGTGCTCCTTCTGTGTCACTTGAGATTTAAAGACAGGTGCAGATATAATGTGTGAGCAAGTTTTGCATCTTGATGCTCCACACTTGAAGCATCCTTATCTTTTTACGAGCCAATTAGTGTTAGTTTCTTTGGGAAGCATAGAGGTGAGAGTATATTTATTAGTGTTTTAGACTTAAACTTGCAGTCATCCTTATTATTTTTTGACATTATTGGGTCATTATCCAAAATAGGTAAATGTTGCCTAATGATGTTGCAAACTTGATTGTATTCAGAACTGTATGTGGTGATGAACAAAGGTTTTTCAGTGAAAGCTAGCTTGTCTTTTTTGTCACTATTTCTGATTTTTTGTACTGCAAGAGATCTGATCTTGGAATAGTGTCAACTTGTAACTTAATTTTGTTTAGTAATTCTGTATTATAACCCCTTACTTCCAATCTTCTAATGCTCTCTTGAGCACATACTTCATATGCTTCAGGATCAGAACAGTTTTGTTTTGCTCTAATTAGTTGGCCCTTGGGTATGGATTTTAGTAGATGGGTAGGATGACAAGACTTATAGTTCAGTATCGTATTACCTGTGGTGGGTTTTCGATATAGCTCCACCATGATATTCATGTATGTGAGGTCAGGTTTAAGGGTAATATCTAGGAAACTAAGCTTCTTACTGCTAAATTCTGAAGTGAATCTAAGGTCCAAATCATTGTGATTGGCATATTCACAAAAAGACAGAATTGAATTATCGTCACCAAATCATGATCAAGTCATCGATGTAACATCCGTAATACACTATGTTGATGCGGAAGGGATTACTGTCTCCAAAGATGTGCAGGACCTCCCACCACCCTATATAAAGGTTGGCATAGGATGGCACAAATTTTGCGCCCATGGCCGTGCCACATTTTTGGATATAGTACCTCCCTTTAAACAGAAAAAAATTATGCGTGAGCAGATGCACTATAGCTTGAACCAAAAATGCAACAGTCTCCTCATTATAATATGAATGATGTTCCAAAAAATAATTAATCATTTTAAGTCCTTTAAAATGAGGAAAAATAGTGTATAAGGACGCCACATAGAGCTACAACAGTTTGTAACCATCTTTCCATTTTAATGAATCCAATGATATCATGAGTGAAGTGGTATCTTGTATTTAACTGGGTAGGGCAGTTACCAATGGTTGTAAAAAGGTGTCAACTAACTCACTTACAGATAGATTACGAGTAGTGCGTTAGGGTACAAACGCAGCGTTAACAGGTCCTAACGCTGTGTTTTAATGCCCGCTGGTATTACGAGTCTTGCAGGTTTAGGGGCACCGCACACTTTTTTGGCTTCACCGCAAACCGACTTAAGTAAACTTTGTAAAATCTTTTTTCTATGGGACTTCCATAGCGCCGGTATTATGAGTCTGTCCTGGGAGGCCAAAAAGTGAACGGTACACCCTCTACCTCCAAGATCCATAACGCATTCTAAAGCCAGTAGTTATGAGTTTTACACTACAACGCTGTAGCATAAAACTCATAACTAAAGTGCTAAAAAGTACACTAACACCCATAAACTGCCTATTAACCCCTAAACCGAGGCCCTCCCACATCGCAAACACTAAAATAAAATTATTAACCCCTAATCTGCCACTCCAGACATCACCGCAACCTACATTATATTAATTAACCCCTAATCTGCTACCCCCAACATCACTGCCACCTACCTACATTTATTAACCCCTAATCTGCCGCCCCCAACGTCACCGCCACTATATTAAATTAATTAACCCCTAAACCTAAGTCTAACCCTAACACCCCCTAACAAATATAATTTAAATAAATCTAAATAAAATTCCTATCATTAACTACATTATTCCTATTTAAAACTAAATACTTACCTGTAAAATAAACCCTAAGATAGCTACAATATAACTAATAGTTACATTGTAGCTAGCTTAGGCTTTATTTTTATTTTACAGGCAAGTTTGTATTTATTTTAACTAGGTAGACTAGTTATTAAATAGTTATTAACTATTTAATAAATACCTAGCTAAAATAAATACAAATTTACCTGTAAAATAAAACCTAACCTAAGTTACAATAACACCTAACCTTACACTATAATTAAATAAATTCCCTACATTAAATACAATTAAATAAATTAAATTAAATTAGCTAACTAAATCACAAAAAAACACTAAATTACAGAAAATAAAAAAACAAATTACAGATCTTTAAACTAATTACACCTAATCTAATAGCCCTAGCAAAATAAAAAAGCCCCCCCCCCAAAAATAAAAAAAGACTCTAGCCTAAACTAAACTACCAATAGCCCTTAAAAGGGTCTTTTGTTGGGCATTGCCCCAAAGAAATCAGGTCTTTTTCCTGTAAAAAAAAATACAAACACCCCCCAACAGTAAAACCCACCACCCACACAACCAACCCCCCAAATAAAATACTAACTAAAAAAACCTAAGCTCCCCATTGCCCTGAAGAAGGCATTTTTATGGGCATTGCCCTTAAAAGGGCATTTAGCTCTATTGCGGCCCAAAGTCCCTAATCTAAAAAATAAACCTACCCAATACACCCTTAAAAAATCCTAACACTAACCCCCGAAGATTCACTTACCGGGAGAAGTCTTCATCCAAGCGGCAAGATGTCCTCAACAAAGCCGGCAGAAGTGGTCCTCCAGACGGGCAGAAGACATCCGACGCGGAGCATCCTCTTCTTCCGACGGCTTCTTCATAATGAATATCACTTTAAGTGACGTCATCCAAGATTTTTTCTACCTTAATTCCGATTGGCTGATAGAATTTTATCAGCCAATCGGAATCTAAGGTACGCCGTCTTGGATGATGTAACTTAAAGTGATATTCATTACGAAGAAGCCGTCGGAAGAAGAGTATGCTCCACGTCGGATATCTTGAAGACGGACCCGCTCCACGCCGGAAGGATGAAGATAGAAGATGCCGTCTGGATGAAGACTTCTGCCCGTCTGGCGGACCACTTCTGCCTGTCTGGAGGACCACTTCTGCCGGCTTTGATGAGGACATCTTGCCACTTGGATGAAGACTTCCCCCGGTAAGTGAATCTTCTGGGGTTAGTGTTAGGATGTTTTTAAACGGTGTATTGGGTGCGTTTATTTTTTAGATTAGGGACTTTGGGCCGCAATAGAGCTAAATGCCCTTTTAAGTGCAATGCCCATCCAAATGCCCTTTTCAGGGCAATGGGGAGCTTTGGTTTTTTAGTTAGTATTTTATTTGGGGGTTGGTTGTGTGGGTGGTGGGTTTTACTGTTGGGGGGGTGTTTGTATTTTTTTTTTACAGGAAAAAGAGCTGATTTCTTTGGGGCAATGCCCCGCAAAAGGCCCTTTTAAGGGCTATTGGTAAGTTAGTTAAGGCTAGGGTTTTTTTTTATTTTAGGGGGGCTTTTTTATTTTGATAGGGCTATTAGATTAGGTGTAATTAGTTTAAAGATCTGTAATTTGTTTTTTAATTTCTGTAATTTAGTGTTGTATTTTTTTGTGATTTAGCTAATTTAATTTATTTCATTGTATTTAATGTAGGGAATTTATTTAATTATAGTGTCTAGTTCTACCTAGTTAAAATAAATACAAACTTGCATGTAAAATAAAAATAAACCCTAAGCCAGATACAATGTATCTATTAGTTATATTGTAGCTATCTTAGGGTTTATTTTATAGGTAAGTATTTAGTTTTAAATAGGAATAATGTAGTTAATGATAGTAATTTTATTTAGATTTATTTAAATTATATTTAAGTTAGGGGGTGTTAGGGTTAGAATTAGACTTAGGTTTAGGGGTTAATAAATTTAATATAGTGGCGGCGACATTGGAGGTAGCAGATTAGGGGTTAATAAGTGTAGGTAGGTTGCGGCGACATTGGGGGTGACAGATTAGGGGTTAAAAAATATAATGTAGGTGTCGGCGATGTTGGGGGCAGCAGATTAGGGGTTCATAAGTATAATGTAGGTGGCGGTGATGTCCGGAGCGGCAGATTAGGGGTTAATAAATATAATGCAGGTGTCGGCGATGTCAGGGGCGGCAGATTAGGGGTTAATAAGTGTAAGATTAGGGGTGTTTAGACTCTGGGTTCGTGTTAGGTGTAAACATAACTTTAGTTTCCCCATAGGAATCAATGGGGCTGCGTTACTGAGATTTACGCTGCTTTTTGGCAGGTGTTAGACTTTTTCTCAGCCGGCTCTCCCCATTGATGTCTATGGGGAAATCGTGCACGAACACGTACGACCAGCTCACCGCTGACTTAAGCAGCGCTGGTATTGGAGTGCGGTATGGAGCTCATTTTTACTCTACGCTCACTTCTTGTCTTTTAACGCCGGGTTTCTTAAAACCTCTAATACCAGCGCTGCAGGTAAGTGAGCAGTGAGAAAATACTGCTCGTTAGCACCGCACAGCTCATAATGAAAAACTCGTAATCTGGCCGTTAGAGATTTATTTTTAGGAGCCTATGCCTGCCACTATTGGGCGTCCAGGCGGGTGCTTAAGGCTCTTGTATATCTTGGGGAACAAATAGAAAATAGCCACAACTGGTAACTCTGGAATTAAATATTCAGCTATTCTATGTCCAAAAACATTGTTATTTAATCCATAATTCACAATTTCCTCCAAGATACCAAGGATTCCTTAGTTGGATTGGATTTTAGGATGGCATATGTATGTTTGTCTGAAAGTTGGCGCATTGCCTTCTGTATGTAATCATATCTGTTTAATACAACAGTATCCCCCCCCTTATCATAGTCAGCCAATCGGAATTGAAGGGACGCCATCTTGGATGACGTCACTTAAAGGTACCGTCATTTAGTGTTAGTCATCGGAAGGAAGAGGATGCTCCGCGTCGGATGTCTTGAAGATGGACCCGCTCTGCTCCGGATGGATGAAGATAGAAGATACCGTTTGGATGAAGACTTCTGGCCGTCTGGAGGACCTCTTCTGCCCAGATAGGATGAAGACTTCTGCCCGTCTGGAGGAACACTTCTGCCCGGTTGGGTGAAGACATCTCAAGGTAGGGTGATCTTCAAGGGGTTATTGTAAGGTTTTATTAAGGGGGGATTGGGTGGGTTTTAGAGTAGGGTTGGATGTGTGGGTGGTGGGTTTTAATGTTGGGGGGGTATTGTATTTTTTTTTACAGCTAAAAGAGCTGATTACTTTGGGGCAATGCCCCGCAAAAGGTCCTTTTAAGGGTTATTTGTAATTTAGTATAGGGTAGGGATTTTTATTATTTTGGGGGGATTTTTTATTTTATTAGGGGGATTAGATTAGGTTAATTAGTTTAAATTTTTTTAATTATTTTATTATTTTCTGTAATTTAGTGTTTGTTTTTTTCCGTAATTTAGATAATTGTATTTAATTGTAGTTAGTTTAGGGAATTAATTTAATTATAGTGTAGTGTTAGGTGTAATTGTAACTTAGGTTTAATTTTATTTTACAGGTAAATTTGTCTTTATTTTAGCTAGGTAGCTATTAAATAGTTAATAACTATTTAATAACTATTCTACCTAGTTAAAATAAATACAAACTTGCCTGTAAAATCAAAATAAACCCTAAGCTAGCTACAATGTAACTATTAGTTATATTGTAGCTATCTTAGGGTTTATTTTATAGGTAAGTATTTAGTTTTAAATAGGAATAATTTACAGCTAGATTTAGAGTTGGGCAGTAGCCGTCAAAACCAGCGTTAGAGGCTCCTAACGCTGTTTTTTACCGCCCTCTGACATTTGGAGTCAGTCAGGAAAGGGTCTAATGCTCACTTTGCAGCCGCGACTTTTCCATACCGCAGATCCCCCTACGCCATTTGCGTATCCTATCTTTTCAATGGGATCTTTCTAACGCCGGTATTTAGAGTCGTGGCTGAAGTGAGCGTTAGAAATCTAACGACAAAACTCCAGCCGCAGAAAAAAGTCAGTAGTTAAGAGCTTTCTGGGCTAACGCCAGTTTAAAAAGCTCTTAACTACAGTGCTCTAAAGTAGACTAACACCCATAAACTATCTATGTACCCCTAAACCGAGGTCCCCCCACATCGCACCACTCTATTAAATTTTTTTAACCCCTAATCTGCCGACCGCACACCGCTGCCACGTACGTTATCCCTATGAACCCCTAATCTGCTGCCCCTAACACCGCCGACCCCTATATTATATTTATTAACCCCTAATATGCCGCCCCCAACGTCGCCGCTACCTACCTACACTTATTAACCCCTAATCTGCCAACCGGACCGCGCCGCTATTATAATAAAGTTATTAACCCCTAATCCGCCTCACTCCCGCCTCAATAACCCTATAATAAATAGTATTAACCCCTAATCTGCCCTCCCTAACATCGCCGACACCTAACTTCAAGTATTAACCCCTAATCTGCCGACCGGAGCTCACCGCTATCTAATAAATATTTTAACCCCTAAAGCTAAGTCTAACCCTAACCCTAACACCCCCCTAAGTTAAATATTATTTAAATCTAACGAAATAAATTAACTATTATTAAATAACTTATTCCTATTTAAAGCTTAATACTTACCTGTAAAATAAACCCTAATATAGCTACAATATAAATTATAATTATATATTGTAGCTATTTTAGGATTAATATTTATTTTACAGGCAACTTTGTAATTATATTAACCAGGTACAATAGCTATTAAATAGTTAATAACTATTTAATAGTTACCTAGTTAAAATAATTACAAAATGACCTGTAAAATAAATCCTAACCTAAGTTACAATTAAACCTAACACTACACTATCAATAAATTAATTAAATACAATACCTACAATTATCTACAATTAAACCTAACACTACACTATCAATAAATTAATTAAATACAATACCTACAAATAAATACAATGAAATAAACTAACTAAAGTACCAAAAATAAAAAAGAACTAAGTTACAAAAAATAAAAAAATATTTACAAACATTAGAAAAATATTACAACAATTTTAAACTAATTACACCTACTCTAAGCCCCCTAATAAAATAACAAAGCCCCCCAAAATAAAAAAAATGCCCTACCCTATTCTAAATTAAAAAAGTTCAAAGCTCTTTTACCTTACCAGCCCTGAAAAGGGCCCTTTGCGGGGCATGCCCCAAAGAATTCAGCTCTTTTGCCTTTAAAAAAAACACATACAATACCCCCCCCCAACATTGCAACCCACCACCCACATACCCCTAATCTAACCCAAACCCCCCTTAAATAAACCTAACACTAAGCCCCTGAAGATCTCCCTACCTTGTCTTCACCTCACCGGGTTCAGCGATCGGTCCAGAAGAGGGTCCGAAGTCTTGATCCAAGTGGCGGCTGAAGAACTCCATCATCGGGCTGAAGTCGTAAGTCCATCATCAGGATGAAGTATTCTATCAAGCCGCATCTTCAATCTTCTTTCTTCCGGAGTGGAGCCATCTTCTTCCCAGCCGACGCGGAACATCCTCTTCAACC
This sequence comes from Bombina bombina, assembly GCF_027579735.1. Classification (NCBI taxonomy): domain Eukaryota; kingdom Metazoa; phylum Chordata; class Amphibia; order Anura; family Bombinatoridae; genus Bombina; species Bombina bombina. Next base: position 264,477,581 of record NC_069501.1, on the reverse strand, counting down.
GATGCCTACTCGACGAATGACGGTTCCTTTAAATGACGTCATCCAAGATGGCGTCCCTCAAATTCCGATTGGATTCTATCAGCCAATCGGAATTAAGGTAGGAATATTGTGATTGGCTGATGGAATCAGCCAAACAGATTCAAGTTCAATCCGATTGGCTGATCCAATCAGCCAATCAGATTGAGCTCACATTCTATTGGCTGATCGGAACAGCCAATAGAATGGGAGCTCAATCTGATTGGCTGATTGGAACAGCCAATCGGATTGAACTTGAATCTGATTGGCTGATTCCATCAGCCAATCAGAATATTCCTACCTTAATTCCGATTGGCTGATAGAATCCTATCAGCCAATCGGAATTCGAGGGACGCCATCTTGGATGACGTCATTTAAAGGAACCGTCATTCGGCGAGTAGGCGTCAGTTGAAGAGGATGTTCCGCGTCGGCTGGGAAGAAGATGGCTCCGCTCCGGAAGAAAGAAGATTGAAGATGCGGCTTGATAGAAGACTTCATCCCGATGATGGACTTCCGACTTCAGCCCGATGATGGAGTTCTTCAGCCGCCGATTGGATCAAGACTTCGGACCCTCTTCTGGACCGATCGCTGAACCCGGTGAGGTGAAGACAAGGTAGGGAGATCTTCAGGGGCTTAGTGTTAGGTTTATTTAAGGGGGGTTTGGGTTAGATTAGGGGTATGTGGGTGGTGGGTTGTAATGTTGGGGGGGGATTGTATGTGGTATTTTTACAGGCAAAAGAGCTGAATTCTTTGGGGCATGCCCCGCAAAGGGCCCTTTTCAGGGCTGGTAAGGTAAAATATCTTTGAACTTTTTTAATTTAGAATAGGGTAGGGCATTTTTTTATTTTGTGGGGCTTTGTTATTTTATTAGGGGGCTTAGAGTACGTGTAATTAGTTTAAAATTGTTGTAATAATTTTCTAATGTTTGTAAATATTTTTTTATTTTTTGTAACTTAGTTCTTTTTTATTTTTGGTACTTTAGTTAGTTTATTTCATTGTATTTAACTAATTTATTGATAGTGTAGTGTTAGGTTTAATTGTAACTTAGGTTAGGATTTATTTTACAGGTAATTTTGTAATTATTTTAACTAGGTAACTATTAAATAGTTGTACCTGGTTAAAATAAATACAAAGTTGCCTGTAAAATAAATATTAATCCTAAAATAGCTACAATATAATTATTATTTATATTGTAGCTATATTAGGGTTTATTTTACAGGTAAGTATTTAGATTTAAATAGGAATAATTTATTTAATTAGAGTTAATTTATTTTGTTAGAATAAAATTATATTTAACTTAGGGGGGTGTTAGGGTTAGGGTTAGAATTAGCTTTAGGGGTTAAAAAATGTATTAGAGTAGCGGTGAGCTCCGATCGGCAGATTAGGGGTTAATACTTGAAGTTAGGTGTCGGCGATGTTAGGGAGAGCAGATTAGGGGTTAATACTATTTATTATAGGGTTATTGAGGCGAGAGTGAGGCGGATTAGGGGTTAATAACTTTATTATAGTAGCGGTGCGGTCCGCTCGGCAGATTAGGGGTTAATAAGTGTAGGCAGGTGGAGGCGACTTTGAGGGGGGCAGATTAGGGGTTAATAAATATAATATAGGGGTCGGCGGTGTTAGGGGCAGCAGATTAGGGGTACATAGCTATAATGTAGCTTGCGGTGGTGTACGGAGCGGCAGATTAGGGGTTAATAATAATATGCAGGGGTCAGCGATAGCGGGGGTGGCAGATTAGGGGTTAATAAGTGTAAGGTTAGGGGTGTTTAGACTCGGGGTTCATGTTAGGGTGTGAAGGATGTTAATACAGAGTTAGATGAGGGAAATTTAGGTAAGTGAAATTCATTTATTATTGAGTTGGGTGGTAGGCTTCCCTGAACAGAAAAGTCTTCAGGAAACATTTAAAGGAAGACAGATTAGGGCAAAGCCTGACAGCACGAGGGAGAGTGTTCCAGAGGGTAGGTACTGCACGACAGAAGTCCTGCAGTCTAGCATGAGAGGAGGTGATAGTTGCGGATGCAAGGAGCAGGTCATTGTTGGATTTTAGTGGACGGGCTGGAGTATACTTGTGTATTAGAGAGGATAGGTATAGGGGAGCGGTGTTGGTGAGAGCTTTGTATGTAAGGGTGAGAATTTTGAATTTAATTCTGCTGTGAATGGGGAGCCAATGAAGGGACTCGCAGAGAGGTGCAGCAGATACAGATCGACGGGAAAGGTGGATCAGCCTGGCAGAGGCATTTAGGATGGATTGAAGGGGGGAGAGGTGGGAAAGAGGAAGGCCAGTGAGTAGGTTATTGCAGTAGTCAAGTCGGGAGATAACAAGGGAGTGGATTATTTGCTTTGTGGTGTTAGCGCTCAAAAAAGGGCCGAATTTTGAAAATATTGCGTAGATGGTTGTGGCAGGATGTAGAAAGTGATTGTATATGGGGGGGCGAAGGATAGATTTGAGTCAAGTGTAACTCTGAGGCAGCCAACTTGGGGTGATAGTGATGCCGTCGACAAGGATAGAGAAATCACAAGTCAGCGTAGAACTTGAGGGGGGATAAGAAGGAGCTAAGTCTTGGACATGTTAATCTTTAGGTGGTGAGAGGCCCTTCAGGAAGAAATACCAGATAAGCAGTCGCTGACATGAGAAAGGACAGAGGGAGAGAGAGCAGGGGTGGAGAGGTAGATCTGGGTGTCATCAGCATAGAGGTGATATTTGAAGCCATAACTGTTGATACGTTTAAAAGAAGTATAGATGAGAAGGGTGGAGGATCCAGAACAGATCCTTGAGGTACTCCAACAGATAGGAGAGGAGGAGTCGCCGGCAAATGACACAGAAAAAGACCTGTGGGAAATATAGGAGTGAATTCAGGAAAGAGCAGTGTCACAGAGGTCAAAAGAGCTAAGGTCTGTAGGAGGAGAGGGTGGTCAACTGTGTCGAAGGCAGCTGAGAGGTCGAGTAAGAGTAGTGGCCAATATTTTTTGCAGAGAGAAGATCATTTGTAACCTTGGTAAGGGCAGTCTCAGTTGAGTGTTTTGGGCGGAATCCGGATTGCAGTGGGTCACGCAAGGAGTTGGTGGACAGGAAGTGGGTTAGGCGATTGTAAACTAGTTTTTCAAGGAGTTTTGATGTTAGTGGAAGCAGTGATATGGGGTGGTAGCTTTCAGGAGAATTAGGGTCGACAAAGGGTTTCTTGTTTATGGGAGTGACTTTTGCGTGTTTGAAAGAAGATGGGAATGAGCCGGTAGAGAGAGATAGGTTGAAGATGTGGGTAAAAGCAGGAGTGAGGGTGGAAGATAGGGAGGGTATTAGATGGGAAGGGATAGGGTCGAGTGAGCAGGTAGTGAGGCGTGAGGAAGATAGTAAGGAAGAAACTTCATTCTCAGTGGCTGGATGGAAGATAGAGAGGGTGGCAGAGGGAGTAATTGGGCCTGTTGGAATATTGCAGGTTGGTGTTGGGATGTTGCTTCGGATAGTACGTGTTTTGTTTAAAAAGTAGTCTGCCAGGGCTTGAGCACTAAACACAGATGGGGTGGTGGAGCAGGTGGGTAGAGGAGAGAGTTAAAGGTGGAAAAGAGTCATTTAGGGTTTGAGGAAAGAGTAGATATGAGAGAAGATAAGTAGGTTTGCTTGGCTAAGTGAAGGGCAGAAGTGTATGAATGAACAATAAATTTATAGTGTATGAAATCAGGTTCAGAGTGAGTTTTCCTCCAGACACACTCAGCAGTACGAGAGCATTTTTGCAAATAGCGTGTTTGCTGAGCATGCCAGGGCTGTAACTGACTGTGTGGTGTTTTGCACAGCTGGGGAGGGGCAAGTGTGTCTAGTGCAGAGGAGAGAGTTTTGTTATAGTGGGCTGTAGCGAGATCAGGGCAGGTTATAGTGGAAGTGTAAGGGAGGAGATTTTGAATGATTTTTGAAAATTGGAGTGGGTCCACAGCATGTGTATTTCTGCAGGTGCGGGGGCGGGATGGAGAAGTGGATTTAGCTTTTGCATTAATATTATAGGTGACCAGGTGATGGTCTGAAATGGGAAAAGGGCGACAGGTGGTGTCAGATATAGAGCAGAGGTAGGAAAATACCAGGTCGATGGAGTGTCCATCACGGTGAGTCGGGAGTAGGGTGGATTGTGAGAGACCGAAGGAGGATATGAGTGAAAGAAGTTTAGAGGCAGCGGGGGCAGATGGGTTGTCAATGGGAATGTTGAAGTCCCCAAGAATTAGGGTTGGTATATTTGAAGAGAGAAAGGGAGGAAGCCAGGCGGCGAAGTTGTCAAAGAATTGGGAGGTTGATGCAGGAGGGCGATAGATGACTGCCACTTTGAGGGAGAGAGGGGAGAACAGACGAATACAGTGGACTTCAAATGAGGAGAAGGAGAGCAATGGGATTGGAAGTAGGTGTTGATAAGTGCAGGAGGGGGAGAGCAGGATGCCAACACCACCGCCACGTTTCTCACCTGGCCTAGGGGTATGGCTAAAGTGAAGGCCACCATGTGTGAGAGCAGCAATGGAAACAGTGTCAGAAGGAGATAACCAGGTTTCTGTAATTGCTAAAAGGGTGAAAGCATTTGATATAAACAGGTCATGAATGGTTGTAAGTTTGCTGCAGACAGAGCGAGAGTTCCATAGTGCGCAGGTGAAAGGAGAGTGTGCGTGTGGGATGCATTGGATGGAAATTAGGTTATGTGTGTTGCTTTTATTAAAGTTTCTATAAGTAGTGCGTGATTGGGTAATGGTGGGAATGAGGGTGGGCCCAGGATTTGGAGAGATGTCGCCTGATGCTAATAGCATCAAGATGGAAAGTAAGAGTAGGTGAGAATGAGATTTATAGCAGTGGAGGTATTTCTGGGAGGTGGTGCAGTTTGTTGATATAGATTTTAAAATAGAAAGTAGTTCATGAGATCTAAGGTAAGCAGAAGAAAGGAGAGAGGGGCCTATAAAAACTGCGTGTGGAGAAGGGTAAGGTATGAGCATGTGAGCTTGCTTGTGGAATAGACATGAGACTGTTAAAAGGAAAAGCAGTCCTGAAAACATAGCAGAATGTGAAGTGCAAAAGATTGTTTTTGAATGGAAATATTTAGCTTGCCTCAAATATTGTTCAATTCTTGTCTAATTCTCAGACTTGCCACAAAGATGGTCACTTAGACATATGGGAGCCTAGAGAGATGGAATACACTGCAAACGCTCAGGCCCCAGCATACGCTCTCCCCTAACTGGTCTTAAATTTATAAGGCTACAGCAGACAGCTGAGTTTAATTGATTGGAGACAGGGAGATAAGTTGCACTCAGGTGAGAAGACTAAGAATTGCTACAAGATCAGAGGGATAGGTTCAAGAAAGGAAATTGGGTGGGGATTAATTAATTAATTAATTAATTAATTAAGCAAAGTTTGATAATAGAGAAATGCACATGCTTGGGACAGGAAAGAGCAGATTATAGGAGTAGACAGTTGGTTCACAAGAGTTAAAAACAGTGTAATAAATCCAGCAAAGACAGAGGGTTTTAAAGGGACATACCAGGAGTTAAAAACAGTGTAATAAATCCAGCAAAGACAGAGGGTTTTAAAGGGACATACCAGGAGTTAAAAACAGTGTAATAAATCCAGCAAAGACAGAGGGTTTTAAAGGGACATACCAGGAGTTAAAAACTGGAGTTAAAGATTCTATAATAAAAGCTAAGTTTTATTTTTATCCAGTGAGTGCTATCTCATTATGTGACTGTTTATATATTTTTGATATTGCACCCTGGTGGCTGCTCACTCAAGATTTTAGATTTGGAGTGCAGGTCTCTATTTACTAACGTTTATATATATATATATATATATATATAGTATTTAACCGGTGGCCCAGCACTCTTACCACTCAGGTGTAATCACCGCCTGGGTGCTATCCTCATTGCGACTATGTAAAAATGTATTGGAGAAGGAGGGCACTCAGAGGACTTTTTCGAATCACAGAACAGTGCAATTTTTATTTTGACCTCATTATGGGCCTTCTTCAAGACAAATGTGATCTGAAAAAAACACAAAACATACAAATGGAATCTAAGTGAACAATATGACATAAAAATAAAAAATACTAAACATTTATTAAAACTAAATTACAGCAGTGACACCCCTCCACCACAAAAAATAACACAATAGCTCAAACCTGAGCTCAACATTATAAAAACCAAAGAAAAAGAAAGAGGATAGATTTCTCTCACACAGTAGCCCTTTATACTGGTGTTTTTAAACCTCATCATAGGTGCACAAGGCACAGCTATCAATATACAAAATTGTACATGTAAATCACCTACTCATGCCGAACAAGTGCAAAACACTGATAGAACCAACACAAACATTCATTGAGATTGAAAAAAAGGGTGTGTCTGCATCGCCTGTAAATGGTATATTTGCATATCCCTAGAGAGCAATTGCTACCATTACATCATCACCTGCACTGCATTTAAATTGCTACTTCACACCACCTACGTGCATGGTAACCAGTACACTGATGTGCTGACCAACACAAAATGTGGGTTATTATGCCTACCCCAATCATATTGGCTAATGTGCTTATACCTAGATAAAATAGCACCTCAAAGGACACACCATTACAATCCCCACCATACCAGAACATATAAACCAAAAAAGGAAAAGTAGACAATCTCCAAAGTACCACCAAATTAATATCTCATATGCAGCCAGCTACAGCATGCGATCAAATAACCTTCGCTAAATCAGAGACTCACTATTTCAACTATAATTGCATAACAGTCCTCTAACCTTTATGTTTCAACGGTTCAAACAATGGGATAAACACAAATGCTATTTCAGGTACTTACTAGTGCAATGCAGCGTACAGCTACTCAAGACGGCGTACTCCCAACAGAGCAAAGAGTCTGATATACCGGAAATTCCACACATCTAGCATTAAATGGACCTGTCAACATGGACGGCAACCAATCAGCAGGGCGTATAGATACACGTCCCACATAGGAGAACTAGTCGCGGGCATAACCCACACACACCCCCTTGGATAGATTGTCAAGCTGTGATATACCTAATTCCAGTATTTAATAAAGAGTTAACGTATATCAAGGGTTGCCAACTGTAAGCTTCATCCGGGTACTTGAACTTAATAAGATACCTGAGAATACTGGATACAGATCTCCGTAAGTAAAGTAAGCTTTAGAAATCGACATCATACGATATGCACAGCAATGAACTATTAACACACATCTGTTAACACAACAGCAAGACTGCGATAACATGACAGCCAGACCAGAGGATCAAAGCACAACACAACCATGTACAGTACCATACACACTGCCCACATTTATATACTGGTTGGACTTCCCAGCACAGTAGCGTTACTAGTAAATATGCCATATTACCATACATGTTCAACTATGCTTGAGCCAAACCGACAGCAAGTCCATCCAACTTATTCAGACCGATACAGCTTCGCCTTACAACACTGGCTAACAGATTATACTAAAAGACTGAAACCTACCTGGCACGCTAGTGTGCTAAAGTGAAAGGTCTCAAAATGTACAAACCTACAAGAGTAGATATCACTTCTACTAGATAACGGACACGTTTATGGTTACACTCAGAATATGGGAATCAAACATAGACATCAACTCAACTGGACATATAGACAGGGATATGACCCCACTCAAACAATGGTGATCAAACTAATGCAGCCCCACAATAGCTGATATAGCACATCATATAAAATGTAACGCAGTACTAAGGACCGGGAGCACCATTCGCTGGGCATCAACCGTATACTAAAGGGACCACAATTAACTATCATACGTGCCAGACACAAGAGAAGGATAGATACAGAGGAGAACCTAAGAAGCACCCAAGAAGAAAGAAAGAGGTGACATATAACATATCAAGCAAAGCATAATCAGTGCTAATGGCTGGGCTCTCTATTCAACAGCCCATGCCATGACAGTGCACTTCAGTAAAACAGAGCATAATCTATGCTGGCATTCAGGCAGACAGGAGTAAGAGTGTCAAGCCTATGTATCCAGAGTGCTTCACACTTCAGCAACTCCTGGTTCCTATCACCACCCCATTTGAGGGGGGCCACTCCATTCAGCATGGCCCTGAGTGAAGAAATGGGGTGTTGTTGTTCACGGAAGTGACTCGCCACAGGCTGATCCAAGTGTCCCTCTTTGAGGGCAGTTCTAATGGCACTCTTGTGATTAGCAAGTCTCTCACGGAAGGTGGTACTGGTCTTGCCTAAATAGTAGCATCCACATGGGCAGGACATGAAGTATACTATAAAGTCCGAAATGCAGATGAGCCCATGTCTAATCCAGTAAGATTTGGTTGATCCTGGATGGTGAAACTTCTCTCCTGTGAGAAGGGTGCTACAGGTCACACAGCTGCCACATTTGTAGCAGCCATTTTTCACTTTCTGGAGCCATGTTTTTTCTCTCTTCCAGGGGCCAGTCTTCATTAGCAAGGATTTCAAGCTGCAGACACTCTTGTAAACCAACCTTGGAGGTGGCTTATCCTTGAAGGGGATCTATCAGCACTAATCAAGGGCCAGTTTCTTTTGATAACTTCTCTCACTTTAGTGGTGGCCGGAGTATAACTGGTAATGAAGTGGTTTGGGTGTTCACCCTCTTCATCCTTCTTTTTTTGTTTTCTTTGTATGAGAACATTGCTATCATACTGTGTCACTTCCTCTAGGATTTCATAAAGCATATTCGGGTTGTATCCCCTATTCAAAAACTTCACTCTCATTTCTTCAAGCTGCATCATCCTCTGGTCCACTTCAGAGTTGTTGAGTATAGCACTCATGAACTGGGATTTTTCAATCCCCTTCTTGAACATAAAAATATAAAATACTAAACATTTATTAAAACTTCATTACAGCAGTGACACCCCTTCACTACAAAAATAACACAATCGCTCAAACCTGAGCTCAACATTATAAAAACCAAAGAAAAATAGATTGCTGTAATTAAGTTTTAATAAATGTTTAGTATTTTATATTTTTATGTCATATTGTTCACTTAGATTCCATTTGAATGTTTTGTGTTTTTTTCAGATAACATTTGTCTTAAAGAAAGGCCCATAATGGGGTTGAAACATTGACATTCTATTTACAGTTAAACGCATTTGGTAATAAAAATTGCACTGTTTTGTGATTCAAAAAAAAAAAAGTATTGTGAGTGCCCTCCTTCACCAATACATTTTTACATAGTCTCAATGAGGATAGTACCCAGGCGGTGATTACACCTGAGTGGAAGGAGTGCTGGGCCACCGGCTAAATACTGTATGTTTGATTAACATCCCCAAGAACCCCCCTAAGAATTTTGTTGAATACAACGGGTGGTCTGTATGACCCACCTATCTCCCATGAACATTTGTTTGTAACTCACACTGGTGTAGAATCTATATATCCTGCCAGTGAATAGAGATTCAACTTGTTTTCTTTTATAAACACTGTACCCTACAGATACTGCTAGCAATGAACACACGCCTACTGGCGACACAATCCCCTACTGGCGACACAATCCCAGTCTTGTGAAATAGGCAAGAAGGAGGAGAAAACCACTTTTGCTTTCACTGATGATAATGCCATCAGAATATTACAGTCACGTGAATCTGATGCAGTGGATGAGGTGCCATTGAATATCTACTATAAAATGCTGAATCTCAAATGGAAGGAGGTTAACTATAAGCTTCATGCCAATTCCTTTATTGATTACTTCAGGAAGAAGATGATCCCCAGTGGGTTCAGGGTTAGGAATTCCCCAACCATTGGCAGGAATAACAATGACTTCTGCCGCAAATGGTGCCAGATTGCAAACAAATGCTCTCTTGACTGGATACTATTAGTCATTGAGGAGGTCACCAGATTAAAGAAGGTGGTGATTGAAGAACTGGATACAGTTCATAGAGAAAAGGAGTATGTCCTAAAAAATTACAACAGTGAGGATTGGCTAAACAAGCTAAGCATACAAGTGGAGAAATATTGAAAGGATCTCATTAATTTTAAGAATAAAAAGACCAGTGTGGTTGGAATTGACTATAGAGAGATGAATGTTTACCAATGGCTTTCCGGAAAAAAAACACATTCAGTGGTGGAGATTCAAATGGAGCAGAGTCAGCCCCTGGTAGTACTTCGGATACAAGACAGCATGCTAAGATCCAGACAAGATCGCAAAAGAAACGGCCATTGCCATCAAAAAATGATAATTCGTCAAAAAAAGACACAGGGCAATGGCCCGAAGAGGGGGCTGGTAGAAAAAAGCAGCAAAAAACCTTGCCAAATCAGAAAATGTATTGATTAACATTAGCAGCAGGGGGCTGGACAGTGATGAACTCAAGTTGCTTAGTAGGGGCTTAAGTTATGTCCCTACCCCAAGGGTAGAACCATTTGATAACCTTGTTGACATACATCATTTACAAAGGACACTCAAATTAAAAGATCACTTTAAGGGCTCAAAGTACAGCACTGGGAACATCAGATTTACCAGGAAATCAGGCTTTGAACCTAAGAATACTCATCCTGCCATTAAAACCTTCACCAAGGTCTGTTCTAGAGAGATCATCAACAACCAACATAAGGGGGACAACTGTAGAACTAACCTTAATAATCAAGAATGGGAGTCCCTTCAGCGGTTGAAGAAGGATGATTCCATCATCATCAGGCTGGCCAATAATGGGGGTGCTATAATTGTAATGGACTATCAATACTATAGGAAAGAATTATTACAGCAACTCGATGATGGCAACACATTTAAGAAACTTAAACAGAATCCTACTTCTGTGTTTAAGAAGAAGCTGGACAATAGTCTCACTTATGCCCTTAATTGTGGCTATATTGAACAATAATTGTTTGACTTCCTTATGCCGGAGCATCCAAGACATCCTATCATCTACACTATCCCCAAGATCCATAAGGATCCGGTCAAACCTCCAGCTCGCCCTATTGTCTCTGCAGTTGGGTCTCTGTTCCAGAGTCTGGCAAAATATATTGATTTTCATTTACAAGAGATTGTGAGGGACAAAGAAGCTTTCTTACTGAACTCTATAGAGCTCATCAATCTCCTACAGGACAGGCAGTTTCCCAGACACTGCCTGTTGGTCACACGTGATGTCAATAGCCTCTACACCATTATCCCGCATGATATGGGTATAGAGGCGGTGAGACAAGCAATGTGCAACATTAATGATTATATTGGTCCTCCTATTGAAGTGCTCTTGGATTGGCTGATGATGTGCTTAACTCATAACTACTTCAGGTTTGAGGACACTTTCTACCTTCAGCTGGTTGGTACAGCGATGAGGTCGAGTTTGGCCCCATCATATGCCAACCTGTTCATGGCATGGTTCAAGAGCAAATATATATTTAGCTCTAGAAATTCCAATGTTCTTCTGTACTGGCTGTACATTGATGACCTCTTTTTGATCTGGGGAGGGTCAGCTGAAGAACTTGCTGTTTGGATTGATAACCTGAACATATCAGAGACAGCCGTCAAGTCCAAGAGTGAGATGAGTACTGAAAAAATACACTTCCTGGATTTATGCATATACATATCAGTGAGTGATGATGATTGCTACTTAAAACAACTCTATACTCTGAACTGTAAAATCCCAGTTCATGAGGGCTATACGCTACAACTCTGAAGTGGACCAGAGAATGATGCAGCTCGATGAAATGAGAGTGAAGTTTTTGAATAGGGGATACAACCTGAATATGCTTTATGAAATCCTAGAGGAAGTGACACAGTATGATCGCAATGTCCTCATACAAAGAAAATAAAAAAAAGAAGGATGAAGAGTGCAAACCCCCAATCCACTTCATTACCAGTTATACTCCTGCCACCACTAAAGTAAGAGAAGTTATCAAAAGAAACTGGTCCTTGATTAGTGCTGATAGATCCCTACCCTTCAAGGATAAGCCACCTCCAATGTTGGTTCACAAGAGTGGCCGCAGCTTGAAATCCTTGCTAATTAAGACTGACCCCTGAAAGAGAGAAGAGACATGGCTCCAAATAGTGAAAAATGACTGCTACAAAAGTGGCAGTTGTGTGACCTATAGCACACTTCTCATAGGAGAGAAGATTCACCATCCAGTATCAACCAAATCAGAACTTGGAAAATTTGAATGCAGATCTTTATTCTGTCAAGAGGAAAAGAAGTTATAAATTCTCAGAAACTTACTTTTACTCTCCCCTAATTTAAGGGTCACAACCTTATGAACATCAAGAACTATTAAGGAACTGAATTCAATATTCGTTTTTATTTATTTGTTTATTGTATGATTATATGACTTTATGGTTTTATTTATTACATATAACACGGTTATTTTAATAGGTTGTGTATTATCTTCAACATCATTTTTTAACACCATTTTAATTCAGGTACTAATATAGGGTTGTTTAAAGATAGTTCTATATTCAGACATACATACAGACTAAAGCGCAATACTCATTTTCTGTGTTTTCTATTAAAGTTCATTGTCTATTTCCTTTGTTTTTGCTGCTATAATATCTGAACCTATGCCTGAAAAGCATACCCAAACATATATATGATAACTTTGGGAATAACCCATATAGGGAGAAAAGATCCAGGGATTTTAACCTTTTAGAATCGAACATACAGGGAGTGCAGAATTATTAGGCAAGTTGTATTTTTGAGGATTAATTTTATTATTGAACAACAACCATGTTCTCAATGAACCCAAAAAACTCATTAATATCAAAGCTGAATAGTTTTGGAAGTAGTTTTTAGTTTGTTTTTAGTTATAGCTATTTTAGGGGGATATCTGTGTGTGCAGGTGACTATTACTGTGCATAATTATTAGGCAACTTAACAAAAAACAAATATATACCCATTTCAATTATTTATTTTTACCAGTGAAACCAATATAACATCTCAACATTCACAAATATACATTTCTGACATTCAAAAACAAAACAAAAACAAATCCGTGACCAATATAGCCACCTTTCTTTGCAAGGACACTCAAAAGCCTGCCATCCATGGATTCTGTCAGTGTTTTGATCTGTTCACCATCAACATTGCGTGCAACAGCAACCACAGCCTCCCAGACACTGTTCAGAGAGGTGTACTGTTTTCCCTCCTTGTAAATCTCACATTTGATGATGGACCACAGGTTCTCAATGGGGTTCAGATCAGGTGAACAAGGAGGCCATGTCATTAGATTTTCTTCTTTTATACCCTTTCTTGCCAGCCACGCTGTGGAGTACTTGGACGCGTGTGATGGAGCATTGTCCTGCATGAAAATCATGTTTTTCTTGAAGGATGCAGACTTCTTCCTGTACCACTGCTTGAAGAAGGTGTCTTCCAGAAACTGGCAGTAGGACTGGGAGTTGAGCTTGACTCCATCCTCAACCCGAAAAGGCCCCACAAGCTCATCTTTGATGATACCAGCCCAAACCAGTACTCCACCTCCACCTTGCTGGCGTCTGAGTCAGACTGGAGCTCTCTGCCCTTTACCAATCCAGCCACGGGCCCATCCATCTGGCCCATCAAGACTCACTCTCATTTCATCAGTCCATAAAACCTTAGAAAAATCAGTCTTGAGATATTTCTTGGCCCAGTCTTGACGTTTCAGCTTGTGTGTCTTGTTCAGTGGTGGTCGTCTTTCAGCCTTTCTTACCTTGGCCATGTCTCTGAGTATTGCACACCTTGTGCTTTTGGGCACTCCAGTGATGTTGCAGCTCTGAAATATGGCCAAACTGGTGGCAAGTGGCATCTTGGCAGCTGCACGCTTGACTTTTCTCAGTTCATGGGCAGTTATTTTGCGCCTTGGTTTTTCCACACGCTTCTTGCGACCCTGTTGACTATTTTGAATGAAACGCTTGATTGTTCGATGATCACGCTTCAGAAGCTTTGCAATTTTAAGAGTGCTGCATCCCTCTGCAAGATATCTCACTATTTTTGACTTTTCTGAGCCTGTCAAGTCCTTCTTTTGACCCATTTTACCAAAGGAAAGGAAGTTGCCTAATAATTATGCACACCTGATATAGGGTGTTGATGTCATTAGACCACACCCCTTCTCATTACAGAGATGCACATCACCTAATATGCTTAATTGGTAGTAGGCTTTCGAGCCTATACAGCTTCGAGTAAGACAACATGCATAAAGAGGATGATGTGGTCAAAATACTCATTTGCCTAATAATTCTGCACTCCCTGTAGAAGGGGAAGATACTTTAGAAAATGACCCAGAAGATTTGTTTAAAACTCTGGAAAAGTTATTATGCCAAGAGGTCAAAGATTGGCAGGATCTGATATTAGAGAACTATATCACACACAAGGTTATACCTAGAGGTTTAAGACTTTTTTAAAAACCAGCCTTCGAATTAGAAGAAGGAATGGGAGTCAGCAATATATGATTGTTCTATTCATTTTTTTTAAATCCTAATTAAATATAGAGAACAAAGGCTGGGGAAAGTAAAAATAAATTTAGATGAGGTTATGCTTAAAATACAAACATATAAAAATAAATAGATAAATGGGTTAACCCAAACAAAAGTATTCAATTCAGAGTTGGTCAGTTAACAAAGGAATTACAAATTAATAAACAAAAGAAACTAAGGAGAGACATCACTGATTTTAAAGAAAATAAGATCTATACGTATAAAAAACAAACAAAGGAATATAAAAACACAAATAAGGAAGATACAAATAAGAGGGATTCTAATAATTTAAAAATATCCTTACAAGATTACTCAAAAAAGAACTCTGGTGAATATCATAATAATTATAAAGCACAGCTTGCACAGTATAATAACAAATCAAGTCATTTTGACAAGAGAATAAGGCAGGATCAAACCCTTAGCAAATGGAATGGGGAAAAACAAGATAGGAATATGGATAAACAATAAACTTATAATCCAAATTGAAATTTCCAGAATCCCCATCCAAAAGAACAATATACATATCCTAAACAGGGAAATTATAATCAATATCCTCAATGGAGAAGAAGAAATAGTATTAGGGATTATGATCATAAGGATCCCAATATTCAGGTAGAGGTATTAACTACAAATAGGTTTGAACCCTTAAATCAAGAATCGAATTACCAGAACTCATCTATTTGGGAAACTAGAGGGGCAAGATCAAAGGATACTAATGAAAATCATTTTTTAGGGGTAAGACAAGAACCAAGACCAAATACACAGGGACCAGGGCAAGACAGAACAAGACAACCAAAAAGGTCATTAGATAGAGAAGAAGAGGAACTAGAGGAGTAAAATTTGTACAGACTAGGAGGAAGAATAAGAAGAGATTGAGTCAAGGGAAAAAGGAAATTTTCAATTTAGCAGGATTGGATCTGGATTTGAATGATATAAGCCTCCTTCAGAAGGGTCTTAAGTTTGCACCCAAATCCAAACTGAATAAGTTTGAAATGTATATAGACGTACATAAATATATACATAAACTTACACTCAAGAGGTACTTTTTGAAAAATCCTGAGAATAGAACAACCCAGAATTACCATCATATTGAATCGGAAGATTTGGGTATTCTTAACACATTGAAAGGTCTGGAGAATGAAAAGGACAGACAGAATATAGGAGATATAAGTAATGATAATTTTTTAGCTAGGACAGACAGTGAGTCTAACATACTCTCTGATAGAGATATTGATATAGATGCAATAATTAATATGTCTCAATATGAAGTAGAAACTGAAATCCATCACTCTACCTTTAAAGGGAAGTATTCCTTTCTATCCGGTAGGAGCTCAGGTTGAACAGATTGAACTGTTTTTCTCGCCATTAAATGTACTTTATAAAGATACCATTATTTTCATCATATCTTATAATTTACTATAAAAAATTATAAAATATGAGGGGAAAAATGGAAAAAAAAAAAATTGTTTTCAAACTTTGACCCCCAAAATCTGTTACACATCTACAACCACCAAAAAACACCCATGCTAAATAGTTTCTAAATTTTGTCCTGGGTTTAGAAATACCCAATTTTTACATGTTCTTTGCTTTTTTTTGCAAGTTATAGTGCAATAAATACAAGTAGCACTTTGCTATTTCCAAACCACTTTTTTTCAAAATTAGCACTAGTTACATTGGGACACTGATATCTTTCAGGAATCCCTAAATATCCCTTGACATGTATATATTTTTTTAGAAGACATCTCAAAGTATTGATTTAGGCCCATTTTGGTATATTTCATGCCACCATTTCACTGCCAAATGCGATCAAATAAAAAAAATCGTTCACTTTTTCACAAATATTTTCACAAACTTTAGGTTTCTCACTAAAATTATTTACAAACAGCTTGTGCAATTATGGCACAAATGGTTGTAAATGCTTCTCTGGTATCCCCTTTGTTCAGAAATAGCAGACATATATGGCTTTGGCGTTGCTTTTTGGTAATTAGAAGGCCGCTAAATGCCACTGCGCACCACACGTGTATTATGCGCAGCAGTGAAGTGGTTAATTAGGGAACATGTAGGGAGCTTGTAGGGTTAATTTTAGCTTCAGTGTAGTGTAGTAGACAACCCCAAGTATTGATCTAGGCCCATTTTGGTATGTTTCATGCCACCATTTCACCGGCAAATGCAATCAAATTAAAAAAAAACGTTACATTTTTCACAATTTTAGATTTCTCACTGAAATTATCTACAAACAGCTTGTGCAATTATGGCACAAATGGTTGTATATACTTCTCTGGGATCCCCTTTGTTCAGAAATAGCAGTCATATATGGCTTTGGCGTTGCTTTTTGGTAATTCGCTAAATGCCCGCTGCGCATCACACGTATATTATGTCTAGCAGTGAAGGGGTTTATTAGGTAGCTTGTAGGGAACTTGCAGGGTTAATTTTTAGCTTTGGTGTAGAGATCAGCCTCCCACCTGACCCATCCCACCCCCTCCTCCCTCCCAAACAGCTCTCTTCCCTCCCCCACCCCACAATTGTCCCGCCATCTTAAGTACTGGCGGAAAGTCTGCCAGTACTAAAATTAAAGTTTTTTTGGGGAGTTTGGGTTTTTTGTTTTTGTTTTTAAATTATCTGCTGTGTAGGACCCCCCTTAGCCCCCAACCTCCCTGATCTTCCCCCCAAACAGCTCTTTAACCCCCCCCCTGCCTTCTTGTGCGCCATATTGTGTACTGGCAGCTGTCTGCCAGTACCCAGTTTGAAATAATAGGTATTTTATTTTATTAAAATGAAAGTATTGCTTTATTTCTGTAGTGTAGCTGCCCCCCTCAACATCTAACCCCCCACCCTCTCCCAGATCCCTTAATTTTAAAATCCCACCCTCCCCAATCCTATCTCCCACCCTCACATCTACAGCATATTTATGCTGTTTGTAGTTATTTCACGTGTGCGCGCGCCCACGTGCACGCGCATGCACGCGATCCCTCCCCCCTTCTCTACAGATGATCACCCACCCGCCTCCCTGGATGAGCTCCCACCCACCAACGATAACAGCCATTGATGGCAGATGCCGAGAGGGCCACAGAGTGGCTCTCTCTGCATTGGATGGCTATAAACAGTTATTGCAGGATGCCTCAATATCGAGGCATCACTGCAATAACATGAAAGCAGCTGGAAGTGATCAGGATCGCTTCCACTGCTTTCAAAGACCAACGACGTACGGGGTACGTCCTTGGTCGTTAACTGCATTTTTTTGCAGGACGTACCCCATAAGTCGTTGGTCTTTAAGGGGTTAAAGATATAGAAGAGCACTTTTTTAAAGAAGAAAGGTTTTTGAACAAGTATAATAACAATCTATCAATATTAGAAAGGAAATCGCATAAAAAATAAAGGAGTAATGAAGATATCATAATACGCCCGCCGATAAAGGCAGGGGTATTGTGATACAAGGGAAGACAGAATATTAATTTGAAGCTATAAACCTTCTAAATGATAAATATACATATAAGGTACTAAGTAAAGACCTCACGTAGGAGTTTGTAAAAGAACTGAATAAAATGTTGACCATAGCCAAAACAGAAGGTATCCTGAATAATAATGAATATAAATTTCTATTTAACCCACAAATGTATCCATTTTTTATCACCTTCCTAAGGTGCATAAAGACCTGAATAATCCCCCAGGAAGACTGATTGTGTTGGGGATAGGGTCTATATGCAATAATATGTAGATTATTACTTACAGCCCCTAGTCAAAAAAAGCAAAAGTACAATGGGGGCAAAAAAGTATTTAGTCAGCCAACCAATTGTGCAAGTACTCCCACTTAGGAAGAGGAGAGAGGCCTGTAATTTTCATCATAGGTATACCTCAACTATGAGAGACAAAATGTGGAAACAAATCGAGACAATCACATTGTCTGATTTGGAAAGAATTTATTTGCATATTATGATGGAAAATAAGTATTTGGTCACCTACAAACAAGCAAGATCTCTGGCTCTCACAGACCTGTATCTTCTTCTTTAAGAGGCTCCTCTGTCTTCCACTCATTACATGTTTGAACTTGTTATCAGTATAAAAGACACCTGTCCACAACCTCAAACAGTCACACTCAAAACTCCACTATGGTGAAGACCAAAGAGCTGTCGAAGGACACCAGAAACAAAATTATAGACCTGCACCAGGCTGGGAAGACTGAATCTACAATAGGCAAGCAGCTTGGTGTGAAGAAATCAACTGTGGGAGCAATAATTATACAATGGAAGACATACAAGACCACTGATAATCTCCCTCGATCTGGGGCTCCACGCAAGGTCTCTGTGAAAGCTAGACTGGGACCGTAGACCACAGCTGCAGAATTGATGCTATATATGGTAGTTGTTTCACTTCCTTATAGAATGTAACCATTATTTATAAAGTGATTTAATTGTTAGGTGGTAGTTACTCAGGTCTGATGAGGTGTCAGATTGGTAACAAGACTACTATAAGGTGAAGACAATTGATGAGAACTAACTTGTCAGAATTATGGCAGCATTATCATCCGTTATACTGTACTGGGCAACTGGTGAATCTAACTAAATACCTTGTCCAGTTCTGAATATGTTTAGTAGTAGAGTTTCAGCTTGCTCAGAGCGCAGCTCCTACCTCTTAGTAACACAGCCTTGAAGTGCCTGTCAGCTCTGCTCTTGCAGTGTGTTGTGAGTGACGTCAGCACAAGTCTCTGTTGGCTCAGAGCGCAGCTGTGAAGCGCCTGTCAGCTCCGGACCTCAGTGCGATGTGAGTGACGATAACACTAGGGTCACACTGCTCGGTACAGCCAGAGCAGTAGTGGACAGCGTGGTGAATGCGGCAAGAGAAGTTAACAGAAATTATAGGAATCAGCAGCGGTAGGTATACTCAGTCTGTAATCGCTGCTGTGAGGGAGATGAGAGATTGATATCTAAAAGCTGATTCTCCGGTTCAGGCGCTACACAATTAAAAATATATACACAGAAAGTTCCAAAGATCTTAGGCTCAATAGTGGGATGAGTTAATCCGAGTATCAGTTAAGATAGGAGATAGAACATCCTATATTTGTAATCCAATGGAAAAAAGAAGCAAACGAAATTACTCCTGTAGCTCAGCTCGCTTTACTGAAGCAAAACAAATAACCAAGCACTTGTCTGCAGGTGTGCTGGTACAGTTATAGGTAATGGGGGTGGAGTTACTAGGGCTGCCAGATCAGATTAACCCTTACAGTCTCACCTCGTGGGGTCAAAATGATCACAAGAACATTGAGCAAACATCCCAGAACCACACGGGTGGACCTAGTAAATGACCTGCAGAGAGCTGGGACCAACGTAACAAAGGCTACCATCACTAACACACTACGCCGCCAGGCACTCAGATCCTGCAGTGCCAGATGTGTCCCCCTGCTTAAGCCAGTACATGTCCTGGCCCGTCTGAAGTATGCTAGAAAGCATTTGGATGATCCAGAAGCGGATTGGGAGAATGTCATATGGTCAGATGAAACCAAAGTAGAATTGTTTGGTAGAAACACAACTCATCGTGTTTGGAGGAGAGAGAATGCTGAGTAGCAACCAAAGAACACCATACCTACTGTGAAGCATGGGGGTGGCAACATCATGCTTTGGGGCTGTTTCTCTGCAAAGGGAACAGGACGACTGATCCGAGTACATGAAATAATGAATGGGGCCATGTATCGTGAGATTTTGAGTGCAAACCTCCTTCCATCAGCAAGGGCATTGAAGATGAAACGTGGCTGGGTCTTTCAGCATGACAATGATCCCAAACACACCGCCTGGGCAATGAAGTGAGTGGGCTTCGTAAGAAGCATTTCAAGGTCCTGGAGTGGCCTAGCGGTCTCCAGATCTCAACCCCATAGAAAACCTTTGGAGGGAGTTGAAAGTCCGTGTTGCCCAGCGACAGCCCCAAAACATCACTGCTCTAGAGGGAGATCTGCATGCAGGAATGGGCCAACATACCAGGCAACTGTGTGTGACAACCTTGTGAAGACTTACAGAAAACGTTTGACCTCTGCCATTTGCCAACAAAGGATATATAACAAAGTATTGAGATGAACTTTTGATATTGACCAAATACTTATTTTCCACCATAATTTGCAAATAAATTCTTTCCAAATCAGACAATGTGATTGTCTGATTTGTTTCCACATTTTGTCTCTCATAGTTGAGGTATACCTATGATGAAAATGACAGGCTTCTCTCATCTTCATAAGTGGGAGAGGTTGCACAATTGGGTGGATGACTAAATACTTTTTTGCCCCACTGTATATATAAAAGGACACAACATAAGTAATTAAGAACTTTGAAGGCATTAAATTGAAGTGTTAGGAATTGTTAGCATTGACCAGCGCCATTTGTCTTTGGCATCCATCTTGCCTCAATAATCTTTTATTATAGCAGTCATTATGTAGTGAGACATATGCTGATGTTAGGGAGACTTGCATAGCTAGAACAGCCCTGAGAATGACCCTGACGATGTGCTTGGATGCATTGTAGCTCTACAAGATGTCAAACGCCTTGATTTGTGCTGGGCTATGAGGCCCAGATTTACTGTTATCTAAAGTTAGGTATTTCTGTAGAAATGGCTCCCTAACACTCCTTTTCTTCCAATTATATTTTAAATGAGTTTCTTTGTTCTTGCAGAAATACTTTGTAAGATGATGTAGTTATGAATACGTCACTTGTTAACCCCATATGCTGTAACTGTTGGCTATAAGATGTGCCTTTCAACTTGCAATACACAGAATAGCTTTGGAATCATAGCTGCGTGGTCTGAAATCTATTCTCAGGATATCCTGACAGATAATGTATTAATTTCCAGTTGGTACGGTGTGCCCGATGCCCAGTTCTGAACTGAAAACCCCCCTCCTGAAAACAACGCCTAACAGTTTCTGGTGTCAGCTCATGGGATTCGCACAGGGTGAGTAGATGAGTGCTTTTTACTCTACTTTCCCTCTGTGAATCTGAACCTAAATTTAGTTGGTTTTTATTTTTTGTAATAGGTGTTGGTTATATATGATTAAAGGGTTAAGTGATTCCTGCAGTTGAGTGCAGGGTTGTGCGAAGGTTCTTAGTCCTGTCGGCACTTGTGATAATCCCTCTAGACAGGTTAATAGTCCTGTGCTAGTTTAAGATAGGCATTGTAGTCCTGTCTGTTGAGAGCGTGCAAGATAAAAATTAGCATGCAGTTGACAGAGGTTATCAGTCCCCCGGGCAAGCTGGCATCGCTTTGTGATAAGTGGGTTTGATTCCCACTTGGTGTTGAAGTTGTCCATATCCATTCCTATAGTAGACTTTTTGTTACCTATCACTGGAAATAAAAATACTATTTGTTTGCTTGCTTGCTTTTAATTGCTATATGATTGTATGCTGTGCTTAAGAATATTAAAGTAATTGCTGCTATTATTGTGTTGTGGTAATGGGGTCTGCTCATAGATAATAATTGCCATAGAACAGGCTAACAATGGTATTGAGCTGGTTGTGCTCTGTAGGTATTTAGTCTCCCTATGGGTAAAAAGGGGCAACCAGACGTGGGACTCCTTGCTCAGTGTGCTTAGAGGGAATACTGCTACACCTCACTGATGAGGCCCATTGAAGGCCGAAACGATCTCTTGGGGTTTGCTGGTGTTCCTTGTTCAGAGAGAAATTGCCTGGTATTTTCGGCACTGGACTGACCATAATAGGCGAGACCAGACTGATATACTACAGAAAGTTCTACTCTGTGAAAAGCATTGCTGGGCTAAAAGATGTTGCACCCAGGTGGTAATCACCATAGAACAGGCTAACAATGGTATTGAGCTGGTTGTTTGTTCCTGTGGAGTTAATTTCTCTCTGTGTGTATTTAGTCTCCCTATGGGAAAAAGGGGCAACCAGACGTGGACTCCTTGCTCAGTGTGCTTAGAGGAATACTGCTAACCACCTCACTGACGAGGCCCAATGAAGACCGAAACGATCGTCCTGGGGGTTGCTGTGTTCCTGTTCAGAGAGGAATTGCTGGTATTTCGGCGCTGGACTGACTGTAATAAGGCGGGACCAGACTGATATACTACAGGAAAGTTTTACCTCTGTGAAAAGCATTGCTGGGCTAAAAAGAAGTTGCACCCCAGGTGGTAAATTCGCCATAGAACAGGCTAACAATGGTATTGAGCTGGTTGTTTGTTCCTGTGAGTGCATTTCTCTCTGTGTGTATTTAGTCTCCCTATGGGAAAAAGGGGGCAACCCAGACGTGGACTCTTGCTCAGTGTGCTTAGAGGAATACTGCTACACCTCACTGACGAGGCCCAGATGAAGGCCGAAACGATCGTCTGGGGTTTGCTGTGTTCCTTGTTCAGAGAGGAATTGCCTGGTATTTTGGCGCTGGACTGACCGTAATAGGCAGGACCAGACTGATATACTACAGGAAAGTTCTACTCTGTGAAAAGCATTGCTGGGCTAAAAGAAGTTGCACCCAGGTGGTAAATCGCCATAGAACAGGCTAACAATGGTATTGAGCTGGTTGTTCGTTCATGTGAGTGCATTTCTCACTGTGTGTATTTAGTCTCCCTATGGGAAAAAGGGGCAACCAGACGTGGACTCCTTGCTCAGTGTGCTTAGAGGAATACTGCTACACCTCACTGACGAGGCCCAATGAAGGCCAAAACGATCGTCTGGGGTTGCTGTGTTCCTTGTTCAGAGAGGAATTGCCTGGTATTTCGGCGCTGGACTGACCGTAATAGGCGGGACCAGACTGATATACTACAGGAAAGTTCTACTCTGTGAAAAGCATTGCTGGGCTAAAAGAAGTTGCACCCAGGTGGTAAATCGCCATAGAACAGGCTAACAATGGTATTGAGCTGGTTGTTCTTCATTCCTGTGAGTGCATTTTCCTCTGTTTGTATTTAAGTCTCCCCATA
Organism: Bombina bombina; assembly: GCF_027579735.1. Taxonomy (NCBI): domain Eukaryota; kingdom Metazoa; phylum Chordata; class Amphibia; order Anura; family Bombinatoridae; genus Bombina; species Bombina bombina. The sequence continues at coordinate 264,454,276 of NC_069501.1, read as the reverse complement.
GAAAATAATGCACAGAGAAGATTACATATTTCATGTCTGCAAAGGGTTAACAGTTTCTGTTAAGCACAGAAACATTTCAGCAGAGACATCCACTCGGAGAAAGGGAGGGGGGATCATAAAAACTGTCAGTAACTGTGTAGATTCAAAGAGAAAACTCCTCTGTTTTAAAGAATGTTGCGTGCAAAGAAGGGGGGGCCACCGAGTGCACACACAGATCGCATATTCAGAGAACAGGAAAAAAAAAAACTGTTACAAGCAGCTCCGTTAGTAAAACTCTTTCTCTCTTTGTTTGCAGTAACAAAAACGTAGTATTTGTATATTTTGATGTGTCATGTGTGATGGAAATGTCGTTTTCACTGTGTCTGTTATCACGTGGTAAAAGAGTTGCTTAGATCAAGGAAAAATAAAAAAGGGATGTTTTTATCCTGTTTGAAATGTGTTTTTCTCAATTTGTGGAGAAAATGGCCATTCCTTGCAAATTTGTGCATTTTTCTTTCTGTTTCTTAGCTAAGAAATCAGACATTGTAAGGAGGTATTTTGCAGTGTTATTTTTATAACTGTATTTTAAAGTCAACAGCATGTTTTAAGTATGTGTGATATTAATAGCAGTTTTTAGTTTTAAGTGATAATTGTTGTATGCAAATAAAAAAAAAATGTCCACCTGTTGCAGCATATAAATATATTGTTTTTGCAAGTGAACTAATTAAGGGATTTGTGAATGTGAGGATGATTGAGTGACCTTTGGTCATGTTCGGGTAAATGAAAAAGATTAACATTGTATTTGCAAGATCTGTGCACGGCGTTAGTGGAAAAAAATAAAATATGGTTATAGGCTGTATATCATTAAAATTTATCTAAAAGTACTTGGGTCCTTTCTGTCGCAAGTAAATTAATATGCAGGTCATGATACAGTAAAGCAGTAGAATTTGTGTGGTAAATAAT